>NW_006238974.1:1653798-1681751 GCF_000226075.1 Solanum tuberosum
TTTGTTTTGTTCCTTTTTGCATGTTAGTGTCCTTGCTTTGTTCCTCAATCCATGTACCTTAAAATCAAGGATTTATCATCAGTTTATGGCATAAATTAAACATTTGAGGACACTAAATCTATCAAAATAAAGTCCTAAATGAGTCCAAATCTCGGACTCATCAACACTCCCAACTTAAACTTTTTCTTGTCCTCAAGTAAAACTCAAGTTTAGCGGTTCAAAAAGGATGTCTCAAACAGTGCTACATAAGACTCAACATGAATGCACACATCAAGGTTCAATTTACTCATGCAATGATCATTTGTGCACTCAAAGATTCAAAATGTGACTCACCATTATCAAAGATGCTCAAGTTCACAATACTTGCTTCAAATGCAAGTTCAAGCTCAACAAAGGTACTCTAATGCCCTCACAACAAAGATGATTCCATATTCACACAAATTTCTTCAACAATTTATAGTTCCGGAATCACATACGACTCTCAAACAAACAAAGATGAACACATGCATGACTTCACCCATAGGTTTGCCCTTATTTTCCAATTAACATTTGTTTCAGCTTACTCAAGATCACAAAGGTCTTTTCATGGCTTGTAACGGGGTTGAGTGTAAATGTATGGTCATTTAGGCTCAGTGGCTTTCACCCTCATGAAGTGTGGCCTGAAAATCACATTCATCCTTTTTTGTAACATTTCAAACATGCTCATAATCCACCCCATTATTCAACTTCTTATGAATTACTGGACACCCCATTTCTTTAGCAATTTTCATCACTTATTTCACCACTTTTTCATTCTTTTTCTTTGCCACTTATTTTTTTTTACATGGAGGGGTTCCATCTTTTTCAAAACCATTTTCAAAGTGGGGTACCTCACACTTCTTGATTTTCCTTCTCTTTTCAGCACACCCCCAACTTAGGCTTTTGGCCTAAGTTGGCTATTCAAACACACCACACTTCATGAGAGTTATAGGTGAATGGATAAAGAGAGGTCACAAATGTTCAAGTTTCTTTCAAGAAAAGGGGTAAAACTCCAGGGGGTTCAAGCAAGGTTCACACATCTCACAAGGTTGGCCACAAAAGAGGTATATTGTCAAATTGTTTTCACTCTTCAAAATTGTTGCCTAAGATCATTTCTAGTGCTTGCATCGCTTAGTCAATCGGACCAACGGAGAAAATTCTAGGTGTCATCACACAATGGTTCAAAGCAATCTCAACACACAAGGCATTGGCACCAATATCAAACAAGACTCCACACTTTCGCTAGTGTGCAATGTTCATCATAAGAAGCTCATTCGATAATCGACTAGTCACAACGAGATGTTAAAAGTTCACATATTATCTATGCAACTTCATTTGGCCTCATCGTAGCCACACACTCATTTCGTTCAATTAAGAGCACTATTTAAGTCATCGGTAATGATCATAAGTGATACTGAAATTTTCACAAGAACAACCACATTCATACACAAAAGAGGTGGCACAAATTTTTCAAAATTGGTCGAAACCAATTCCATTCAAAAGAAGGAGCCACAAGCTTAAACATCCACAAAATATGGAATCAAAACACATATATAGATCACAAAACCCAATATTCACCAATATTCACAAACAAAATCAAAACACAAGATGTAGGTATGGAAATACCTCACCCTACCAACAAAAGAAAATCAGTTTTCCACAAATGCAACTAAAATAACATCAATCACAAAAACAACAGAGAGGGAGGTAAATAATGATCCTGTCTACACAGTCGCTCCATCTGTCGGGGAATCAATGCCCGGGGTAGTACTCGAGAGTTGGGCATCAGTGCCCAGTGCAACATCAACACTCGCCCCACTGGAGCCGACCATGGATGTATCCCTCAATGAGGCCTGTCGGGCAGTCTCATTCATGGCACCCTCTAGGTCTTCCAGGTCATCATATACGATACCATCTCGCTCTTCAAGCTTCTCCTCATCGGTCTCGATCTCAAACTCATCAGTAGCAACATCCTCTATAATATCATCTCCGGTGGTAGTCAGAGGTACCTCAGCATGGGCTGGAATCTTAGCACTCGGATCCTCGGGGATCTCAACTGACCAAAAAAGCAAAGTGTAGTCTGTGGACTTAAGATGGTCCACATCCTTCCTAAGCTCAGAAACCCCAGATTTCAAAGTCGTAACCTCGGTAGTCACCCCATGTCCTCTCTCACAAGTAACTACTCTCGCAGTGAGAGCATCAATGGAAGCTTGGAGAGGTGTGAGTGCAGCTGTGATGGCTCACTCAATCATCTAGGGCACCTCGAACTCTAGTCGGAAAGCTCGCACATCGGCAGAATGGGCTAGGTGCCCCATCTTGAGGAGCATGACCTGAGTGATTGGAGGCCTGGAGGTAGTGGTACCTGAAGTAGTAGAAGAAACTGGGCATGATAAGGAGTGGAAGTGGATGTACCTGAAGGCCCGGAGGTCGAAGTAGGCAAATATGCCTCTACAGGTAATGAGTCAATGTCTACCTCCGAGGATGTATCGACCGGAGCTGCTCTCCTCTTATCCACCTCATCCCCTGTGTACTCGTCCTCTATGCGCCAAATGTCTGTAAAGGATATGGGAGTAACCTCGATATCCCTCTTCTTCTCATAAGGAACTCCAGCCCGACGACATAGCTCCGTAACAAGGACTGGGAATGGCAATGACGTCTGGCACTGTTTGTCCCTCATGGCCATCTACTGATTTATAATTAATCCCAAGTTCAGCCTCTTCTTTGTGATGATGGATTCGAGACAGGCCGTCTTTGGGTTGAAGAGGATGGACTCATTCTGTGAGGGCATGATCGAGCTGCTGATGAATCGAAACCAATACAGAGCTGCTATGTTCAAGTCCTTCTTCTCAATAGGGACTTCGACCTCAATCCACCTCGGGGTGGTGTCAGAGATGAGGGGAGCTAGCCACCCCTTGAGGTCATCTAACGTCTGTGATGAGACCATACTCTCATATGCGCGCTAAATGTATGTGGTCCTGTCAATTACAACATTAATGTGATCACAACTGCATCCTACTGTCGTCCCCCAAACCATCACGGACTCCACCGGTCTGAAGGCTCTAGCCTTCTTCTTCCCCTGGGGTACTAGATCACCATATGCTATGTAGAACTCTCTGACGCATGTGGGAATGTATGGGCCATGGGGCCTGGTGAAAATATCGAATTTGTGGTATCGGAGTGTGTCCCACACAAGAGGGTACCTGTCCACCACACCATCCGTGGACAATCTTTTCTTTTCAAGAATGGTCCTCAGTCCCTCGGCCTTTAGCTTGTTGAGTAGCTGGGGAGGAGGACTCTGAACTGGTGTTGCTGGAACCACCGTCTGTGCCAGAGTTGGCAGTGTATCAACAGTAGGATGGGTAGACTCCGGGATCCTAGCCGGACCTTGATGAACTTTGGCACAAATCTCAGCTCGCCGGGTCTGAAGTGGTTGATCATCCTCAGGCTCGGAGATTGAGGCTTGAGAATTAACATAATCCCCATCACTGCCGGAGTTATGCTCCAGTCTCTCAGCTACAGGTGCTTTGCCCTTTCCATTTCCTCCTTTCGAAGGTGCTTTCTTGCTTCTTTTTTTAGGAAGCAGCATCTCCCTCATTGATTAGGATACCCCGTGCTCGTTCGCGGGGTGGCATTCCACTTTCGTCCCAATTGGTCCTAGCCATATATGCAAAACACATCAAAAAGAGTTAGAAATCATTCAAGAAAATTTGCAAAATTCAAGTTGAAGAAAGACTCGCCCAACAATCGGCGAGTCACCGAGTCACTTTGGTGAGCCAGATCGGGCTCGCTGAAAGGATTGGCTTGAAAAATTTCCAGAAAAATGGCAAGTCAGCGATGTGCAGGGCTCTTCGGTGAATTGCCGACATCACTCGGCGAGCTCAGACTAGGCTGCCGAATTTAATAGTGCGTTTTAGGGCTTAGGGGAGTAGAAAGGACGATCAAAGAAACCTTTCGGTGAGTCACCGAGTGAACTTGGTGAGCTCAGGCTTCCCGTCGAAGTGCCAGACTCCAAATAGCCAATTCAAGAAATTAAAGGCAATTAAGGGGGATGTCGATGAATCGTTGAACCGTTCGGCGAGCTCGACCCAGCTCGCCAAATTGCCCAACGTGCCAAATTTCAACCCCTATTCCCAAAGTCAAGCCCGCAAGCACAAAAAGAATAATCAAACACATACATTATGCAATTCATACAAGACCCATAAGACCCATGCCTCCTGGGTACTCAGAATTTCCCTAATTTGGCCAATATTGGCCATTTGACAACTTTTGCCCTTAAGAATAACGTCAAACGCTCCATCATTGGGCAAAGTACGTCATTTAACCCAATTGGGGGTTACTTAGACTTCACCCAACTAGACCCAACAATTTATGATCAATTTTAACACACGAAACTCGGGAAATTATCATTGTAAGCAAATAGGCACAATTTTGAAACACAAAATAGGCACAACAACGCATCAAACCCGATTTTAACAAAGGTCCAGTACACATCAATACAAAATTATCAAATGCATTTGAGTTCAACTACTAATCTAGAGTTCGGGGTCTGGAAAACCAACCTTAATGCCGAATGAAGAATTGTATATGCTAGGCGGTAATGTAATCCAAATTCGAGGACGAGATCAAAAAAAAAAAGCAATAAAAATAGGAAAATATGGAAATCTAGAGTGTGGGTGAGAGTGTACGAGGCTAGAAATAAGGGAATGTGAAAGATTTTGAAAATTTAAACCATTTGGCCTTTTAAAACCTTTCAGTTTGCGGCCCTTTCGGTGATATTAGTCAACCACGCCGAACCACTCGGCGATGCACCAAGTGGTGAGTTACCTTGCCGAGTTTTTATAGGACCTCCTGTTAATTTGGGGATCCAAACGACGGATAAAATTGAGATCGCTAACCTGTTCAGTGAGTCACCGATTCAGCCATTGACCCACCGAGGTTTACAAACTCGCACTTCAGATTTTTGTGGGTCCAACGGCAGTCCAAGTCAGGCTCGCTGACCTCTTCGGCGAGTCCCCGACTGGACTCTTGGCTCACCAACCTGCATTTCTCAAACATACTCCACTTTTCAACCTGCACAATCAACACCCTTTATTTAAAATTAAACTGAAAACAATAAAAACTTGGGTTGCATCCCAAGAAGCACCTTAGTTAATGTCGTGGCACGACGCAAGTACCCAATCAAGCTTCATTTTTGGGGTTTTCCATAATATCACTAGGCAAGCCCCCTTGTTGTCTTGGGTTCAGATGTGAAGAAATTTGACCTATTTGGGTCTCCAACTGTTTGATAGAGATTGAGTGAGAGGTCACTGTCTGGTTGAGATTTGATACATCCTCCATCATTTCTTTCAACACTTTATCGGACTCTTCAACCTTGTTGAGAATGCGTGAGAGCATGTCTTCCGTACGGCCACCCTCAGAATCTTTAGGCTTTTGATGCTCATGGGGAGGCACATATCTATCCTTCTCCCCTTATCTTTCCTTCCAAGAGGTGTTAGGATCATGCCACTATCTGTCACGGTCTCTCCAACCCTCATGTCTATTCCAACCTTGGTTACCACCCGGCCTTGGGTATTTTATACTATAACCTCCTCCTTGGTTTGCTAGGAAGTCTACTTCCTCATTGTAAATCGCTTCAAATTTAGCCTCATCGGGGTTTACACCCCAACACCCACAACATTAACACTCCTTGTACCAGCACCCATGACATTCTTGGCTAAGATGTCCAGTTGGGTCATCATCTTTGCCATGCTTTGGTCTCTCTCTTGATCCTTTTCGACCTGCTCCTTTGTCAGCTTATAAGTAGGAGGAGAGACTTGGTCCTCACGAGTGTACCATGCCTAGTTAAACTTGGTCATGCAATCGAGGAGTTGGGATGCTATCGCATAGGGATGTTGCGTTAAACCACCCAAAGAAAGTTGATCAGCCACTACATTGTTCACCGAATCTAGGCTTCTGTAGAAGTATTGCAGTAGTACATTATCGGGAAATCCATGAGTTGGGCATTGCAGCACCATCTTCTTAAACCTCAACCAAGTCTCATGAATTGGCTTACCCTCCAAGTGTTTGAAGCTTTGGATGTTGTCCCGAAGAGTCATCATCTTCGAAGGGGGAAAGAATTGCCCTTGGAATGCAGTAATAAGCTCATCCCACGAAGTGATAGAATCTCTTGGAACCTCAGCCAACCACTTGCTTGCCTCGCCCATAAGAAAAAATGAGAACAACCTCAGTCGGACTGATTCTTGAGATATGTTCTTAAATGAGAACGGTCCAAAAACATCAACAAAATTTCTGATATGCTCATGGGGATCCTCATGAGCAAGCATTCCAAACAAACCCTTTAGTTGTAAGAGCTGCATCATGTTGCTTGTGAAACGAAACACAACGTTTCCTTCAGCTGGAGGTAAACGAATGGCACCAACACCACCCATTTGGTTTGGGTATTGACATTCGGGTCATTGACATCATTGAGATTCCTAATGTCATCTTGGTGTCCCACTTGGCTACCATTACTCCCGTTGACGCTCATTTCCTCATCTGTTTTAACACAAGCAACACAAAACCAAAAGTAAAATAAATAGATTCAACTATGGCTAAAATGAACACAATTCAACTTCACCAAAAGAATTTCAAAAAACACCACTCCCCGGCAGCGGCGCCATTTTGATTAATAACGTTTCAAAGACACTACTTCCAATTCTAAGTGTCAACGATCGTAAATCAGTATATAACCCAACTAAATGAGTTAGGGTCGAATCTCACAGGGAGCGGTACCTGTTTAGAACTTAATTAAGAAGTACAAATGCGGTCTAATCAGCCATAGGAATAAACATTACCGGAAAAAGACATATCAAATTAAAGGGGTGACATGAATGTCAAATGGGGATTTTGGTTTTCGAATTATCAACTACAATCAGTCAAATAGCAATGAGATAACAATAAGGAGAAAAACTCTCGGGATGTGATCGATTATAAGTGAATTTCGATATATGGGTAATTGAAAATACTAGTAAACACCTAAATATCGATGGGTAGGCTAGACAATAATTGAAATAGCTTTCTCTCGAACAACTATTTCGCTTCAGGTGATTTCTCTCGAACATCAACATGCATAGCAATTAAGAACAACCCAAAACCTTAATGCATCTTCTCTCTCGAGCAAGATGAGTAGGACTGGGTTAAGTATTCACTCGCTCGAGCTGAACCCATATCAACCCAATACATAAAAATTATTAATCAATAATTTTAGTTCTAAAACCTCTCTTTCGAGCAAGCCAAGAACACTAAAATAGAATAGCATTTGCAACTACAATTCATAAATTAGACCACTACTAATGATTAAACCCACTTCAAAGTAGCATTTAAACTAGTAATTAATAATACCCACACACTAATTCAACCCAGAATCACATGATCAAACCCCAAGAATTGGGGTTTTAGCCGAACAACATAAAAAGATAAAAACCGTTACCAAATCGATTAGTCATCAACTGGGTAAAAGGAATTCAAGCTTTACAAAGCTCCAATTTGAAGAAAATTTGAAACCCACTTGCAAAATATCCAAATTGAGTCTCAAAACCTTCAAGTCTACTAAGTAAACTGTTCTAGACTAAAAATGGATTGCAAATTCGATGTAAAAAAGATCAGCCTCTAAACTAAATGTTCAGAATCTTATTTATAGTTGCCAAAAATAAGTCACGAAGGGATCTTCAGCGAAGTAAGTCGGGCTCGCCGAACCACTCGGTGAGCCGCCCTTTGATCCCTTCCATCGCATTTTTGCCTTGACATTAAGTATCCTCAAGGTTTTTAAGTTTGGGCAATCTATCTTGGCTTCGCGGAACTACTCGGCGATCTGCCGACTGCTCCTTTTCGACGCCAACTTCGTTCTTTCCTTTAGGGCTTGGCACACTGGAACTTTAGGTGGTCTGATAGCCACTCGGTGATTTGCCAAATGCCTTTGGTGATCACCAGGCTTGCCTTTCTTCATTTCTTTAGTTTTGTTTTGTTCCTTTTTTGCATGTTAGTGTCGTTGCTTTGTTCCTCAATCCATGTACCTGAAAATCAAGGATTTATCATAAATTTATGGCACAAATTAAGCATTTGAGGACACTAAATCTATCAAAATAAAGTCCTAAATGATTCCAAATCTCAGACTCATCACACCTTTAGTTTTGAGGTGAGCTTGAGCACATGGCGTCCTCGATGTACCCGTCTCTATCTGTATATTTGGTTGGCTAATATTTTTTTACATTTTGAGAGAAGCTTTGTATTTTGGGTTTACTTTTGGGACTTGTACTCTTTTATTTTAGAAGATCTGTACTTGTGACTTCTAGTTTCTAAGAGTGGTCTTTTATTCTGTTCGTATCTTTTTTATTTTTTCTACTTGTTCTTCTATTTCTGGTACTTATTTTGTCGTTTCCACTTACTTGTGTAGGTGCCATCATGACTTGATAAATCAGGTTGTGAGATAGACTAAGTGAAGTGGGGTCTTAAATGAGTCTAGGTAGTCAACTCACGACCGCCAATAAATCACACTTACAAATAGGGATACTTGAAGGTCACAACCTAGTAAAGAGGGTTGTATCTAACCCAATTTTATTCTTAAAACAAGCCCTGCGGGCCTCGAATACCAACATCTAAAGAAACTCTAGCCAAACCTAGGAAAATGATTCACAATATCAATACTAAGGCCATTCTAGTCTATACATAGCTCGCACGAACAAATATACCATCAAACTACTCATGATCAACACGAACACCACCTAAAATACAAAAAATGAGGCTAAAACAATACAAATATAGAAGTGACAAGGATCCATGATCAATTCCAACTCAACACCTAGAAAATACCATGCTAGAACAATCAACAAGCAAGGTCTAATGATAGTAAGTCGCAACTGATGAGTCCACAAATTGGACTCATTTAGGGCTTTATTTTGATAGGAATAGTGTCCTCAAATGCTTAGTTTGTCTCAATATCTGATGAAAACTCTTAACTTTTCAGGTATTTGAAGATTTAGTGGAAGCATGGACACTTAGGCGTAAAAAGGAACAAAAAGGCTGAAAAGAACGAAGAAGCTGAAGCTCTGAAGAGACGCACTCCGCCCTTTGTTCCAGTATGCGAAGCCTTGAAGGAGCAGGATCAAAAAGGCGTTGAAAGGAGCAGTCGACGTTTTGCCGAATAATTCCACAAAGCAGTACTAGGTCACCGAATGACATAGAGCATGACGATGCTGAAGGCTAGTGCAAGACGGCGACGAACTACACCAAAGGGCGAATCGTCGAGTTAATCGGCGATTTTGACTAACCTCGCCGAAAGATCCGCGAGCACTATTTTCTGAAGTCTTTAAATACTAAACTTGTTATTAATTTTGAGGAGTAGGACATTTCTTTTAATTTCCATAATAGAATAGCACTTTTTGGGATATTTTCTCTCAAGTTTGGAGAGGGTTTTTTGGATAGACTTGAAGAAAGAAGGATTTAATCTTTCCCACCCCATTCTTGGGGTGTGATGGGTTGATATTCTTGTTGGGTCTTGCTTGCTGATAGGTTAGATGTAGTTTAATTGTGCTTTCACCTAGTGGTTGTGGTTTAATTTAATGGGTTTTTAGTTGCAAATACAAAACCACCCATGTGTTTTCGGCTTGCCCGAGAGGGAGGTCGCGAAACCAAGACCACTAGACTGATGGCCTAAGGAGTGGGTCGACATGAGGCTCTGCCCGAGAGGGTGAGCCCTAGTCCCATATCTTAACACTCAGCTCGAGAGAGTGAGTGGGGTAAGGCGTAGGCTGGCCTTCATGCAACAATTGGGTGTCTGAGAGGAACACATTTGAAACGGGTTAAGTTGCCCGAGAGGGAACCTTTTCCATCTAAAGCTTAGCCTAGTCACTATTATCTTGAAAATTTCCTATCGAAAGCATGCACCCAACGATTTATCTCAACTTGTATTGCGGTCACACCCCAAGAACTTGTCCCCATACTTGATCTTCTTATTATTTTTGTTGTTTGTTTACTTCTTGTGACCAAACCCCCATTTGATATTTGACACCTTTGTGTCACCCTTTTTAATTCACAATGTTTTTAATCTTTAATGTCTTTAGCTATGACTAGTTCGAACTTAATTTTATTTTTGTACTAATTCTCAAAATCACTCTCTTGGGACACGACCCTAACCCTTGGTTGGGTTAGTATATTATTGACGATCGTAGACACTCGTACTGTAGATTAGTGTCGTTGGTCATGATAAGCATCAAAATGGTATCGCTGTCGGGGACTGGTGTTACGTGAAGATGTAGTTAATTAGAATTCTTGGTTTTCTTAGTTTCAATTTTACTAATCTTAGTTGTAGTTTTGTTTTGCTTGTCTGAAGACCAACGCAGAGAAACAAAAATGGATGAGCACTATGGATATCACACAGATCATCCTCTCCTGAAGCTATTGAACCTCAGGGATAACCTACTGACGTTCAAACAGGCAGGGGAAGAGACAATTCCAGAATTGTGGCTGAGATTCAAAGCAATCTTGCAGACATGCCCATCTCATGGAATTCCTGATAAGACACTGCTGGATTGTTTCTATTGGGGTCTCAAATCGGAAAATAAAAGCATAGCTGAGCACCTTTTTGAAGGCGGAATGCTAAACCAACCCTATGAATTCGTCGCAACACAACTTGATAAAATGGTTTGAAACCAACAAAGAAACCCATAAGAAATATGAATGGAATAAACTGGTGGCGCAAGTAGATTTTCTATCCAAACGAATGATGGGATTGGAAGAGCAAGCCAGGGAGAAGGAAAAGAACTTCTCCCTTCGAGAGTGCAAACATAAAAAGAGGCATGAGGATGTGCAAAGTGACGATACCTCTTCACTCATCCAACAAAAACTTGACGAGCACGACAAGAAACTGAATGACATGAAGGAAACCATTGATATGCTAAACGAAGTAACTACTTCGAATTCCATGACCATTCAGCTGCAGGATGCTAAAATCACCCAATTGATGATGGGTAACTATCCTCCGTTCGCTAAAGATTCACCTAATTACACCATGGGTGATTCCTAGGACGAAGAGTAGTCTTTGACTTGCGTTGTGCCGCGACGTTAACTCAGGCGCTGTTTGGGAGGCAACCCAAAACCCCATATTATCTTATATTTGCGTACTAGTAAAATAATAATGTCATAGTTTTACAGATTGAAGTGTGGTAGGTGCCAAAGAGGTGCAGAATGGCGAGCAGCAGACCCAGTTGGCGAGTCGCCGAATACGCCAGTGATCAAGGGTACTTCGCCGTTTCACTCAAGGCATCCTCTGAGCCTGGAGTCTGTAAAATTCAGGGAGCTCAGGAAATTTTTGGTGATTCGCCTACCTAATCGGCGACCCAGATGATCACCGTCGTTTGAACATCCACAGTTACTGAGAAGTTCTGTAAAACTCGGCGAAGTAAAAATTTGTTTGGCGAAGCGCCGAATTACTCAGAAACCAAAGCGCTGCCACCGAATGGGAAGGAATTGGATAAGCTGTAGGACAACGCACAAAAAGGTAGCTGATTAATCACTCGAGAGCGTGGGTTAAAGATAGGCGCATGGGAATGCTAAGAAAAGTTGTACAGAGCTTGATGAATCACTCGACAATGCACCAAACGTCCCCAGCATACCTTTTCCTTTACGCGACATCTATTAAAGGACTCCAACTCGAAACAGCTGCCTAACCAAGATTATCCTCTAGCCCTATCTCTGTCTTTCTTTAATTTGACCTCTGGATTATTGTTATATATTTGAGGACAAATATTTTTGATTGTGGTGGGGTGAGGCTCACCTTTATTTTCTTGCTATGGATGTCTGTGTTTTTGTATATATTTAGGTTGTCTGTTTAAAATGGCACTTTATATTGTTTTCGCGATTGTTTAAGCTTATGGCTTCTTCCAGGTTTTAATTGATTGCAATTTTTTACCCTTCCAAAAAATTATTATTATTTTTTGAAATTTTTTATCACAGCTTGTGTTGAATGTGGCTGTTCTTTTGTAAAAATATGAGTCTCGATTTTGATCAATACCGATGACTTCAATAGTGCTTACAAGTGAACATACATGAATGTACGGCTACAATGAGGCCAAATGAAGTTGCATAGACAATATGTGAACACTTTGCATCTCGTTGTGATTATCCATTTATCGAATTGATTCTCTTGTAATAATCGTTGCACACTAGTGAAAGTGTGTAGTCTTGTTTGACTTAAGTGTCGATGCCGTGTGTGATTAGATTTCTTTGAACCTTGCATGAATAAACCTAGAATTTTCTCTATTAGTCTGATTGATTTAGAAAGGTATGCTCTTGAAATGATCTTAGGCAACCTTAAAGAGTGTGAGCCAAATTTGACATATACCTCTTTTGTGGCCTACCCGTGAGCGTGTGAAACTCTTTTGAACACCCTTTGAGCCTTACCTTTCTTCGAAAGACCCTTGATGAACCCTAGACCTTACTTGACCCACTACCTATAATCCTCTTGATTTGTAGTTTAGCGAATAGCCAACTTAGGCCAAAACCCTAAGTTGGGGGTGTGGTAAAAAGGAAAAGGAGAAGTCAATAAGTGCAAGAAAAGTCCCCCTTAACCCCTGGTGTTGCAGAACAATGGAAACCCTTAGGAAAAAAAAACAAGTTTGTGGAATAAAGTACTAAGGAAATTGGGTTTCCAAGCAATCCATGGAGGTGAATAAAAAGATGACTTAGAAGCACTAGAAAAAGAATTGATAAAGGAAAAGACGGGAATGACTTGAAAATACCACATCTCACGAGGAAAAAGTCACTGAGCCTAAATGACCAAACCATTGCATTCATTCCCATTATAAGTCTTAGAAAGACCTTTTTGATCTTGAGTAAGCCGAATTGAAAGTCGATTGGAAAATAAGGGCAAACCTATGGGTAAAAACATGCATTGTGTCCCTCTTTTTGAGTGTGAGCATTACATCTGATTCCTGATCTTGAATTGATTAACATCTGTGTGTGAATATGGAATCATTCTTGATGTGAGGGCATTTAGATACTTCCTGTTGAGCTTGATTGCACAAGTAGCAAGTATTGCGAGCATGAGAATCTTTGGTAATGGGTGTCACAACTTCAATCTTTGAGTACACAACTGATCCTTGCATAAATAAATTTGAGTCTGGTTGTGTGCATTCATGATTTAGTCTTGTGTAGCACTATTTGAGACACCTTGTTGAACGACTGAACTTGAGTTTGCTTGAGGACAATCAAATGTTTAAGTTGGGGGTGTTGATGGATCCACAAATTGGACTCATTTAGGGCTTTATTTTGATAGGAATAGTGTCCTCAAATGCTTAGTTTGTCTCAATATCTGATGAAAACTCTTAAGTTTTAGGTATTTGAAGTTTTAGTGGAAGCATGGACACTTATGCGCAAAAAGGAACAAAAAAGCTGAAAAGAACGAAGAAGCTGAAGCCTACGAATCGCCAAGCACGCTTGGCGATTCGCCGAAGGGACGCACTCCGCCTTTTGTTCCAGTACGCGAAGCCTTGAAGGAGCAGGATCAAAAGGAAATGAAAGGAATAGTCGGCGTTTCACCGAATAATTCCGCAAAGCAGTACTAGGTCGCCCAATGACATAGATCACGACAATGCTGAAGGCTAGTGCAAGACGGCGACGAACTACACCAAAGGGTGAATCGCCGAGTTAATCGGCGATTCTGACTAACCTCGCCGAAATATCAGCCTGAATTATTTTCTGAAGTCTATAAAGTACTAAACTTGTTATTATTGAGGAGTCGAACATTTATTTTAATTTCCATAATAGAATAGTACTTTTTGGGATAATTTCTCAAGTTTGGAGAGACTTTTTAGGAGACTTGAAGAAATAAGGATTTCATCTTTCCCAAGTTGGATGTGGGTCTTCTCCAATTTTCTTCCTTTGTTTAAATAAAGGTTTAATTCCTTATACCCATTTGATCTTAGTATCATTTTACGTGTATTTTGTTATTTCTTAATGTGTGGCTAAAACCCCCATTCTTGGGGTGTGATTTCGATTTAGCAAATATGTGTTGATATTGTTGTTGGGTCTTGCTTGCTGATAGGATAGATGTATTTTAATGGTGATTTCACCTAGTGGTTGTGTTTTAATTTAATGGGTTTGTAGTTGCAAATACAAAACCACCCATGTGTTTTTGGCTTGCCCGAGAGGAAGGTCGCGAAACCAAGTCCACTAGACTGATGGCCTAAGGAGTGGGTCGACATGAGGTTAAGTCCGAGAGGGTGAGCCCTGGTCCCATATCCTAACACTCAGCTCGAGAAAGTGAGTGGGGTAAGGCGTAGTCTGGCCTTCATACAACAAATGGGTGTCCGAGAGGAATGCATTTGAAACGGGGTAAGTTGCCCGAGAAGGAACTTATTTCCATCTAAAGCTTAGCCTAGTCTCTATTATCTTGCAAATTTCCTATCGAAAGCATGTACCCAACGATTTATCTCAACTTGTATTGCGGTCACATCCCAAGATCTTGTCCCCATACGTGATCTTCTTATTATCTTTGTTGTTTTATTACTACTTGTGACAAAACCCCCATTTGATATTTGACACATTTGTGTCACCCCTTTTAATTTACAATGTTTTTAATCGTTAATGCCTTTAGCTACAACTAGTTTGAACTTAATTTTATTTTTCTACTAATTCTCAAAACCAATCCCTTGGGACACGACCCTAACCCTTGGTTGGGTTACTATATTATCGACGATCGTAGACACTCGTACTGTAGGTTAGTATTGTTGGTCACGATAAACATCATCAACCTACCTCAAAGATGATCTCACGTGCTCCTAACCTCTATATTGGAGATTGTCCTGTTTAACCTGCCTTTGAAATATGTAATGCTATCAAATTAGTGATACTAGGTTCAATACGATCGTTTACACTCCCAAAATGCAACAACTGAAAATGAGCTAAAAATTGCATTGTGGGACCCATGTAGAAAATATTTTAATTGACTGTCAATACGTCCTAACAAGCTCAAGAAACTTATGCCTTAAAAGTTGGCACAATCCAAGCTCAAAAGTTCCCTAAAAATGTCATTCACAATTATTGAAGAATTTACAATCACTGATTCAAAACAAAGGAAATTGAAGAGAACTTATGGGTTAAATGGGTAAACGATGTTCCTAACAATATCCCAAAGCACGATTGCCAAATATTCACAGTAATAAACTCTTAATTTTGATCTCGTATGTATTATAATGGAGTAATAATGTAATGAACAATGAGTTTAAAACGGAATATAACTACCAGTGATGACGCTAAAGGGCTAAATGATCGCTTAAGCGACCACCTCTAAAGCAACCAAGTTTTTGCTAAAGAAGCCAAACATATGTTAGCCCACCTCCACTTCAGTGGTCTATAGGTCGTTAAAACGACAAGCTCTAAAGTGGTCCTAGGCCGCTAAAGCAGCTACACAAGAACGCTTGCACCAACAAAAAATGCTAAAACCCAACGAACTCTGATTGGGTGGTCAAGATTGGTTCGGAACCCCAGCACACAAACAAACTACACTATCCCACCAAATTCTGCATTCTAGACTCAACAAAGATATCGAAACTTCCATCATAGATTGTCTCGACAAAAGGTTGACTAAAATGATTCTAAAATCCACGAGACATAGACCAAAGGTCCATCTAGACCTAACTTGACGTTCAAGAGCTCATAAAACCTTTAGGATTATATTCCAAGGATGTTTAATTGGAGTGTTTACCAAATACAATAGTTTAAACTTTAGAAGCTCCAAAATAGAAAAACTTGCATAAAACCAAATGAATGACCAGGTGACCGAGTTATAGGCTTGTATTGAAAATGCTATAAGATCAAACTATAAAATCATTCACTAAAAGAGTTATAGGCTTTTATTATCATTTGATATTTTTATATCTTCATCGTATTTTCCAACAAAGTAAGAATTCTTTTTGTAGATTTGCACATCTACTTTTGATTATATGTATACCTAAGTACATGGAAATCCCTAACCTTGTGAGCAGGGGCCCTTTTGTTTCCAACGGAATAAAGAAAGTTAAATGGCCAGGTTCACAAGCATAAATCTTATGAAACTTAAACATACTTCATTCGTTTCATTTACGTGGTGTTATTCTATTGAACATAGACTTAATAAGAAAAATACTTATTAAAGATGTCAGCCAACATAACAACCAAACCTTTTCAAAATCCTTATGCTCATGTTGAAATATACAAATATATCATTTTTACACTAACATACTAACAAGAAATAATTGAATTGCATATGAAACGAAATAGAGGAGTAGACATAGAGATCTTTAATTTGTGTCTACCTTTTTGACGTGGTGCCTTTTTCATAAATGTGTCAACCCTTTCATTCTCTTCCTCTTCGTCATAATCTTCTTCTCTTTCTTTTTTCGATACTACTTCATATACACCGTCCTCTTATGATATCCTCATCCACTTATTCTTCTACCCTGTAATTAGCATCACTATAATCAAAAGATGAACTATTATTGCTATCATTAGCCAATTTTTTTCATTTAACTCTATGCTCTTTTTATGTTCAGTTTTTCTTCCTCCTCCTCCACAACCAATTTTAAACCTCCAACTCCTTTCTTTACACATTTAGTTATTCCTAGTAATTTTAAGTGAATTGTTCTATTTCCATCGTAATAAAAAATCAAGAAGTCTCCAAACTCTAGAGTATTATCCTTAATACATTTCTCTCCTCTAACATCAATATTGAAAATAAAAATATCTTCATATTTTGTTGACTCCTATAGGTCACATATTGCCTAAGCCATCCCTAAGGGAAACCTCTCTAGGTATCTTTCCCCTCTTGTAATTTGTATAACCTATGGGGCTTTTTGTGAAGAAAAAAAAAAGGTTTCATTTTGGAATTAAATGTTGAACAAACTAAGTTTCTTTTAATTAGATTGACCATATCATAAAATAAGCCAATATTAGATGGAAAAAAATTTAAAATACAATGAAAATATGAGACTTTTGGTGTTGGAATTAAAAAATTAACTACTTCAAAAAGTAAAAAATAATATTTGAGGCGTTCACATAGTTCACTGCAAAATTAGTTTCTTAAACACTAGTAATATGGTCATTTGGAAATGATGTATGTAATTTATGACATCGATTAATTCAATTATGTATCATACTCATATAAAATAAGGAAATTTAGCATATATAATACTAGTATAAAATTAACTTGAAGCTCATAGAGGTTTTACAAATCTTAATCTCATCAAGGAATTTTCCATCCCATATCCCATTTCCGCATTTCTAAAATGAAAGAAATTAAAGAAAACTTTTTTGGAATCAAATACAAGGAGGGGATAAATAAACTTACCAACCATTGTACATTGGTTTCATGGGTTAGAACCTTGAAGAGTCTGTTTTCCATGTTCTCTTTTGTCGTCAAACTTTTACGAACATAAATCTTCAAGCTTTGTATGAGAATTGACGAATTTGCGGCAGCAACCTAACCCTACGATCTTCTTTAAGAAAAGAGAAGAACTTGCGGTGGCACCTTAACCCTAGAAGTTTCTTTAATAGAACAATAGAATTTACGGAGGCACCTTAATATTAAAAGGATCTACAATATTTAAAAAAAATATAAAGCGGAGAATATTATAAATATCTTAAAGGAATATTTTTAACAATAGTAATAATAATAATGTGTTGTTAGTGGCTGTGACGGCAAAAAAAAAGGACGTGATTGCACTAGTCTTTTCCCACCAACAAAAGTCAGTCTAAAACCATTCACGACCCAAAACCGGGCCATGATGACATCCACTACAACCCACCGCGTGGACAAGCCGAAACCCAAAAATAAGATGCGGAATAAGCAATTTATGTAATAACAATAGTAATATGCGGAAGTCAAGGAGAATAAATAGGAAAAAAGGCCATGTCATATATCTGTAGTATGATACAAAACATTCAAAATAGGCCCAACATATATGCTAATAGCACGATGAAACTAAAATGGAGATTGATACAAGCAAAAGAAACTAACACTACCGACAAGCAAGTCAACAACTAAACACTCACCCCAAGTAGTCACACAGCCAGTCAATCACACAAATCAATGCAGTGCATATGTGGACAATCAAAGATTAATGCAAAAAGATCCTGAGTTGTCTCACTTGCTATCCCGTGGACCCCCGAGGATACTACATAACCCCACCAGAGCTTATCAAAAGTAAACGTAACCCGAAATTCAGTGTGCGGGCTGCGAGAGCTTATCAAAATTAACCTTATAAGGCGAAAATATTATATTTTCCCTCCAAACCAAAGTTTCATCAGTAAAATTAGTTTAAAACCAATAGTCCTACTCTCAAGGAGCTAAAAGTCATCAAAAAGCGTAGTGTACTTAAAAAAAATCTACAGAACCTCTTTTCTTTTCAAACATCGATGCAATATGCCATGAATATGTTCTGAACATAATTTCATATCAAAATACAATCATGTAATCATCACAAAGTAAACTTATATCACATACAAATGGGTAGAGTGCATGTCACACCACAAGAACACTAACTGAGAACTCTTACTCCCAAGCTCACGGCCTTAGGTCCAACAGTCCAATAATTTATCAAGATATAATGAAAACAACAAAACCAATACAAGTAAATCAAAGCACACAACAATGTAAGGTTTCACGCCACCAAGAAGAAATATCTAGGAATACTTATAAAACAAGCACGATGAACAAACTAAACTAAGGCTTTACCAGCTAAAATTACGCTAAGCAATCCAACATATGGCCATAATCACTTAAAGATCAAAAGCATACGCTAAAACCTAAGTCCAACTCTAATCATCTAATGCTACTCACAATAAAATTAATCTAAAAGAGCCAAGTCTAGAAAAAGGATAAACTATTGTTGGCACCCAATTTTGGCCTAACATTTTTAAAATTCGGAACTTTTAAGTTCTATTTATTCAATAGTTCAAAATACTTTTTTTAAAATTTTAAATAAGTTTATCGATATTTATCCTTATTTGTCAAAAATTTAGATTTTTTATCAGTTAATTTTAATTACATTATTTTTTGTCACAACCGGTAAAATACGTTCAAATATTTGTTCACTTTGATTAAATCGTTATTTTTGTTAAATTGCAATTTTTTTACATGTAATTAGTTACGTTCATTACATTTTTTATAATCATTTTATTCGTTACATTTGTTAATATTTATTTTGATATTTTGCACAGTCTAGAAATTCATTCAAATATGGATAAGGTTTCGTACACAAATATTTTATTAGTTAGTGGTTTTAGCCCATGATTTTAAGATAGTGGTATTGTATTATAGGTGGTTTTCGATTTTCTATTTAAGTTATTTCTTAGTTATTAAGTTAGATGTAGTCAAATATTTTTAGATTAGATTTGAGAATTTTCAGAGCCATTTTCACTATTCATTAATTTCCCGGCTTCCACCACCTCGGAATTCGGCAAAGCTCCGGCAATACAAAACCCCGACCAAAAAAGCCAAGCTTCCTTCCCCTCTCTCTTTGTTTGCTGCCAGCAGCAACAATAATAGCAACCAGCAGCTCCAAACAACTCCACCAGAACACTACTGGAGAACAATCCAAAACCCCCATGCATTTTCTCTTGTGTACCGGCGAAACCCCACCGGATCCAACTCCAAACAGCCATTAGGCCCCACTGTTCAACCACCAGAAAGAACAACCCATCTGTTTTTCTTCTTTCACCAGCAGCTACCACCAAACAGCCGCCCAAATACCCCTCGTCCCCCTCCAACTCAATGACAAACCAAATCCCATCCCCATTTTTCCAGAAAACAGTGGCCAAAAAGCACCATTTATTCCATTTTTCCAGAAAACATGGCCAAACGGGGGAAACCACTCACAGCAGCTGGGAATGCTAAACTCCGGCGAAATCTTACTGTTTGTTTCCGTTATACCTTCTTATTTGATTATTCACTATTATTGTTTTCATTATTTTTTATTACTGATATTTTAGTACTGTTATTGTTCAATGTGTGGTTGTGTTTGAAAATTTATTCCAACTGAGCTTTTTACATTGATGTAGTTATGGCTAATTTAATTTATATTACACTTTGTTTTGTTAAAATTTCTTTTTGAATATGGTATTAATGATTGATTCTTTTGTTTGACTTTTTCCTATTTCTATAAATATATGTTCACTATTTTTCAAGATGCTTCTATAAGGTCTTGGTGATTCAGTATTTCAAATATTTTAGTGGTATATTTTATTTTACTCTTATTCTTTTGCAATCTCTGTTGACTTCAGTTTTGTGTTTATTTATAAGTTGTTACTCTATTTTAATTCACTGTCTAGCTATTCTTTGGTTTATAAATTGTTTTGGTTACTGTTTGTTTGTGGTTTCATATTATATTATTTTGTTTTCATTAATCTCGTATGATTTTGGTGTTGAAATGAGTTAAAAGTGGTAAATGAGAAAATCTCTCCATCGGTTTTGGAGGTCTTCCCATTGTAAAATACGAAAATTTAGTTTAAGTTTATATATATTGTATGTTAAAATTGGCCGATGAAGAAATTACCGTCGATTTTCAAGGTCTCCCATGTTAATAAGATGGATTTTATTTTGAAGTTATTATTTAATTATTTTTTTTATTCATATTTATTTAGTACTAACACTTTTACTAAGTGTCTTTACAGGTATCCGGAGTTGCTTTCCATTGAAGAAATTCGAATGAAGTTTGAAATTATATTCTTTATTCATTATCGTATATTATTGATGTTAGACAAATCTTAGGCCGTTTCTTATATTATTATTTTATTTTATTATTTGTGTATATCTCATGTTTATTATACTTGTATATTGTTTTATCTCCTCCTCAATTTGAAAAAATGAATTCAGTCGGAACCCACAGTTGTGGATTTCGAAAGATGCCTAACACGTTCCCTTCGGAATAACTTGAATCCTTACATAGAATTTAATGGTTTCGTAGACTTATTTTTGGATTGGTTTCCTAATTTTTTCCTAAATTTAGGTGGCGACTCCTTTAAATTTCGCTTATTCTTTAAATTCTTTTAAAATTAAATTAATTGATTATATTTTTAGTCACCACGACGTTTCGACTTATTTGAATAAAGTAGGGATGTAAACAAAATGATGACTCTGCTGAGGATTTAGAGGTTCTAACCATTACGATTCCATTATTTTTCAAATTGAGGAGCATTTTCTTTTATTGTGTTATACCTTGTATTTTGTATATTTTGTTGATTATTTGTATATCGTATTATTTGTTTAATTGTGTATATTGTCATTGAATTCATGACAGATTTCCGCCAAATGGCATCAATATAGTATATTAAAGAATGGTTTTGCGTAATCGCAACCAGCCTTTTTTTTATACTTAACCTTTTTTCAGAATGAACGACAATTTATTGGTTCGTCATGCCTCCAATGGTTGTTGTGAGTTCCAGCCTAAGTTGTCTACTTGGGTTCCCAGTCTCTGAAAAGCCACCCTTAGTCAACTAGAGTAGAGCAAAGTCAAAATCTTAATTTAGCACATAAACCTAAGATGACCCAACACCCAAGGAGTGTCGTCCAACAACCCTTAAAATATAACTTTCAACCCATACCTATGGTCTGTAGGTCCTTTGACGGACCATACTGGTCAATCGTAAATGGGTTACTGGACACTAAAATTTACCCACTTTCAACGGATCCAATTTACGGTCTGTTGGTCTTCTGATGGTTCCTACATGCCATCTGGCTTACCTAACTTTGACCCTCAAAATTTCAACAAGTCAGGGACTCACCTACAATACCTACCTATGACTCGTATAAGGGGTGACGAACCGTCTTGGTAAACCATAAAAAGGATAGTGGAACTTGACTTTAAATATATTATTTTTCCTAGCACTTACAGCTTCCACCTATGGTTCGTAAGAGAACCTAAAGTCGTAGGTGGGGCTGTAAACACAAATACCAGCTAAGAAAAATATGCATTTCTGTTCTTTTACAAATTCGAGGTGTTACACTAGGTCCTTGTAGACCAGAATAGCAGACGTGTTTGATAGTATGATGTAACACCTTGGAATCTAGTAGGATAAGCAAGGGGCTTAGTGCTAAGTCTGTAATTAGATATTTGAGCCTTGGCACCCTCCACAAAGGCCCACACGGACCACGAAGGGCACCACCGTTCGTTTGAGGGGTCGTGTAGCCTAGGCAGTAGCTATCCAAAGGAGGCTCACCTCCCACGAGCACCATGATGGCGCGTGATGGGCACCACGGCTCGTGGTGGTGCCCGTCAAGGTGAGGCAGTAAACTCCCTAAGGCTGCCCAAATTGGGAGCCTCTCCACGAGCCACTAAACGGCTCATGAAGGCCACCACGGGTTGTGGGAAGGGTCGTGGAAAAGAGTTAGGTTGAGAGGGGTTTAGGAGTGTCTTACCAAGCCACTTGTCCAAGACCACCAATGGCACCACGTCTCGTGGTTGGCACCAAGACTCGTGGGGCCTCACGTAGTGATGGGGTAGTCCCCTGAAAGTTAGGGGTTAAATAGGTCTTTTCCGGTTTTAATTATATTAATGCTATGTCCTTTTACCCCAGCCTAGGACACTTATATAAGTGATTTTTTAACCCCAAAACTCACCCATTCAAGTCATTTTTTCCAAAACCCAAAAGAAATCTCAAAGTCTTCCTCTCAAATATTACTCTCTCTAGAATTGGAAGAAGAAAAGAAAAGTTAGAGCTAGGACAAAGTCAAGCCTCCAATCCTTAAGAATTTCTGGGCTTTGTTAACAAGGTATGATGACTTTTCATCCATGGAGTCCCCAAGATTTCCAAATTAAAAAGTAGAAATTCCCCAATTGTAGTTAGGATTTTCTTTTAATGTTGTGGGTTTTGATGAATGTTGATCCAATTGATTACGTTTTGATTATTTATGATTGAATTGATATAATTTACATGTTTTTAGTGTGAATTTACATGTACACATGCCTAATCCATGTCTAGAAAGATGATATTGATGTAAATGGGTTTTATTCCATGAAAGGAGAACTTATGGGTTTAGATGTATTTTTATTGGATTGATGAGATACATGAAGAGTCGCATGAGATTGAAGAATATATGATGATTTATTATTAGAATTGTCTTGAGATTTTGGAATATATGATGAGTATGAGATGTAGGGATTTCAGAGTAAAGCTTCAGCATGAATTGTTGGTTATTAGATAGAATTGTTGTGGAAGGGATTTCCTCTATGAATGTATGAATGCAGGAATTTGAAAGGTTTCCTCATATAGAATGATCCTAGATTTAAAGGCTTGCTCACCTAAAATGAATCAAAGGATTTACTTGAGGGAATAAATCTTGTCAGAAACCGAGAGGTTTATCCCAAGGTATTAGTATTTCCACTTGGAAGTGGAACGAAATTGAATATGGACTTTATAGTGAAGTTTCCTTGATAGGACCCAATTTAGTTCATGAGGCTGTGGAGAAAGTCTGAATTATTAGACAGGGGCTAAGAACCACCCAAATTCGACAAAAGTCCTATGATGATGTTAGAAGAATAGATCTTGAGTTTGATGTTAATGATTGGGTTTACTAGAAATTATCACCCATGAAGGGTGTAATGAGGTTTGATAAGAAAGAGAAGCTTAGTCCCTGTTTTGTAGGCTCATATAAGATTCTTGAGACATGTTGGTATGGTTGCTTATGAACTTGATTTTTCCAATTAATTGGCATCGGTGCATCCGGTTTTCCATGTCTCTATGTTGAAAAAGTGTGTCGGAGAAGTTGAGAAACAAAGAAGTTGCTTTCGTGAAAGTGTTATGGAGGAATCATTTAGTTGAGGGTGCTACTTGGGAGGCCGAAGCCGATATGATGTCCCGATATCCTCATCATTTTCCTTCTACTCCTTCTCTAGCTTGAGGTAATGAGTTCCTCATGGTTTGCTCCTTGTTTGAAGTCATGTGTGTTTTGGTTATTCCCATGAATTCCTTATGTTATCCTTGTTCATGAAAACTTGTGTTTTGAAAAAAATGAGTTTGTGTGTTTGATTTTCCTCATATTGTAGTGCATTGAGTATGAGTTGCCTATGGACTTCATGACATGAATTGATGAACACGCCTTACCTTGGAGTTGAGAAATTCCTCCTTGGATATATATATACATTTGAGTATAGATTGCATATATGCTCCATGAGATTGTGTTGAGCATGCTTTTAGCTTGGAGATGATAGTTCCTCCTTCGACATGAGTAGCTTTGAAATTTCATGCATATTGGGTTTCTAGATGTTGTTCCTACCTTCCTTATAGTTCATTAAGTATGTATCGCTCGGAGTTGATGTTTCCTCCTTGATTGCACATTTTGATGAGTTGCATGCATGATGAGCTACTAGTATTGAGTCTTTTATTCCGGAAGGTGTTTAGAAATTCCATTCGAGGACGAATGCTCCCAACGGGAGATAATGTAACACATCAGAATCTAGTAGGATAAGCTAGGGGCTAAGTGCTAACTCTAGAATTAGAGATTTGAGCCTTGGCACCCTCCACGAAGGTCCACATGGACCGTGAAGGGCATCACGATTTGCTTGAGGGGTCGTGGTGCCTAGGCAGTAGCTATCCAAGGGAGGCTCACCTCCCACGAGCACTATGATGGCTCGTGGTGGGCACCACCGTTCGTGGTGGTGCCCGTGAAGGTGAGGCAGTAAGCTCCCTAAGGCTGCCAAAATTAGGACCCTCCCCACGAGCCACTAGACGACTCATGAAGGCCACCACGGGCCATAGGAAGGGTCGTGGAAAAGAGTTAGGTTGAGAGGGGTTTAGGGTGGCTTGCCAAACCACTGGTCCAAGACCACATATGGCACCACGGCTCATGGCAGGCACCACGGCTCGTAGAGCTTGACATGCTGATGAGGTAGTCCCCTATAAGCTAGGGGCTAAATGCGTCTTTTTCGGTTTTAATTAGATTAATGCTATGTCATTTTACCCATGCCTAGGACCCCTATATAAGTGATTTTAACCCTAAAACTCCCATTCAAGTCATTATTTCCATAACCCAAAAGAAATCCCAAAGTCTTCCTCTCAAATATTTCTCTCTCTAGAACTTGAAGAAGAAGAAAGAGTTAAGAGTTAGAGTTAGGATCAAGGTCAAGCCTCCAATCCTCAAGCATTTGTGCGCTTTGTTATCAAGGTGTGGTGGATTTTCAGCCATGGAATCCTTTCTTCAATGGAGTCCCCAAGATTTCCCAATTGAAAAGTAGAAATTCCCCAATTTGAGTTAGGGTTTTCTTCTAATGTTGTGGGTCTTGATGAATGTTGATCCAATTGATTGAGTTATGATTGTTTCTGATTAAATTGATAGGATTACATTTTTTTAGGGTGAATTTTCATGTACCCATGCCTAACCCATGTCTAGAAAGATGAAATTGATGTAAATGAGTTTTATGCCATGAAAGGAGAATTTGTGGGTTTAGATGTAATCTTATAACATTGATGAGATATATTAAGATTCACTTAAGATTGTAGCATATATGATGATTTATTATTAGAATTGTCTTGAGATTTAGGCATATATGATGAGTATGAGATATAGGGCTTTGAGAGTAAAGCTTAAGCATGAATTGTTGGTTATTAGATAGAATTGTTGTGGAAGGGATTTACCCACATGATTTACTTTAGGAATGTATGAATGCATGAATTTGAAAGGTTTCCTCACATAGAATGATCCTAGATTAAAAGGCTTGCTCACCTAAAATGAATCAAAGGATTTATGAACTATGGTAATAAGACCTAGGTTGCTTCTCCATGTATAGCTTGGATTGGAAGATCCATGGTAGCTTGGATTGATAAGATCCATGGATAGCTTAGATTAGCATAATGAGGTGCTTTTCCATGGATAGCTTGGATTGGTAAGATCCATTGTAGCTTGTATTGATAAGATCCATGGATAGCTTGGATTAGCACAATGAGGTGCCTCTCCATGGGTAGCTTGGATTGGTAAGGAGATGATACCTCCATGGATAGCTTGAATTAGTAATATGATTCCTTTTCATGGTAGCTTGAATTGGTAAAGAGATGATGTATTTTCATGGTAGCCTTTTCATGGTAGCTTGAATTGGTAAGATGATGCCTTTTCATGGTAGCTTGAATTGGTAAAGAGATGATGTATTTTCATGGTAGCTTGGATTGGTGAGTTGATACCTTTCCATGGATAACTGTAACGACCCGAGAGCACCCCCTAGTCATTACCGGTGTATTCGACCTCTCGGAGGTCTTATAGAAGCCCTTAGCATTTGTCATAGCATTTATCATAGGAAAATAGCGGAAAATTTAAAACTTTTTCATGATATAACACAAGACTTAAAAAGTCAACTCATTTAAACCTTTAATACAAAATCGGAGTACTACGTCTCAAGGTAGCCATCTTAAAACACGACTACAACACAAGAGGAACATAGTCCTTACAATACAAAGAAAACTACTATCTAGTACATAGAACTTAAGGAAACTCTTTAACATAAAGGTCCTTGAATCTTTAAGGACACACCCGAACTTGGGAATAGTAAGCTAAGCTCATCACTTCTTGCAAAGACCCTTTAGCCACCACCACCTACACTTGGTGTAAAAAGATGAAGAAGAATGGTGTTAGTACAAAAATGCACTAAGTATGATAACCATGCCAAGACATGCTATCAGGAACATTTAGTACAATAGGAACAATATAAACCACATACATCATCATACACATGGAAACCATTCATAATAACACAGAGAGCCACTTATAACATTTTAGGCACATTCAATGCATATAATACATTACCTTCCTCTTTATCATAACTCCTTTCCTCAAGCAACCCTTAGGGAATACTTGTTGCAATGTATCACCTTAGGTATACCAAGGGTGAACTTACATATAGCCTTCATCAATCCAACCACATATATTCATAGAGTCATAAGCAGACCATAAGACATAGTCTTCACATAGGAACCATCACCTAAGACAACCCCCAAGTCACACTAGTGCAATGTGCAAGTAGCATCCCATAATACTACTCAAACCAAGTGTTCCTAGGAAGCCACCATAGACTAGGCACATCATATTCAACAAGTCATAACATCTTCATTTAACAATAGACATAAGACCAACATACTTAATAACATCATATAAGGACTCATTCATTTAATACATCATTAGTCATAACCCATTTAATTCATATCATAGGTAAACCACCCTCACAACCCCTTCACAAGGTCACTTGTGCAATGTACACATGGAGTCCCATACCCCCACATATACTAAGCGAACCCATTAAGAAGTCACAAGTGTAGTTCACATGCATAATAATACTTCATGTCTTGACATGAGTAAAGTCAACCTTAACATGCTTTTATATTAACATTCATAGACCATAGTTTTCATTACATAAAGAACCTAATCATAACCTTCCTTAGAGTCCACTTGTGCAATGCATAAGTAGGGTCCATAGTCCTACCTACACTAAGTAACTCTTTAAGAAATCATGACTAGAGTTCATATTCTTATCTTAGTTCATTTCTTAACTTTCGGGAGACATTGCCATAACCGACATAGACCATGTGAGCTACATTGAATCCGGTGTTCTACTCCCACACCGAAAAGAGAGGATACTACTTGTTAAGGTAGGATCTAAATACATAATAGCTATCTAGTGGATCCACTAAGCTAAGACCTACGGAGGCATGCAGTTATGGAACAAGGAGATTGCTACTAGAAACCTTGACTTGCTAGGCGTGGAGGTTTCTATCTCATGAGACAACATCTATGTTGGGAACCCGGACTTGCTAAACGTGAAGGTTCTCTTGTGGGAAGCCAGACTTGCTAAACGTGAATACCCCACTCTCATTTTTCATGTTCACTCGGTCCTAAGCTCTAACTCAATGTTTAAACATCTTTAAGCTTTTATTTAACATTAGTT
>NW_006238974.1:1681784-1685468 GCF_000226075.1 Solanum tuberosum
ATAAACATTATTCATTCATTCATGTGTGTGTGCATATGTGAGAATGACCTTTCACTTTCACTAGATTATCATAAATCTTATTCATTCATTCATGTGTGTGTGCATATGTGAGAATGACCTTTCACTTTCACTAGATTATCATAAATCTTATTCATTCATTCATGTGTGTGTGCATATGTGAGAATGACCTTTCACTTTCACTAGATTATCATAAATCTTATTCATTCATTCATGTGTGTGTACATATGTGAGAAAGCCTTTCACATAAACACCTTTATGCAACACATATTCATACCTTGCTAATCATACACTTTAAATGCATAATAAGATGTAAGGGTGCATATAAGAGTTAACCTTTCAATAGACACCATAACACATCATATTCATAGCTATACATGTAGAGTGTGTGTGCACATATTGGTCCTCATTGTGACATAATAGCAACAACATTGATATTGAGTGCACTTCCTTTTAAGGGATCACAACACATTTACAATGTCCCCAAATCATGACCAATTCACATATAAAGACTTTAGGAATTCTAGACCCCACACACCCACACTTTATCATAGTAGACAACGACACATTCAACATTGAGTAGGTACTCCTAACATGTATATGATCACACATTTATATAGGAGTCATATAGGTAGGGTTCATTCCACAATAGTACTTAACATAATTAATCATGTAGACCATACCTTATCCCTAACATTATCATTCACATTATACTCCTCATCATCAACACACTTTAAACATCATGCTAGCATTGAGGATTTCATACATAACCTTCATAGCACAACTTCATAAACATATGCATCATAATCATCAATTCACTTCACATCTATTACCTTCAAGGGCATGATCTCAACATGCATAGATAGATAGGAAGTAAACACCGGCACCATAAGTGGACCAAACCACACAACATCAATTCTCATACTATAGACTAGAAGTTAGGTCAACTTACCAATTCTCCAAGCCATGATCACCATGGATCAATCCTCAATGATTCATAATCAATTGGCATAGATAGCAATAGGAATCAACAATGTAATTCAATAACATAAACATAATCTAAGTGAATTTGTATATGCTTATCCTAGCTATTAGTATACGATTTATGAAAAATTCATAATAAATTATCATACTTATATTTTGGCAAGCGTAATATACAAATAGAGTTCTGAAAAATTCTTAAATATATGAATACAAAATTTGTACATACTTATCATGTTTGTATATTCGCAAGTGAAATATACAAATAGACAAATGAAATATACTAACCGAAGCCTCCTTAGCAAACAAAACTATAGCTATGGAGCGCAAATACCAAAATTATAGCTATAGAGCCTTATTATGTCTATTATCTTTGCTATTTCTAAAATTTTATGTCACGGCCTGAGCTACCCCCAGGACGCGGATACGGGACCTCGGATCACGAGTGACCCCAAGCTAACCCTGTTGGCATAACATAAGCATACTATGATAACTGAAATGAGATAATTCTGTGCGGAAGCTTAAACATAAGATAAACTGAAAATGATGGAGGATACCGATTCTAAGCCTGAATATAAATCTAAGAGTTTAACGACAAATGAAATATCAAACTCCAAGTTAAAAATGAATCTAACTATGTCTGAAATGAAGACTCTAATTGACTAAAGATGATGGGACATGCCTCAGCTAAATCTAGCAAAAACTGAAACTAAAGACCGAAACTCAAAAGATAACATGTCACTCGTCCTCGAAGAATGAGGACTCATAACTGATTCTGCTGAACTAGAGATCAGGAACCAATCTATGCGTGATCTGGATGCTGAAGGCCTGAACCTACATCACGAGAAGATGTAGCGTAGAGTATGTGTCAGTACTTGAAAGGTACTGAGCATGAAGGATAGAATAAAGCTGAACAATATACATAATTGCACAAACCATATAACTCAGTAATGATAAAAGATGAGCATGATACTGTACTGAAAGCACTGAACATGAACTAACTAAATGCAATGACTAAGTTTATACATGCTGAAACTGAATACTGAACAGTATTTGATAACCTGGTAACAACACTAGAATCTGACTGTGGGAGCTACTAATAACCAACATAAAACCACATGAGCTAAATGTGTAGTCCGATGTATACGCCCTATCGAGAGGACCCAATATACCCTTCCAGAGGTATAGAGGCATGATTGGCATGATCAGTAAAATGTAATGCCCACGGAGGGGACTTATAAACCTATGGGGGAACGTAGTTCTGGGACTATGAGGGTCACTGACCCTAATCCAACTCGGTATTGAGTCTACTCCGAACTGATTATGTAAACACATTATGACTGATTTTCTCCAATACTAGATAGCTCAAAATACTGACAGGCTAACTGAAAATGCAACATTTATGTACTGATAATGAAACATTTATAACTGGAGCATATATAACTGAATAAACATACCTAGCATGTGTAATTCATGAACTAAAGGAATCTACACAACTAGGGTTCTGAATTTTATGCAAGAATTGAAACATCAACATGATAATCTTATTTGGATCATTCTAACAGCTAAAACCCAATAATTTATAATATTCAAGAAACCCTAGATTTAGATAATACTAAGGGAATCAAGATTTTGACTGAAATCTAGGGACCTAATGGGGAAAGGAACCCACTAGTGAAATCCCACATACATGGTGACAAATTTCACAGAGAAATCTTTCGATTTCGAGGCTGGAATTGAAGAAAAGTTGCTGCGTTCTTGGAAGTTTTTAGGTCGCCTCTGTTCTCCTCTTTTGTTCTAGGTTTGATGAATTCTCGGTAAATTAAGGTTCTGGGTATGTCTAACTAAGTTATTATACTTATTCTGAGTAAAACGACGTAGTTTAGGTGTAAAATGATGAAGTCTAAGTGCCCAACGCATAGGAAAAAGACCTAAATGACCCTAACTTAAAAGTTGTCGAAGGCCACCCACGGAGGGACCTAAGGGCTGTAGGTCAACCTACCAACTGTAGGTTGGACCGTAGGTTCCGACAAGGCTTTACTAAAATGAGCATAACTTTATACTCAAAGATGGGATTTTAGAAAATTTGGTGGAGTTGGAAAGAGGATTCAATTATCTATCATTTAGTAGGTCATGGTCCACTTAATTCCTTTTGTGCTAAGGGTTATGACCATTTGAAGTTGACCCAACAACAATTTCTCTCTAACTGGCTGTTGACCCTCACCAACGGTTAGACCTACGGTCTGTAGATCCAACCACGGACCGTACTGGTCGACTGTGGGTGGGATCACAAACCATAAATATTTTTTCCTCAATGATGAACCCCACCTATGGCCCGTGTTTCAGACCACGGACCGTCAGAGGCTTCCGTGGTTCTTGCACCAGGTCTGGAAAGCTGCAAATTTTTTTCTATTTTCTCAAATCTTACGTGTTACATTTTCTCTATTTTTATGAGTTTATACCATATTTTACCCATGTAAAAAATCAGTCACTCAACACATTAAAATACTTGTGGGTTGAGCAGGTTATCAAAATATGGGCTTATTTTATCAACACTACATGGGATCATGGCTATTCATAATTCGACTTAGTAAAATTTTGGGGAAACTATGCAAATTCCCCATAAATGCAAATTAATTAGAAATCTATACGGATTACGTTTATTCCCCCCCTCCCCTTCGCCCC
>NW_006238974.1:1691160-1696938 GCF_000226075.1 Solanum tuberosum
CCCCCTCCCACCCAAAAAAAATATTATTACTATAAATGCCCTAACTAATAATTTTGCTTGACTAATTAATGCCCTAACTACAAGTGACAATTTACCCTACTTAAACAAATTTAAAAAAAGGCAAACTTTGATGTGTTTTCCAATTCTCCTTCTTCTCCAATTCTCCTTCGTCCACAATTTTCCTTCTTCTCCAGTTCAAATCAACACTCAATCCCACACCTGATTCGATGCAGTTTCTATCAATCAATGGAGAAAATACCAATTCTTTTACAACATTGAGGGATTTGGAATTAAAAGCAACCCTACGTCAAATTTGATATTGATGCAATAATGGTAGAAAATACTAAAAAATTTGAAACTTTAGTCACACAATTATCAAACAATCTCAAACCTAGCGATTCTGAAAGTATTGAGATCAACTATGCAATTGTACCATGATTTTCGCCATTGAAAATATTAAATGATATGGCCATCAAAGTTTACATCGAGTTGAAGAAAAATAATCCTGAATTTACTTTGTATTCACGGGTGGTTGCCTACAATTACGGAATAATCAAAACATTCCAATGAGTGATTTTCAAGAGACACCTCTATAAAATACAGAATTACGAATTTATGAAAAAAATACATCTTATGAAATTGATCTTGTTGCTAATGCTCTTACTGAAGATATGCCTTCACATACATAATTAGAGACTTCTCCAAGCAACCAATTCAAGTTTATCAAATCTACAACGACAATTTCATCATAGCTTAAGTTGTAAACCGAAATTTAGTTCATGAAGGTTTTCAATATAAAACTCCAAAATCTTACAAAAACAGGTTTAATACCTATACATCATACTGTATATGTCACGACCCGACTCACCAAGTCATGATGGCACCTACTAAAACCCACAGACAGATAAGTTGACATGTACCCAGAACTACATGTAGTGAGTACAACGGTAGAACTATATTGAAAATAATACTAACAAATAAGAGAAGGCGGAAATGGAAAGCAAACCCAAAATTATATACAATAGATACCCTCCCAGAACCAGGAAGTCATGAGTATAGAGCTATCTAAAAAGAATATATGCAAGTCCCAAAAGTGGACCACAACAAGCCGTCTCAAAGGAAAAATACAAGCTAACATATGTACAAAAGGAGCCAGGCTGATCCAGGATGCCAAGTGCTAACCCTCGTCTTCGATATCCCTAAGATATAAAAGATGGCACGATCGATCATCGTTGGTAGATGGTACTAGGTACTGCATCACGGGAAGATGTAGAGTGTAGCATAAGTACCAAAACAAGGTACTCAGTAGGCATCATAGACCGACCAAACAAGAAAGGTAAATGCAATCAGAAAAGATAGAATCTTGGCATAAGAAGAGGTCAAAGCGGAAATTAAAAGAAGGCATAAGCACATACCGAAAGTAAATCTAAGTACAACTAAAATAAATATAACTTGACCCCTATAAGGTAATGTAACAATGTTCAACTATCAAAGTAATTCGTTACTTTTCATAAATATTAATTAGCCTAGAAGGTACACTCGAGCGCAAGTTTAAATAAAACTCGAACGGACCCCTATAAGCCTGACAAGTACATAAAAATGTTAAGTTTACAAGACAGAAGATCAATCCAGATCCGAATCGAAAAACTAGTCAACTCCCAGTCCATCTAGAAATAGTGATAATCAACTAAAACCGTCAACTCCCAACCCAGCTAGCAAGAGTGACAATCAACTCAACAAGTCAACTCCCAGACCAACTAGAAAGAGTAACTATCAACCCAGGCCATACATCCATATAATCCACTCCCAGGGGTGTCAACCTATCAGCTAGCAAGAGTACCTCTGGAGTATGTCAACTCCGTAGAGGATCTTAGATATCCAGACTACCCATCCAACCAGCCCACTCCCAGGGGCGTCAGCTGCTCAGCTAGCAAGAGTGCCCGGGGTGTATTGATTCTTAAGAGGATCTCAAGTAGGCTCCAAGCCACCGTGGATTGGGGACCACTACCAAAGATATCACAAAAGGCTCCCAGCTTGAAGCACTCCAATCCCAAGAAGTACACAATCTCAAGCAGCGCATCGGAGGCGCATAAATAGGGAGAAAATACAAGGAGGATAACAAGCAACACATATGCCTAAGATAAGTCTCATATGTCACGACCTAGGGGTACACCCTAGACGTAACATGGCATACAAGACCCCGAGAGGCCTCATATAAGCCACTTTGCTTTCATAACATAAGATAATAAAAATGAGAGGAAATTTAAAACATTTTAAACAACATCAAAGTTTCATAACAATAGCGAAAGTCTATTACACTTGGTCTCAAAACCATCTAAAACATGAATATGTTGGGACACAGCCCATACAACAATGTTCAAAACATAAAATGAAAGATAATAATGAAATGGTGGCTATATCCTCAGATGCTATGAGGATTCACCAATCTTCAAGTCTTGCCTCTACTAAGATCCTAGTGACGAGGATGAGAATCGATATCGCCGGACCCTATAGTTGGAAAAGAAATGTAGGCAAGAGTATGCATTTGTACAAACATGTACTAAATATGATAGATTGCACAAAAATCAACATAAACATAATAATTAACAACATAATTCATAAACTATAATGAACACAAGTGAATATCATCTTAAGACATTCTTACGATACTTCCTTGAAGTAAACTTGCTTCATCATAACTATGCTAACTTTAATGTGAGAAGTAGTCAATTATTAGTTGTTCTTATTATCCATGGAAGGCACATCATCTTGCCAAAATAAAGTTATTGTAACAACCCTCAAAATGAAGTAGGGTAAACTAGAGCCTCACATGGGTTTTATGCATTAATAACATGTTAAAATAATGAAGAATAGCCTTTTTAGTCAGTTTCAAAGAGTTTGGAAGTCAAACGTCAAGGGACGACCAAGACGTTCGGAAACTAGTCTTTTACGTGTTGGTGTGTTCTAGTATGTAGTTCATGTTTTTTTATTTGTTGTTTGGAGTCTAAAATCAGTAGATGTGACCCTAGTGTCTTAATAAATGTTTTTAGGGTCAAAATGTTTGGGTACGACTCCTCGGGACCACACTAAGGGTCCCCGAGGAGGACCCCAACCCTTGGTCAAAAAGCTGCCAAGGCAGCTTGAAGTTGTTCATGGATGGAGTGGCTCCGCATCGCGGACCTGATCCACCAATGGCCAAAAAGTGGCTCTGCATCGTGGATACACCGCGGACTCTACTGTCTCAAAATTTAATCTCCAGAAACCCCATGGAACACCTCCGCGTCGCGCACTTGGTTCCCGATGAAATCTGTGAAAATAAAACTCAAGTTTGACTTGTTTAAAAGGTCCAAATAAGTGAGGGGTGGTTTGGGTACTTTGGGGAAATATTATAAATGGTTATTCTACCTATTTTAGGGTATTTTAAGTTGGTTAAAACTCGAAAACTTAGAATTAGACCCCATTCTTCAAATTGACCCTTCCCTCTCAAAATAGATTCTCTAAAAAAAATCCATTGAAGACCTTGATGAAGCTCAAGCTAGAAGATGGGTTTTCAACTGATTTCTTCTTCAATTTCATGGGTCTTCGATAATTAAGGTATGGTAACTCTTGATTCTTGAATAACCTCTCATTCAAGGAGTTCTATCAAAGATTTTGAAAAGTGAATTCAAAGACCAAAATTCCCAATTTTCAATCTAAACTTGTGTCGTTGTTATATTGATGAGTTGAGGATTATGGTTTTATGGGCAAAGTTATGGGTTGATCCCTTTGTTATAGAATTGTACTTGGATTATGTTTATGTTATTGAATTACATTGTTGATTCCTATTGTTATCTATGTCAATTGATTATGAATTGTTGAGGATTGATCCATGGTGATCATGGCTTGGAGAATTGGTAAGTTGACCTAACTTCTAGTCTATAGTATGAGAATTGATGTTGTGTGGTTTGATCCACTTATGGCGGAGGTGTTTACTTCTTGAACAATTATGCATGTTGAGATCATGGCCTTGAAGGCGATAGATGTGAAGTGAATTGATGATTATGATGCATATGTTTATGAAGTTTTGCTAGATGTTTAAATTGTGTTGATGATGATGAGTATAATGCGAATGATAATGTTAGGGATAAGGTGTGGTCTACATGATTGATTATGTTAAGTACTATTGTGGAATGACCCCTACCTATATGACCCCTTTATGAATGTGTGATCATATACATGTTAGGATTACCTACTCAATGATGAATGTGTCCTTGTCTCCTATGATGAAGTGTAGGTGTGTGTGATCTAGAATCCCTAAAGGCTTTATATGTGAATTGGTAATGATTTGGGGACATTGTGAATATGTTGTGATCCCTTGAAGGGAAGTGCACTCAATATCAATGTTGTTGCTATTATGTCACTACGAGGACCAATATGCACGCACACACTCTACATGTATAGCTATGAATATGATGTGTTATGGTGTCTATTGAAAGGTGAACTCTTATTTGCACCCTTACATCTTATTATGCATGCAAAGTGTATGATTAGCAAGGTATGAATATGTGTTGTATAAAGGTGTTTATGTGAAAGGCTTTCTCACATATGTAAGAACACACATACATGAATGAATGAATAAGGTTTATGATAATCTAGTGAAAGTGAGTATCTTGAAAGGTTTCTTCAATTGTACTCTAAACTAGACTATGTTATGAATATGGTATGACTATGTGAAAGGTCATTCTCATCTTAGAAACCTTTGAGCTATATGATATGAGGGATTAAGTCCCTAAAGCCTATTTTATAAACTAATGTTAAATAAAGGCTTAAAGATGTTTAAAAAGGGAGTTGGAGCTTAGGACCGAGTGAACATGAAAAATGAGAGTGGGGGATTCACGTTTAGCAAGTCTGGCTTCCCACAAGAGAAACCTTCACGTTTAGCAAGTCTGGGTTCTCAACATAGATGTTGTCTCATGAGATGGAAACCTCCACGCCTAGCAAGTCAAGGTTTCTAGTAGCAATCTCCTTGTTCCATAACTACATTCCCCCGTAGGTCTTAGCTTAGTGGATCCACAAGATAGCGATGATGTATGTAGGTCCTACCTTAGCAAGTAGTACCCTCCCTTTTCGGTGTGGGAGTCGAACACCAGATTCCATGTAGCTCACATGGCCTATGTCGATTATGGCAATGTCTCCCGAAAGTTAAGAAATGAAAGATAAGAATATGAACTCTAGTCATGATTTCTTGAAGATTTACTTAGTGTAGGTAGGACTATGGACCCTACTTATGCATTGCACAAGTGGACTCTAAGGGAGGTTATGATTAGGCTCTTTATGTAATGAAGACTATGGTCTATGAATGTTAATATGAAAGCATGTTATGGTTGACTTTACTTATGTCAACACATGAAGTATGTTTATGCATGTGAATTACACTTATGACTTCTTAATGGGTTTGCTTAGTATATGTGGGGGTATGGGACTCCATGTGTACATTGCACAAGTGAGCTTGTGAAGGGGTTGTGAGGGTGGTTTACCTATGATATGAACTAAATGGGTTATGACTAATGATGTAGTAAATGAATGAGTCCTTATATGATGTTATGAAGTATGTTGGTCTTATGTCTAATGTTAAATGAAGATGTTATGACTCTATGAATATATGTGGTTGGATTGATGAAGGCTATATGTAAGTTCACCCTTGGTAACCTTAAGGTGATACATTGCACCAAGTATTCCCTAAGGGTTGCTTGAGGAAAAGAGTTAAGATAAAGAGGAAGGTAATGTATTATATGCATT
>NW_006238974.1:1696954-1699518 GCF_000226075.1 Solanum tuberosum
TTTTGCATGGTTGTCATACTTAGTGCATTCTTGTACTAACACCATTCTTCTTCATCTTTTTACACCAAGTGTAGGTGGTGGTGGCTAAAGGGTCTTTCCTAGAAGTGATGAGCTTGGCTTACTATTCCCAAGTTCGGGTGTGTTCTTAAAGATTCAAGGACCTTTATGTTAAATATTTTCCTTAAGTTCTATGTACTAGATAGTAGTTTCCTTTGTATTGTAAGGACTATGTCCCTCTTGTTTTAAGATGGCTACCATGAGACGTTGTACTCCTATTTTGTATTAAAGGTTTAAATGAGGTGACTTTTAAAGTCTTGTGTTATATTATGAAAATGTTTTAAATTTTCCGCTATTTTTCTATGATAAATGCTATGAAGAATGCTAAGGGCTTGTATAAGACCTCCGAGAGATCGAATATGCCGGTAATGACTAGGGGGTACTCTCGGGTCGTTACAAACTTGGTATCAGAGCATAAGATTATGAAAATGGTCTTAGGATTCAACGTCTCATGAGCCACGTCTAGTAGAGTCTTGTTTATCGGTGTGAGGTGCGACACATCTATGAGCGAGAGGCTATAGGATTATAGAAGTTTCACTTTCTTCAATACTCTTGTGTCGTGTCGTAGAGATTAACTCCATATGATCTCTCTCTTATTTTCCCTTGTCCGGTGTTCTTCTAGATTTCATTACTTGGAAGGGGTGATGTTGCAAGAATCGAGGGAAGAAAATGTGTGTTTTAATGCTTATTATGATGTGGTGACTATATGAGTATATATGAAGGCAAATTTGGAAATCATAATGTGATGCCAATCATGGCTATGTGTGACCTATGAGGTTGGGAGCATTACATTGAAAATGTTGTATGGTGGTGTAGTTCTCGTATGATAAGAGTCGTTATGGTAAGAATGAAATCCTTTTTAGGATGATGAGTTGTTTTATGGTGATGGGTAATGATAGTAGAAAGTCGTGGTGTAGATTTGAGGAGTTTTGAAGGAATGTGGTAACTAGTGTGAGTTGAAAGTTGCCCTTTTTTTTTAGTGATGCTTCATGGTTTCCCTTGTGTGAATCGGAGTTCTTGTGTAGGCTTTCCCTAAGAGCGGAAAAAGGGGCTTTGTTCCATGAGTTGGGATAGTGTTTTGCTCTAAGGTTAACTTGGAGAGTTGCATGTACCCCTTAGTTCATGGGAAGGACAAGAGAATAGATGTTGACCAACTCTAAACAGGATAGCTGTCTTGTAAGGTTGATCTTAAGTATGGTCATTCAAAGAGGGTGTTTAGATAATACCTAGGCATGGTTGAGCGGAAAGTTACACCAAAGGTGATGATAAGGGTATGAAGTGAAAAAAAGTTGGTTAATCTCACCCCAACTGGGGGATAATGTGCCTAGATGGTAAGGTCTTGAGTGCCCTTAATATTTCTACATTGAACTTCCTTGAGTTCTCTATGTTGAGAACCACTTTGGATGATAGATATGAAGTGGAGTGGTATAGATACTCATTTTTTTTGGATTCTTGAAATCCTCACCTAAGGGAGTATAGTGAAGATTTAGTGGAGATTGGTTTCTACCTTAGAGATGAAGGAGGTAATGATTAAAGGAGTTTGCATAACTTGATCCCAAGAGGGGGACATTGTGCTTAATTGGTAAGTGATAGTTCTCTTGGTTAATTTAATGTGCTCTTAGATGGGGTTTTACCCTAAGTGGGGGATGATGAGTGAGTAGTAAGGTTGTTGATATCCTTATATTTTCCTTCTATTCTTATTCAAGCTTGAGACCAAAGAGGTCCTAGTAGCCTGTTCATGTTTTGGAGTCTTGCATATGATTATGAGTTGCATGATCTCCGTATGTTATGCATATCTTAGAAGACACTATGTTATGCATGTTTTGAAGGATTCTTATTACATAAAAATGGAATTTTAGTAATAAAATTCATGTTTCTCATGTCAATATGCATCTTTATATGGCGAATACACTCTTGACTTCATGAGGAAGAGAGTATGAGCATGCTTAGGTTAGAAGTTAAGAATTTCTCCTTAAATGAATTGACCTTTGTGTAATGCTTGCTTATGAGTTTTATGATGCCATGTGTGTATGTTGTGACTAGGAGAAGGTAGTCCTTCCTTGGAAATAGCTAAACATGGTAATGCCATGTATGTTCTGGATAGTATGATGATTAAATGATAAGACTAGTAGATGATCTATAATCCTCATGTTAGGGTGAAACTAGTATGAATTATTTAAATGCCTCATGAGTGGAAATGGTGATCATGTCTATGTGTGCATTTGAAAGCCATTGCATATTGGACCCTATGATGATATAAAAGGTGTAAATATCATGATATCATGTCATGATTAGGAGAAGGTAGTTCCTCCTATGAACATGAGAAAGGCCTAAGTGATTGATGCATTATGAGTCGGTGAATAAAGATTCTACTTGCTTGTGTTTCATGAGTTGATTTGAAGTGCATGCTTAAATGATTTCTTATGATAAAGTTGCATAACGTGCTTTAATGAGATAGTTGCATGTTGTGTTTCTTTGGTGTTTGAAATGAGAATGATGATTTGGAG
>NW_006238974.1:1699706-1710857 GCF_000226075.1 Solanum tuberosum
CTGCTAGTTGGGTCATTGAGTCCTCAGAAGTGTTTTAATTGTCATTCGAGGACGAATGTTCCTAAGTCGGGATATTGTAAAAACCCTCAAAATGAAGTAGGGTAAACTAGAGCCTCACATGGGTTTTATGCATTAATAACTTGTTAAAATAATGAAGAATAGCCTTTTTAGTCAGTTTTAAAGAGTTTGGAAGTCAAACATCAAGGGACGACCAAGACGTTCGAAAACTAGTCTTTTACGTGTTGGTGTGTTCTAGTATGTTGTTCATATTTTTTTATGTGTTATTTGGAGTCTAAAATCAGTGGAGGTGACCCTAGTGTCTTAATAAATGTTTTTAGGGTCAAAACGTTTCGAGTACGACTCCTCGGGACCACCCTAAGGGGTCCCCTGAGGAGGACCCCAACCCTTGGCCAAACAAGCTGCCAAGGCAGCTTGAAGTTGTTCATGGAGGGAGTGGCTCCGCCTCGCGAACCTGCTCCACCAATGGACAAAAAGAGGCTCCACGTCGCGGAGAAACCGCGGACTCTACTGTCTCAAAATTTAATCTCCAGAAACTCCATGAAACACCTTCGCGTCGCAGACTTGGGTCCCGCGAACTTGTTTCCCGATGAAATCTGCGAAAATAAAATTCAAGTTTGACTTGTTTAAAAGGTCAAACTACGTGAGGGGTAGTTTGGGTAATTTGGGGAATTATTATAAATGGTTATTCTACCTATTTTAGGGTATTTTAATTGGTTAAAACCCCAAAACCCCATTCTTCAAATTGACCCTTCCCTCTCAAAATAGATTCTCTCAAAAAAAAAAAACATTAAAGAACTTGATGAAGCTGAAGCTAGAAGATGGGTTTTCAACTGATTTCTTCTTCAATTTCATGGGCCTTCGATAATTAAGGTATGGTAACTCTTGATTCTTGAATAACCTCTCATTCAAGGAGTTCGATCAAAGATTTTCAAAAGTGATTCAAATACCAAAATTCCCAATTTTCAATCTAAAAATGGGTCCCTTGTCAAACGTATTTCTAAATCATTCTATTGATGAATTGATGAGGAATTAAGATTTTTAAGATAGTTTTCAAAGGAATTCTTGAAGAACCCATGATCCCCAAATTCTCGAAAATTGGTCTACGATGTGGGTCTTTGTGAATATGATCTCTATTGGTGAAATTATGTTTAGATTAGATTGTGTTGATGTTTCCTATGATTATCTATACTTATTCATGTTGAATTGTTGGTAATTATCAATTAGAAAACCGAATAACAAAATTTCGTGAAATAGTAGCCACGGATTAAAAATAATTGAAACTATAACTATATTACATAATATACTCTAGATATTTGTCATTTCGCGTAATTTTCCCATAAAAATATGAGTATTCATGGGTAAACTAAGGGTAAAATATGGATTAGTCAAATGGGTGAAGTTTCTAACTTTTATTCACTCAAAATTCATTATATCACCAAAAATGTTTTAACTTCTCTTCCTTTTTATGTTCTTCAGTAAAACTAATTATTCTCTCTATAATTGAAAAGGTGAAGTTTTCGGCCCTCTAAAAATATATTAATTAAATGTACATTTCTTTTGTTAATTATAATTTTTTATTTGTTTAATTTTATATTGAATAACAAATAATAGTGTAAAATAAGAAAATCATGTATTAGTATTGATATTGCTTAAAGTGCATCAATCACATTTTACTCCTAAAATGCAAATATTCATTTAGATTAATATTTAAAATATTTCCCCCTTGTTATCAGTGGCATACGCAGGATTTTTTGTAAGAGGTGTCGATATTTAAAAATTAATAAACAATAAATAATTGATTACTAACATTATATGAATAAAAACTATTTAAAACGTACTAATAAAATGTAAGTCAAGTAACTAGTAAACTTTCCTCGACGAGATTTCATATTTTGAAATGTATTTATAATAGCCTCATTACAGATAGTATTAAGTACTAAATATTCTAGTGCAATTGGTTTGTTTTAGCTTAATTTGACTATAAATAGGAGGTTGGAGTTTCGAATCCCTAAAATATTAATTTTTTTCTGAAAATGTCTCAATAATAAAAGACAATTCGGCCTCTCTAAGGCTCAATCTTGGGCCGCGCCGGCTGAATAACCATTCAATTTACGTTGCAAACCAACAAGCCAAGAGGCTCAATTGTTCAAGTAATGTCATTAATGTTATTTGTAAGGATATATTTTTTTCCAGATATATATATATATATATATATATATATATATATATATATATATATATATATATATATATATATATATATATATATATATATATATATATATATATATATATATATATATATATATATATATATATATATATATATATATATATATATATATATATATATATATATATATATATATATATATATATATATATATATATATATATATATATATATATATATATATATATATATATATATATATATATATATATATATATATATATATATATATATATATATATATATATATATATATATATATATATATATATATATATATATATATATATATATATATATATATATATATATATATATATATATATATATATATATATATATATATATATATATATATATATATATATATATATATATATATATATATATATATATTTTCCTTCTATTTCCTCTTTTTGTGTCTATCTATCTATCTTTATTTCTTGTCTTTAATTTTCACATTTATATATGTAATTCGTGGAGAGAATAACATCATTTGGTATCAGAGCTGTATTTAGATTCGTTATACGATTCTAGTCTTGAGTTTGTTACAACAAAAAAAGTGTAAAAATTGTTTTTTCAAGAAATTCCCAAAAATATTTTGTTTATTTGAGTCTTGTTTAAAGTTTCTAATGCTAGATTAGTATTCCCTAGCTTTACTTGAGTCTAAATCTAAGATTTAGTAGAGTTTGGGGGTACTATTGAAGAATTTACTATTGTTGGTTGAATAAGCTTGAAGAAGATGTGAATGAGTTTGTTTCCTACATCAAGGGGAGCCTATATCTCACATTTCGTGAAATTCCGAGCCAAAATTATTGAGGGTTTTATTTTGGGTCTTCATCTTGTTCATTGTGTTCTTGAGGAATATTCAAATCTTCAAGAAGAAGGAATCTACAAAAGAAAAAGGTGTTTAATCCAAAAGGAGAGGAAATACAAAGTGCTTAAGTGTTAGTGCACAAAGGGAATTCACCAAAAGTAGTAAGGAATAAAGAAATAAGTACAGGGGAACCACTAAAGCACAAAATTCGGAGGTCTTCAGGTGCACACGTTGGTCCATTCAGCGAGCCCGACTTTTCTTGCCAAAGTTCATTCGGAGACTCGCCGAATTGACCCCCTAGACCGCTGAAGTGCTTGAGCATTGTATAAATTTAGGCGAGCTGAACTTCAACTTTGGCAAATAAAACATTAAATTTGGTGATTGGAAACTCATTTTATGCCCCTAATCTCAGGTTTTAATTCCATACTTTCCTTTTCCTGGTTCTCAATCTTTCAAAGATTCCTAAACTAATTTTCAACTCGTAATTGATGTACTTGTTGATTATTGGTTCTTGAATTCTTTTCTTTGTTAGTGCCACTTCTTTTCATGTTTTTATTAGTTTTACTTTGTAGTTAACTTTTTAATTCAAGTCTGTTTGCTTTAATCGATTTGTCCGTCTTTCTTGAAATAAGAATCCAATCCGGCCAAGAGTAGAAATTGACACCTTTTGATCAACTGAGTATATGCAATCTTAAACCTTAGCCAAGCCAATTTGAGAGGCAATCAAAGGTGTGTAAACACGAGTGATTGTAAGTTCATTTTACTAACACTAACGTTGTTTGTTGATTTTGGAGAGTATTTCTTATTGCTAGGTACCATGGACACCGGAAGTGAAACCCAACCAACTATGGGACGGGTTAATTTGGAATATATAATGGAGGCAATTACTAATATGGGTTGGAGGATGGAGAACATTGAAGGACAAATGGCCACCATGAAAGGTAGTGTGTCGAAAATGGATGATAGAATGAACGATGTGGAGGTTCGAATTAAATCTACTAATTCCACCCCGCAAGCTACTTTTCGTGCTTCCACAGGTGGGCACGACCACACTATTTCTCCTACTATCAAACCTGGAGCCTTCCATCAAGTGTTCTACCCAACACCAATCTGTTTTGGTTCCAATGTCCAAAATACCAATCGACCATTCAAATCCCAACTCAATCAAGAAGCTCCACCAAACCAAAATCGACCTTACCAAGCACCACTAAACCAAAATCCACCCCACTAAATGCCACAAACCCAACCAATTCTCGTAATAGAGGTGAGGGATGATGAGTACCAAGGGGAATTTGAAGGTGAAGGTTAAGAAGCTTCATGGAATGAAGCACAAAGGAATAGACCAAGAAGTCAAATGGGGCATAAGTGGCGAGGAGGTAGATGTGGTCTGGTACCACATGGGAGAGGACAATATTGGAACCAACCTCAAGGTGGAGAACCACGGGAAGCCTATGCCAATCAAGATATGGTCAAGAATTGAGAGAAAAACATGGTATCCAATATCAAGGAGAAGTTCAAATAGGTTACTACAACAACAACCAAGTGGGTGAGGGTCGAGAAAATTATTATGCGGACGACATTAGAAATGGAGGCCGAGATGTTGGATTTAACTCTATCAAGATGAGTTTCTTACCTTTCAAATGGGAATGCAATTCTGATGCTTATCTAGAATGGGAGTCGTTTTGTGGAAGAATCTTCCAAGTTAATCATTTGACCGAGGTCCAGAAGAGTTGTTTTTCCATTGCTCAATTTGAAGGGTTTGTTATTATGTGGTGGGAATACATGAAAAGGTATCATCTAGTACTTCAAGATGGGCACCCTCCACCATGGACCGGATTTAAAGCCCTTATCAGAGTCAAGTATGCGTCGAAAAGGTATCGACAAGAGTTACTTGCTAAGTTGTACAACTTGAGGCAAGGAAACAGAAGCGTTGCAACCTACTATGATGAGTTCCAAAATTTGATCTTGAAGATAGAGTACAATGAGAATGAAAAGCATGTCGTTATTCGCTTCAAGGTGGGGTGAACAAAGAGATCTCTTCCTAGATGACTATTCACAAGTTTGCTAGCTTGAATGAAATCTTTGAAGCGGCTAATGAGGTAGAGCATGAAATCAAAGAGGACAAAATAACTAAGCATAAGGGTATTTCATCTTCAAATTCTTGGAGCAAGAACAAAGAGGGAGCTCAAGCATCTTCAGGTTGGAACAAAAATAATGATTTCAAGAAGCCTTATGAGAAGAAACCCTTAGAAGGAAACACTCCAAAGTACCCACCAAGAGAGGGAGGTAATAAGGATCCAACCAAATTTCCTAAAGGCATTCAATGTCACAAGTGTAGAAGATGGGGTCATATGATGCGTGAATGTCCCAATCGGTTGAATGTTCTAGTTCAAGGAGGGGAATTATATCTTGGTGAAGGGGTAGATCAAGAAGAGGGTTCTGAAGAATAAACCCAATAATAGGATGAATTTGAAGGTGATTAAGATAAGGAAAGAGGCCCATGTGAGGGAAAAGAAGTCGTCATTCCTAATGGTTTGATGAGGAAGGCCCTAATTGAAGAAGCTTGGCCTCAAGAAGGACAGTTCACCATACCAATGTATGTGGTGAGGCAAGTTATGATTAGTAAGGCCATGGATTATCCAAGTCAAAGACAAAATCTTTTCCACTCAAAGTGCTTCCTCAAATATAATGAGCGTCTTGATCATTGATAGTGGGATTGTGCAAATGTTGCTATCATCGTTTCAGTGGAATATTTGAAACTTCCTACCACTAAGAATGATACAACTTACAAGCTTCAATGGTTGAGTGAGTGTGGAGAATTGAGGGTTCATAGACAAGTGTTGATCAAGCTCAAAATTGGGAAGTACCAAGATGATATTTTATGTGATGTAGTCCCAATGCAAGCTTGTCATGTGCTACTCGGAAGACCTTGGAAATATGATCATTCAACCAAACATGAGGGGAGAACCAACAAATATTAACTTGTATTGGATGATCATAAATATATCCTTCATCCCATTTAACCTTCTCAAGTCAATAAAGTGTATCGAAAGATGAGTGAGTTGAGAGAGAAAAGGAGGGGTGAGGAAGAACATATGAAGGTTGAGGGAAATGAAGAGGAAGAAATAAGGCCCAAGTGTTTTTGGCTAAGTAAAAAGAGATAAGGGAGGAAGTGGAGGCCAAAAAATATTTCATCCTCATCACACATAGGGATCATGTGTTGCAAACTAACCAATCTCATTCTTCTCTTGCCCATTCTATTTCCCTTTTTTTGCAAGATTATGAAGATTTATTCCCAAAGGAACTCCCAAGTGGATTACCCCCTCTTCGGGGAATTGAGTTCCAAATTGATTTTATGTCGGGCTCATAATTGCCAAACAAAATGGCTTATCAAATTAATCTGGAGTACACCAAAGAGCTACAAAGGCAAGTTGAGTAACTCATCAATAAGCGCTATGTGATAGAAAGTATGATTCCATGCATCATTCTGGTTCTATTGGTTCAAAAGAAAGATGGAACATGGTGCATGTGTTTTCATTGTTGGGCTATCAACAAGATCATCGTAAAGTATCATCATCCTATCCCTAGATTAGATGATATTCTTGATGAGCTCAATGGTTCTTGTGTGCTTTCAAAGATTGATTTTACGAGTGATTATCATCAAATAAGGATGAACCCAGGGGATGAATGGAAAACTGCATTGAAGACCATGTTAAGCCTATATGAATGGTTGGTAATGCCTTTCGGTCTCACTAATGCTCTCAGTACTTTTATGTGTCTCATGAATCACGTGATGAAGACACTCATAGGGAACTTTGTGGTTGTCTATCGTGATGATATATTGATTTATAGTAAAACCATGCATGAGCATATAGATTATTTGAGATATGTGTTTGATGAGCTTAGAAAGGAACAACTTTATGCTAATCTTAAAAAGTGTTCATTCTATGTTGATGAAGTTGTTTTTTTGGGATTTGTTGTGAGTTGAAAGGAGGTTGAGGTTGATAATTCTAAGATAGACGCTATTAAGAATTGACCAATTTTGAAGTCTATAAGAGATTTTAAAAGCTTTCATGGGTTGGCTAGTTTTTACAGGTGGTTTGTCAATGGATTTAGTACCATAGCGCTCTTTTGACCAAGGTAATCCGAAAGAATAATCTTTTTAAGTGGGGGGAAGAGCAAGCCAAAGATTTTTAGGCTTTAAAATCAATGCTTAACTCCACTCCTTTGTTGCAATTACCCGATTTTGAGAAAATATTTGAAGTTGAATGCGATGTTAGTAAAGTAGGCATTGGAACCTTCTTAATGCAAGACCGAAAGCCCATTGCTAATTTTAGTGAAAAGCTTAAAGGTGCAACGTTAAACTCCTCCACTTATGATCTTGAATTGTATGCTATGACTAGAGCATTGGGTAATTGGCAACACTACTTCTAGCCCAAAGAAATTTTCATTCGAACCGATCATGAGTTTTTAAAGCATATTTGAGCCCAAAGAAATTTGAACAAAAGGCACACGAAATAGATTGAATTCCTTGAAATTTTCCCTTATGTAATTCAATATAAAAAGAGGAAGGAAAATGTGGTGGCCGATGCCTTGTCTAGGAAACATGTGTTGATAACTACTTTGTCTTGTAAATTGCTTGGCTTTGCATGTTTGAAGGCAATGTATCCCAAGGACCCCATGTTTTCTCAAATCTTCCAAGATTGTGAGGAACGGTAAAGAGAAAGGTGGCTTAGGGATAGATCTTTTACTCCCTATTCTAAATTTGATGGTTTCTTGTTCAAAGGCAAGAGACTATGTGTGCCTATGAGCTGTTGGAGAGAATTATTTATGAGGGAGGCACACAATGGGGGATTAATGGGTTATTTTGGTGTTGATAAAATAAGGGGAATTCTCGAGGAACAATTTTATTCGCCTAAGATGCACAAAGACGTTGCTCGAATTATTGGCCAATGTATTGAATGTCGGAGTGCCAAGTCAGGCCTCCTTCCCCATGGGTTATACACTCCACTCCCCACCCCTCAATGACCTTGGCTTGATATTTCAATGGATTCTGTTTTAGATTTGCCAAGGACAAAAAGAGGTAGAGATAGCATCATTGTTGTTGTTGATCGATTTCCAAAGATGGCTCATTTCATTCCATGTCCTAAATGTAATGATGCTTCCAATGTAGCATCTTTGTTTGTTGAAAATGTTGTTAAATTGCATGGAATTCCTCAAACCATCATAAGTGATAGGGACCCTAAATTCCTTAGTCACTTTTGGAAAGAATTGTGGGGTAGACTTGGTACTAAGTTGTTGTTTTCAACTTCTTGTCACCCACAAACTGATGGCCAAGCTGAAGTTGTGAATATGACCTTGGGTTCTATTCTTTGTGCCGTGGTATATGGAAATTTGGCCTTATCAGAGGAACAATTTCCTTTAGTTAAGTGTGCTTATAATCAAATTTTTCATAGAACTATTGGCATGACTCCATTTGAGGTGGTGTATGATTTTTGTCCCCTAACCCCTTTAGATCTCACTCCTCTTTCTCATGATTTTGTCTTAAGCTTAGATGGGAGCAAAAGAGCGGAATTCATGAAGAAACTTCATGAGAAGTGAGACTTCACCTAGAAAATAAGAACCAAGAGTTAGCCAAAAAGGTGAACAAGGGTCACAAGAGGATTGTGCTTGAACCAGGTGAATGGGTGTGGGTGCATTTTCGCAAGGAGCGATTTCCCACTCATCGGAAGACAAAGTTGATGCCAAGAGGTGATGGTCCATTTCAAGTGCTTGAAAGACTGAATGACAATGCATACAAAATTGACGTTCCTTCGGAGTATCAAGTTCACAACACCTTCAATGTTTGTTAACATTCTCCATTTTCAACTTTTGATGATGATGATCCGTCGAATTTGAGGAAAAAATCTTTTCAAGAAGGAGAGAATAAAGCAATTCGGATTGCACCAAGGTCGTTCACTCGAAGTCAAGCTCGAGACCTTCACAGAATGCAAGTTTTTTTTCATGAAGTTAGAGGTCCTTGAGCTTGTGTTGAAGGCAAAGAAAGGGTTCCATGCTTTGAGGATCTCTTGGGGAAGTGGAGGGAAGACATTTGAAGAAAATGTCACTTTAGGCGAGCAAGAGAAATTCGGCGACTCACCCAATGTCTTGGGCGAGGACCCTAGCTCTCCAAAAGTTCTAGAATACTTCAAATGAAGGGTTACCTCACTGAACCAATTGGCGACTCGCCGAGTCCCTTAGTCGAGCACGGCCCAGCTCGCCCTTTATCCTTTTTGGGCCACTTTTGGTTCTCTTATGTAATAATAGCCTAAAACTATAAATATCTAGTTTGGGTCTTCTTTTAGGTAGACTATTTTGAATATTGAAGTATTTTGAAACTCATGAATGAGTGTTGATAGCTTGATACAAGCTTTGGTTGACTTTTTTTTAGAAATATTGGTTGCGAGGTGAATTTAATTCCCTCGAGGTCTTCGTAAGAGTTAGGTATTTCTTGTAGGATTAATGGATTGAGGTCTTAAGGTTTAATATACTGTTTGGTTGCCTTCTGTTTCCTCCTTTGGTGTATATCTATCTATCTTTATTTCTTGTCTTTAATTTCTGGATTTATATCAGTAATTCGTGGCGAGAATTACATCATTAATGATGCAATTTAGATTGTAACCAAGGCCGTTCATTCGAAGTCAAGCTTGAGACCTTCAAAGAATGCAATGTTTGTTCATGAAGTCAGAGGTTCTTGAGCTTATGTTTATGGCAAAGAAAGGGTTCCATCCTTTGAAGATCGGCTGGGGAAGTGGAGGGAAGAATGTTGAAGTAACTATCACTTTAGGCAAGTAGGATCCATTTGATGACTCACCAAATGGCTTGGATGAGGACCCCAACTCAACAAAAGTTCTATAATTCTTTAAAGGAGGAGTCACCTCGCCGAACCAATTGGCGACTCGCTGAGTCCCTTAAGCGAGCATGACCCAACTCGCCCTTTTTCCTTTTTGGGCCACTTTTAGGCCTCTTATGTAATAATAGCTTAAAATTCTAAATATCTTGTTTGGGTCTTCTTTTTGGTAGACTATTTAGAGTTTTGATTGATTAATTGTATCTCCTTTGAGAGACTTGAGACTCAAACCAACAAGCCAAGAGGCTCAATTGTTCAAGTAATGCATTTTTTGTTAAACAAGTAATGTCATTAATGTTATTTTTAAGGATATTTTTATTTTTTCAGATTTATATATATATATATATATATATATAAATAATACGAAAAATATTTCAACAAAGCAATGTCGGTCGACACCCCATGACATATGGTGGGTCTGCCCCTATCTCTTCCCACATAGCTTAGGCCCTTGCTCCCTTCACATCCTTCAATTACATGTGGAAGATAAAAAATGATGCAATTCATTTCAAGAAATGCATCCGTAATGACTTTAGCCACGATTCCAATGCCACCTCCAACGTCCACCAATGATTTCAATTCTTCAAAATACTCCCTTACAATTTTCAACCACCACACTTATAACCAATCGGGAATCACTAGCCATAATTTCATTAAATTGACGGTTAAATTTTGGTCCCTTTTCGTCACATTCAAATAGGGCCTTGCCATGAGCAATCGAAAATGGAGTATTAGGGTCATCACCATTCTTGATCCATTTGCTAAGTAAGTGTGATGGATCCATGACATTTGCACAAAGGGGACTTGACTCAATTGTTCATCTTTAAGAAGGAGACGTGAAGCCGGAGTAAGTAAATAACCTTCTTCTTCTTTATCATTTTCTTTGGCTTGATTTAAAAGCATGGTTTTACCATTATTGTTTATGGGGAGGGCATCCACTAAATCGGAGAGGGTCATGGCTTGGCCATTAGAGTGGATAATATCTGGAAATCCAGTGGAATATCACATTTGAGTGATATGGAGTTGATGTAACTGAAAGTATGTTCCATATGTGTGCCTGAGCAACCATCATTTCTCTAGTGATGTTGGCATTAGGCAAAGCCATAGTTGTGAGATTTTTATAAAGAGATAATATTGGCTGAAGTAATTAGGATACAAGATTATGTGTGTGTGTATATATATATATATATA
>NW_006238974.1:1710879-1735010 GCF_000226075.1 Solanum tuberosum
TATATATATATATATATATATATATATATATAACAAGAATGAGAGGACCATCCTCATTAAATTTAAGATGATATTACAAGGTGTATATAATCTAATTTAGTTTTCTTCATTTCTATTTATGTCGTAATTCTTGATTAGACACCAAGTTTAAATGTTTTTTTCAAAAGAATTACGGATTTAAATAAGTTATAAATATTTTTTATGTTATAAATTATCTCATTAATGGTAAAATATGATATTTAAAATTAATATTTTTAAATAACCAAATTGAATATTTTTCTTGCTTCAATGGACTATTAAAAAACTAGATATAAGAGCACAGGCCCAACATATGTTATTTTTTGTTTTAATTAATGTTATACAAATGAAATTTGGAGTCATTTAAAAATTAATACTTTTAAAAAGAATTTTAAGTTATTAATTATTGTAAGGGATAAGGGTCTGAAAAATACCCCAACTTTGATCGAATTTGTTGTTGCGATACTAAATTTCATGAGGACCTATTATCTCCCTAGACTATTTAATATCGTATTTTAAACATACATATTTTCCCATGTGGACATAAAAAAATAAATGCAAAATTATAAATAATAATGTGTCCATGTGGGCACATATATACCTTTAAAATACACTATTAAATAGTTCAGGGGGTAAAAAATAACGGTATTAGATAGTCTAGGGAGGTAATAGGTCCTCATGAAAGTTTAGTATCGCAACAACAAATCCGACCAAAGTTGGGGTATTTTTCAAACCCTTATCCCTTATTGTAACTTATTGTACTTTCACATAATATATATTACTCTCTTTTTCTCAATTTATGTTGCACAAACGGAAATTCCAGAGTCACCCAAATAAATTTAAAATATTTTTTTTTAGATATTTTATGATTTATAATATTCTTATGCATTATTCACATAATATATGTGTAACGACTTGTTCCCATCGTTATGGAAAAGCCAATGGGGAATGAATTTTTGCTAGAAAACTTCTGAGTAGTAACTTGGAAATTTCTAGACTAGGCCAGACTTGGACGAAATCTGAGTCAGGTGAGGTCTAGGGAAATCTTGTAATAGATGGGGAATTTAATTATGAGTTTGATCAGGTGAGTGGATAGCCAAGATGTTAAGGAGCCTGTACGACTTTATGGAATCGAATTCGTGCGAGTAGAACTCCCAAAATTGATCTCGGCGTGAAAGGGTAATTTTAGAACATTAAGATTTGAAGGGGTGTTGCGAAATGGAGCTTGGAACTCAAATTCTAAGTTTCTGTCTCCGTGCAAGCAACCGTGGCGGGGTTAATTCCAGCAGGGCAGGGCAGCTGTGGCGGGATGGGGCCCACTGTGGCGAGATGGGGCCTACTGAGGCGGGATGGGGCGCGCTATGGCACGCCAACCGCGACTTAAACTGGGGAAAACCCCCAAAATACGTCATTTTCTACAAAACCTCGTTCTTAAGAGCTAAGGGATGACCCAGGGCAGTTTCTTATCAAATTCCCATGAATTCTCATGCCAAAGGTAAGTTAATTACTCCCCAAATCCATATTTCAATTCTTAGAACTTAGAATCCTTGTTAATTATTGTTGGGGGAGGGTTTTGGCTTGAAGCTAATGGTGGGAAAAGCCCTAGTTGAACATTAGGATCATTGGTTGGCCTTGGGTTGATATTTTTTATACAATCCGAGTAATTTAGATCTTGTTTATTGATCCATGCATTAATTAATTGTTTAGACCAAGAACAAGCCACACGACTTCGGAAAGGGGAGGCTGAAATGTCTTAGGAGTATTCAGGCTTAGTTTCGAGGTAGGTCATGGTTAAACTTCATGTTTTGTTATATATGCTTGTTAATTGCTCCATTGTATGTATGCATGTATGTGAATAGGGAAACATGAATTGAATCTAAAGAAATGATTAATTACGAATAATTACATGGCATGAACTTGTTACTTGACTGTGTGACTATATGCACTGTTCAATATGGACGTTATTGTGACTGTGGTTATATTGATTGTATCAGGTGTCACATTCCGACACATATATTGGACTGGGTGTCATGTACCGACATGTATATTGGATCGGGTGTCACGTTCTGACACATATACATATTGGATCAGGTGTCACATTTTCGACACACTAACAGTTTAGGTGTGGGTTGTGATTATTACATTCATGTCTACCTGTCATTGATATTGGGAAATTGTATCTTGCTCCTGAAATGATAATTGAATTGTGCATCCTGTATATGTGTGTTTATTGTGTTGTAATTACTTGCTTATATTTCGCTGACTGGAGTAGCCGCGTGTTCCTACCAGTACACCATAGTTTTGTGTAATGATACTGCACTTGCCCTTTCTTTGTTGAGTACATGTCATCTTCAGGCGGCTACTGACAAACCTCAGCTAGGAGATCATTGACCAAGACCGGATTCGAGGGTAAGCCAGTTCTTTTATGCTGCCATGGATCCATCATTATTTTTAGTCCATTCTTTTTGGACTCGAACTAGATGTTCAAACATTTTAGTTATGTTTAGTTTCCGAGGTTGCACCCCTTTTTTCATAGATTTGTTGGTTAGTAGGATTTTGGTACAATGACTTTCAGGTCTAGGGATTGAATATCCGCGAGGTTCATGCTTAGTTGATTTTGTTAAATCTTCAGAGTTTATGGGAACACCATATTTAATTTGTCATTTGAACCTGCTTCCGTATATTTAAATTTTTTAGTTTCTTTAAGTTGCTTACTCGAGTTGTAATAGTGGTTCTCCCACCAGAGGGTTTGTGTGGGTGCCAATCACGGCGGTCTGGGTCATGAAAAAGGTTGTATTAGAGCCCTAGGTTCGTTGATCTTATTGTACAAAAATGAGTATAGTGAAGTCTTGCGGAACGGTACGGAGATATCTGTACTTTTCTTCGAGAGACTATAGGACTTTAGGAAATCTCTCTATCTTTTTCTCCTTTCGTGCTATGACTTGATTCCAATTGGTATCTGGTGATCCTAATTAGTATGTAACCTCCTTCCCTCTTCTGTACGTATATGGTTAACACATGATACAACAGCATCAGGCTCGTATCTCTCATCAATGAGTTAGTAGAGAAACCTGCAGCAAAAGGCCACAGTCAAGGCAGAGTTAGAGGAAGAGGAATGGGCAGAGGCCGAGGAACGGTAGCACCCGGCCAGGGGTGGAGCCCCAGTTGAGAATGTTCCAACGAAACTTTTGCTCCTTAAGAAAAGGTAGAAGAGAATGTTGAGATCGAAGACAAGGAGGATGTTGGACCAGATGAGGATGTACAGGCTGAGACTGCAGGTCTTCCTCCCTTAGACCCAGTGATATCTCATCAGATCATGACTTTTCTGAAGGGGTTGGTAGGCTCTGGAGTCCTTCCCACCATGCAAGTTGCTCAACCTCCAGTCAACCACCCCATTGCTACAATTGTTCCCAAGGTGAATGGAGTGTTAGGCACTGATGCCTTTTTCTATCCCCTATTGGGTCTTGCGATGACTGGTACTGAGTATGAGATGTTGACTAAGTTTATGAAGCTGAAGTCGCATGTGCTCCATGGTTCAGAGAGTGAGGATGTCTATGATTTCATTCTAGATTTTTATGAGAGGCTTTACAAGTTAGGCATTGTACACCAACATGGAGTAGAGTTCGTGACCTTCCAGCTTCAAGGTAAGGCTAAGTAGTGGTGGAGGGTCTATATGGAATGTAGATCTCCAGTCCTGCTCCCACTAACTTGGATGTAGTTCCATGCTTTGTGTCTGGAGAAGTATGTGCCCCGGACTTTGAACGATCGCAAGAAGGATGAGTTCATGGCTTTGGATCAGGGTGGTATGACTTTAGCTACTTATGAGGCTAAGTTTCATGCCTTGTCAAGATATGCTACACAGTTGGTGACTACAGAGGAGGAGAGGATTTTTCTATTCGTCAAGGGGTTGAACCCCGAGTTACAGGTATTGTCTTTTCACATGACATCTGCAGGTGAAAGTTTTAATGAGGTGACAGCTTTTGTGAATAAAGTGGAAGGAGTTTGACGTGATGGGCAGGCCAAGGTTTTGGATAAGAAGCCCAAGAACACATGTAACTTTCATGGTTCCTACTCTAGAGGTTCAGGTAGGCCAGCGATTCTAGCCTGACCAATTTAGTCAGCCCTGTCCGCTTCTATAGATGGTTACTCGAAAACTCCACAGCAGAATCACATTCAGGATAGTCAAGGCACCGCACCTGCGTTTGGCAACAGGACATCTTTTGACCGCAGTTGTTACAATTGTGGATAACCTGGACATATGAAGAGAGATTATCTCCATCCACGCTTGTTTGACCTCGTGCAACAGCAGACCAGATCAGTCGTACCAGCGAGCAACAGTAGTAATAGTAGAGGACGTCCACAAGGTGGGCGAGGAGGGAATCAGCCAGGCTGTAGAGGCCGGGAAAATGGTAGAGCAGGTAGAGGAGCAGTGCATCCAAGTAAGGAGGTTGCCCGTCAAGATGGCAGGGCTCAATTTTATGCCTTTCTGTGCAAGACCAAGGTTGAGGCATATGATGCAGTGAACACATGTACTATTTGTGTCTGTGACCAGATGGCTACAATTTTGTTTGATCCGGGTTCTACTTATTCATATGTGTTAGTTTAGTTTGCCTTGGGATTTGATGTGTATTGTGATGTGCTTAATTCTCCCCATACATGTTTTGGAGAGTCTGTCATAGTCATCCATGTATATCGTGCTTGTCCTGTCCTGTTTATGGGTTTTCAGACTTGGGCTAATTTGGTTATTTTGGATATGACTGGATTTGATATAATCTTAGGCATGACTTGGTTGTCCTCCTATTATGTTGTGCTTAATTGTAATGCTAAGTCGGTAACTCTAGAGATACCGGGTAGGGAAAGGCTAGAGTGGGAAGGGGTGTACAAGCCTAAGCCAGCTAAGGTCATATCTTTCGTTCGGGCTAGGAAACTAGTGGGGTGGGGGTGTTTGGCATATTTGGATCAAATTTGGGATGTTGATACTGAGTATACCTCTATTGAGTCTATTCCTGTAGTGTCTAAATTCAAGGAAGTGTTTCCTACCAATTCGCCTGGTATTCCTCCGGATAGGGATATAGATTTCTGCATTTAATTGGAGCCTAGCACTCACCCCATCTCCATTCCTCCTTATCGCACTGATCTGGCAAAATTGAGGGAGCTTAAAGCTAAAATCCAGGAGCTTCTTGATAAAGGTTTCATCCGTCCTAGTGCTTCCCCGTGGGGTGCTCCTGTCTTGTTTGTTAAGAAGAAGGATGGTAGTATGAGGATATGCATAGACTATCAATAGTTGAATAAGGTCACTATTTGAAAATAAGTATCCGTTGCCTCGGATAGATGATCTTTTTGACCAGTTGCAGGGTGCATCAGTTTTCTCTAAAATTGACCTAAGTTCTGGTTACCATTAGTTAATGATTCTGCCCGAGGATATACCCAAACGGCATTCAGGACCCGTTATGGGAATTATGAATTCTTAATCATGTCATTTTGGTTGTCCAATGCGCCTCCAACCTTCATGAGTTTGATGAATATTGTGTGCAAACCATTCTTGGATTATTTTTTTATCGTCTTTATTGATGAAATTTTGGTTTATTCGAAGAGTAAGGAAGAGCACGCCGATCATCTTCATATTGTTTTGGGTGTCCTTGGAAAATAGAAGGTGTATGAAAAACATTACAAGTGTGAGTTCTAGCTGACTTCAGTTACCTATTTGGGCATGTGGTTTCAAAGGAAGAGGTAATGGTAGATCCCCAAAATAATGAGGCAGTCAAGAACTGGGTCCGGCATAGCTCTATGACTGAAATTAGGAGTTTCGTGGGGCTCCCCAGCTACTATCGATGGATTGTGAAAAAATTTACTTCTATCACCACACATTTGACAAGGCTGACCCAAAAGAAGGTGCCTTTCGAGTCGGTTGACAAATGTGAATAGAGATTTTAAAAGCTTAAGACTCTTCTGACCATAACACCTATTCTGGTACTGTTGGTGGGAGGTAAAGATTTCATTGTTTATTGTGATGCTTCACATTCAGGCTTGGGAGTTGTGTTGATGCGGGATAAAAATGTCATAGCTTATGCATCGCGGTAGCTGAAGGTTCATGGGAGAAATTTCCCAATGCATGACTTGGAGTTGGCAGCGGTAGTGTTTGCTCTCAAGATTTGACGACATTACCTTTATGGTATCAAGTGTGAGGAGTTTACGGATCATCATAGTCTACAACATGTATTCACCCAGAAGGATCTGAATCAGAGACAACGAATGCGGATGGAGTTACTCACCAGTCTCATCCAGGTAAGGCTAATGTGGTGGCAGACACATTAAGCGGGAAGATAGTGAGTATGGGTAGTCTAACTTTCTTGGGTGCGTCGAAGTGACCTTTGGCCAATGAGATTTAGACCTTAGAGTCTAAGTTCATAAAGTTGGGAATCTTAGAGAAAAGTGGGGTGCTAGACAACATTGAGGTTAGGACCACATTCATTGAGAAGATCAAGACCAAACAGTTTGAGGATGATAGTTTGAATGAGCTAAAAAAGAAGACAGTGTCTGGCAAGGCATAGGATGTGGCTGTTGATGCAGGTGGTGTGCTCAGATTTAAGGGAATAATTTGTGTTCGCTGAGTGGATGACTTGATTGAGAAGATGTTGACAAAATCCCATGGTTCGCGGTATTCTATTCATCCGGGTGTGACCAAGATATACCGAGATTTAAAATGAATTTATTGGTGGCCTGGCATGAAGAAAGACATAGCTGAGTTTGTGGCTAAGTGCCAAACTGTCAACAGGTAAAGTTTGAGCACCAAAGGCCTGCAGGTTTGCTTCCGCAGATTGCAATTCCTGAATGGAAGTGGGAAATGATAGCTATGGATTTCGTGGTTGGTCTTCCCAAGACCTTGGGGAAGTTTGACTCCATTTAGGTGGTGGTTGATAGACTGACTAAGTCAGCTCACTTCGTTCCACTCAAAATAGACTACAATGTTCAACAGTTGGCTAAGGTTTATGTGAAGGAGATAGTGAGGTTGCATGGGGTTCCCCTTTTTATCATCTCGGACCGTGGTAAGCAGTTCGAATCCATGTTTTAGAGGAAATTGAATGAGGAGTTGGGCACTCAATTCACTTTTAGAACAACCTTCCATCCACAGACGGACGGGTAGTCAGAGAGAACTATTCAAGTGTTAAAGGACATTTTGAGGGCATGTGTGATTGACCTTGGAGGGCATTGGGATGAGTTCCTACGTTTGTGTGAGTTCTCCTATAATAATAGTTACCAGTCCAGTATTGACATGGCACCGTTTGAGGCACTTTATGGGAGGGGTTGTAGATCACCCATAGGGTGGTTTGAGGCTGGAGATGTGAAACCTTTGGGGGTTGATTTGGTGAAGTATGCTCAGGATATGGGGAGAAGAATCCAAGCTAAGTTTCTAGCATCCCAGAGTTGACAGAAAAAGCATAAAAACCATAAGGTAAGGGACATGGTATTCCATGTTGGTGAGCAAGTTCTTCTAAACGTTTCACCCATAAATGGGATGATGACAATCGGCAAGAAGAGCAAGTTTAGTCCTCGATACATTGGGCCATTTCAGATTCTTAACTCTGTAGGGCCAGTGGCTTATAGGTTGTCTTTACCGCCTACCCTATCTGGAGTCCACCCAGTGTTCGATGTGTCCATATTGAAGAAGTATCATGGGGACGGAGACTACATCATAAAGTGGGACTCAGTTTTGTTAGACAAAAACCTTTAGTGAGGAGGAACCGGTTGCAATTCTTGATCGCGATGTCCGAAAACTAAGGACCAAGGAGACAAAGTCCGTGAAAGTTTAATGGAAGCATCGTCTAGTTAAGGAAGCTAATTGGGAAATCGAGAAGGACATGCAAGACAATTATCCCCCAGTAATTCGACGATTCAGGTACTACTCTACTCTTGCCTTAGCTAGTTCTCCTAGTTTATCACTCGAGAACGAGTGATGAGTAAATTGGTATCTATTGTAATGACTTGTTCCCATCGTTATGGAAAAGCCAATGGGAAGGAACCTTGGCCAGAAAACTTCTGAGTAGTAACTTGGAAATTTCTAGCCTAGGCCAGACTTGGACGAAATCTGAGTCAGGTGAGGTCTAAGGTAATACGGTAATGCATAGAGAATTTAATTATGAGTTTGATCACATGAGTGGATAGCCAAGACGTTAAGGAGCATGTATGGCTTTACGAAATCGAATTCATGCGAGTAGAACCCCTGAAACTAATATGGGCGTGAAATGGTAGTTTTAGGACATTAAGGATTGAAGGGGTATTTCAAAATGGGAGCTTGGAATTAAAATTAGGAGTTTTTGTCTCCGTGCAAGCCACCGAGGTGGGGTTAATTTCTCTAGGGCGTGGCCACTGTAGAGGGATAGGACCCGCTATGGTGGGCCAGTTGTGACTTAAACCGGGGAAAATTCCCAAAAATGTTATTTTCTGCAAAACCTCGGTCTTAAGAGCTAAGGGACGACCTAGGGAAGTTTCTTATCAAATTCCCATGAATTTTTGCGCCAAAGTTAAGTTAAATACTACTCTAATCTGTATTTCAATTCTTAGAAATTATAATCCTTGTTAATTATCATTAGGGGAGGGTTTTGGCCTAAAGTTAATGATGGGAAAAGCCCTAGTTGAAAATTACGATCATTGGTTGGCCTCGGGTTGGTATTTCGGTTATAATCTGGGTAATTTAGACCTTGTTTATTGATTCTTGCATTAATTAATTGTTTAGACGAAGAACAAGCCATAAGACTCCGGAAAAGGAAGGCTCAAGTGTCTTAGGCGTGTTCAGGCTTGGTTTTGAGGTAGGTGATGGTTTTACTTCCTGTTGTGTTATATATACCTGTTAATTACTCCATTGTATGCATGCATGTATATGAATAGGGAAACATGAATCGAATCTAAGGAAATCATTTAGTACGAACAATTACATGCCATGAACTTGTTACTTGACTGTGTGACTATGTGCACTGTTCCTTATGGGCGTGATTGTGATTGTGGTTGTGCTGACTAGATCGGGTGTCACGTTCTATTACATATATTGGACCGAGTGTCACGTTCCGACACGTATATTGGATGGGGTGTGAAGTTCTGACATATATATATATATTTGATCGGGTGTCACGTTCCGACACTCTAACTATTTGGGTGTGGGTTCCATGAGAGGACCACTTGTGATTATTACATGTCTTCCTATAATTGATATTGGGAAATTGTATCTTGCTCCTGAAATGATAATTGAATTGTGCATCCTGTATATGTGTGTTTACTGTGTTGTAATTACTTGCTTATATTTCACTGACTATAGTAGCTGCATGATCCTACAAGTACATCGTGGTTTCGTGTACTGATACTGCACTTGGTCTTTCTTTGTTGAGTACGGAGCAGCTTCAGGCGGCTACTGACAGACCTTAGCTAGGAGATCATTGATCGAGATCGAATGCAAGGTGGGCCAATTTTTTCAGGCTGCCATGGATCCATTATTAGTTTTAGTCCTTTCTTTTTGAACTCAGACTAGATGTTAAGACATTTTACTTATGTTTAGTTTCCGGGGTTGCACCCTCTTTTCTTAGACTTGTTGGTTAGTAGTGTTTTGGTACAATGACTTTCAGGTCTAGGGGTTGAATTTCCGCGAGGGTCATGCTTAGTTACTTTTGTTAAACCTTCGGAGTTTATGGGAACTCCATATTTAATTATTCATTTAAACCTGCTTCCGTATCTTTAAATGGTTTAGTTTCTTTAAGTTGCTTAGTTGGGTTGTAGTAGTGGTTCTCCCACCAGAGGGTTAGTGTGGGTGCCAATCACGGCGGTCTGGGTCGTGACAATATATCACTCTCTTTATCTCAATTTAAGTGGCACAAACAAAAATTCGAGAGTCAACCAAAAAAATAAATTATTTTATATCTCAAATTTTTATTATTTAGATTTATAGTCATTTTTATGTAATTATCAAATATATAACAGATTAAAAAATAAAGTAAGACAAATAAATTAACAGATAGAAATTTTCGAAAGTATTGCTTCTAGCCAGTTATTAATATTTAATAGTAAAAATAATAATAATTAATTTATCATTTCTAAATATTTGTTGAAATTTTATGAACAAATTATTTTAATTTTAATATTGTGATTTATAGTCTTTTTTATGTTATTATCAAATATATAGCAAATTTAAAAATAAAGTAAGACAAATAAATTAACACAAAAATATCGAAAGTAATGCTTTTAGCCACTTATTAGTATTACTAAATATAAGGCGTCTGTGCTAGCACGGGCCCAACATATGTTATTTTTTGTTTTAATTAATGTGATACAAATGAAATATAAAGTCATTTAAAAATTTATACTTTTAAAAAGATTTTTAAGTTATTAATTATTGTAACTTATGGTACTTTCACATAATATATATTACTCTCTTTTTCTCAAGTTATGCTGCACAAGCGGAACTTCCAGAGTCACCCAAAAAAATTAAAATAGGTTTTAAAGATATTTTATGATTTATAATATTCATATGCATTATTCACATAATATATGTCACGCTCTTTATCTCAATTAAAGTGGCACAAATAAAATTTCGAGAGTGAACCAAAACAAATTATTTTATATCTCTTATTGTTATTATTTTCTTTATAGTAATTTTTATGTAATTATAAAATATATAACAAATTTAAAAATGAAGTAAGACAAATAAATTAACACATAGAAATTTTCGAAAGAATTGCTTCAAGCCACTTATTAATATTTAACAATAGTAATAATAATAATAATAATTAATTTATCATTTCAAAAAATTTGTTGAAATTTTACGAAAAATTATTTTAATTTTAATATTGTGATTTATAGTCTTTGTTTTTATGTAATTATCAAATATATAAAAAAATTTAAAAATAAAGTACGACAAATAAATTAACACATTTTTTTTTAAAGTAATGCTTTTAGCCACTTATTAATATTAGATAAATAATAATAATAATAATAATAATAGCAATAATAATAATAATTAATTTATCATTTCTAAAAAAAAAGTTGAAATTTTATGATCAAATTAATTTAATTTTAATCTTGATAAAAAGACAATGTTAAATTCTAAATACATATAAGGAAGAAATAGTGGGGATGGTGGGGGGCGTGAATTATTGTGTGGTAAAGAACTGGCATATGCAAAGGACACTTTAGTTCACACACTAAGAAAGTAAACATAGTTACTATAGTAAGACACCCTTAGGTCCAATTATATTGCTTCATTCTGATTGAAATGACTGTGATTTATAGTCCTTTATATGTAATTATAAAATATATAACAAATTTAAAAATAAAGTAAGACAAATAAATTAACATAGAAAAAATTCGAAAGTAATGCTTTTAGCGACTTATTAATATTAAATAATAATAACAAAAACAACAACAACAACAACAACAACAACAACAACAACAACAACAACAATAATAATAATAATAATAATAATAATAATAATTAATTTATCATTTTTAAAAATTTGTTGAACTTTAATGATCAAATTATTTTTATTTTAATCTTGATACAAAACAATTTTAAATTCTAACTACATATAAGGAAATAATGGGGGATTGTAACGACTTGTTCCCGTCGTTATGGAAAAGCCAATGGGGAAAGAATTTGGGCTAGAAAACTTTTGAGTAGTGACTTGAAAATTTCCAGCCTAGGCCAGACTTGGACGAAATCTGAGTCATGTGAGGTCTAGGGAAATCTGGTAATGGATGGGAATTTAACTATGACTTTGATCACGTGAGTGGATTGCCAAGACGTTAAGAAGCATGTACGACTTTACAAAATCGAATTCAGGCGAGTAGAACTCCCGAAACTGATCTTGGCGTGAAAGGATAGTTTTAGAACGTCCAGGTTTGAAGGTGTGTTGTGAAATGGGAGCTTGGAACTCAAATTTTGAGCTTTTGTCTTCGTGCAAGCCGCCGAGACGGGATTAATCCTGCTGAGGTGGGGCCGTTGTAGGGGGATGGGGTCCGCCGTGGCGAGCCAACCGTGAATTAAGTCAGGGAAAAACCCCAAAATCATTATTTTCTTCAAAACTTCGTTCTTGAGAGCTAAGGGATGACCCAGAGCAGTTTTTTATCAGATTCCCATGATTTCTAGCGCTAAAGGTAAGTTAAATACTCCCTTAATCCGTATTTCGATTCTTAGATTTTAGAATCTTGGATAATTACCATTGGGGGAGGGTTTTGTCCTGAAGTTACTGGTGGGAAAAGCGCTAGTTGAACATTAGGATCACGGGTTTGGCCTTGGATTGATAATTTTGTTATAATCCGGGTAAATTAGACCTTGTTTAGTGATCCATGCATTAATTGCTTGTTTTACATCAAGAACGAGCTGAAAGACTCCAGAAAGGGAAGGCTCACATTTCGACACATATATATTGGATCGGGTGTCACGTTCCGACACATTAACAATTTGGGCGTGGTTTCCATGAGAGGACAACTTGTGATTATTACGTTCATATCTAATTGTCATTCATATTGGGAAATTGTATGTAGCTCCTAAAATCATAACTGAAATATGCATTTCTGTATATGTGTGCTTACTATGTTGTAATTACTCGCGTATATTGTGCCTACTGGAGTAGCCGCGTGATCCTACCTATACACTATGGTTGTGTACTGATACTGCACTTGCTCTTTCTTCGTTCAGTACAGGGAATCTTCAGGCGGCTACTGACAGACCTCAGCTAGGAGATCTTTGACCAAGACTGGATTCAAGGGTGAGCCAGTTCTTTCAGGCTGCCATAGATCCCTTCTTAGTTTGGTCCATTCTTTTCAAACTCAGACTATATGTTTAGACTTTGTTGATGTTTAGTTTTCGGGGTTGCACCACCTTTTCTTAAACTTGTTGGTTAACAGAGTTTTGGTACAATGACTTTCAGTTCTAAGAGTTGAATTTCCGCGATAGTTGTTGTTAAACCTTTGGAGTTTATGGGCAATCTGTATTTATCTAGTCATTTAAACCTACTTTTGTATCTTTAAATGTTTTAGCCTCTTAATATTGCTTAGTCGAGTTCTAGAAATGGTTCTCTCAAAGGAGGGTTAGTGTGGGTGCCAATCACGGCAGTCTGGATTGTGACAAAGTTGGTATCAGAGCCCTAGGTTTGTTAATCTCATTGTAACAAAACGAGTCTAGTAGATTCTTGCGGAACAGTACAGAGACATCTGTACGTTTCTTCAAGAGGCTACATGACTTTAGGAAATCTCTGTATTTTTTTCCTTTCGTGCTATGATTTAATTGCAATTGGTATCTAGTGATCCAAATTTGTATCTAATCTCTTTCACTCTTCTGTCTGCAGCTGGTTAACATATGATACAATGGCGTCAGGCCCGTAGCCCCTATCAGTGAGCCAATTGAGGATCCCGAAGCAAGAGGCCGCAGTCGAGACAGGAGTAGAGGAAGAGGAAGGGGCAGAGGCTGAGGAAGGGTAGCACCCGCCAGGGGTAGAGCCCTAGTTGAGAATGTTCCCAAGGGAAGAGACCCCTCTTGCACCCCAAGAAGAGGTAGAAGTGAATGTGGAGATCGAAGACGAGAAGGATGTTGGACCACAGGAGGATGCATAACCAGAGAATACCAATATTCCTCGGAGTCCTTCCCACTGTGCAAACAGCTCAACCTCCAGCCAACCGCCCCGTTACTGCTACTATCCCCAAGGTAGATGGGGCATTAGGCACTGATGCCTTATATTTTCCCCTATTGGGCCCTGTGATGACTGGTACTGAACATGAGATGTTGACTATGTTTCTGAAGTTGAAGCCTCCTGTGTTCCATGGTTCTGAGAGTGAGACTGCCTATGAGTTCATTTTGGATTGCTATGAGAGGCTTCACAAGTTGGGAATTGTACACCAGCATGGAATTGAGTTCGTGACCTTCCAGCTTTAAGGTGAGGCTAAGCAGTGGTGGAGGGCCTATGTGGAATGCAGATCGCCAGACTTGCCCCCACTCACTTGGACGAAGTTCCATACTTTAATTCTGGAGAAATACGTGCCTCGGACTTTAAGGGATCGCAAGAAGGATGAGTTCATGGCCTTAGAGCAGAGTGATATGACTGTAGCTGCCTATGAGGCGAAGTTCCATGCCTTGTCCAGATATGCTACACAGTTGGTGACTACAGAGGAGGAGAGGTTTCGTCTATTCGTCAAGGGATTGAACCCCGAGTTACATGTATTGTCTGTTCATATGACCTCTTCAAGTAAAAGTTTTAATGAGGTGACAAACTTTGTGAAGAAAGTGGAAGGAGTTCGATGTGATGGGCAGGCCAAGGCTTTGGCTAAGAAGCCTAAGAGCATAGGTAACTTTCATGGTTCCTACTCCAGAGATTCAGGTAGGCCGACACTTGCAACCCGACCCATTCAGTCAGCCATGCCCGTTTCTACAGTTGGTTACTCGGGAACTCCATAGCAGAATCTCATTCAGGATGGTGAGGGAGTCGTACTTGAATCTGGTAGCAGGCCGTCTTTTGACCTCAATGTTATAATTGTTGAGAACCTGGCCATATGAAGAGAGATTGTCTTCATCCGTGCATGTCTGACCCCGTGCAACAGCAAACTAGAGCAGTGGTATCAGTGGGCAACGGTAGTAATGGTAGAGGACGTCCACAAGGTGGGCGAGGAGGATATCAGTGAGGCCATGGAGGTCGGGGAAATAGTAATACAGGTAGAGAAGCAGTGCATCCAGGAAAGAAGGGTGCCCGTCAAGATAGCAGGGCTCAATTTTATGCCTTTCCGAGCAATACCGAGGTTATGATGTCTAATGCAATGATCACATGTACTATTATTGTCTCTGACCGGATGGCTACTATTTTGTTTGATCCGTGTTCTACTTATTCATGTGTCAATTAAGTTTACCTTGGGATTTGATGCCGTTTGTGATTTACTTGATGCCCCCATCCATGTTTCTATCCCAGTTGGAGAGTATCATGACCCAGACCGTCGTGATTGGCACCCACACAAACCCTCCGGTGGGAGAACCATTACTACAACCTAAAAAAACAAATTTTATGAAAACTGAGGCATTTAAAGATACGGAAGCAGGTTTAAATGACTGTAAAAATGGAGTCCCCATTAACTCTAAGGATTTAACAAACAACTAACCAAACTAATTAGGAAGAACAACCCCTAGAACCTGAAAGGCATTGTACCAAAACTCTACCAACGACAAGTCTAAGAACAAGGGGTACAACCCCGAAACTAAACAAACACCTTAAACAAATAGTCTGAGTTCGAACACAGTGGACTTAAACAACAAAGATCCATGGCATCCTGAAAGAACTTGCTCACCCTTGAATCCGGTCACGCTCAATAGTGACCTATCTGAGGTCTATCAATAGCCGCCTGAAGATGCCCTGTACTTAACAAAGAAAAAGCAAGTGCGGAATCAGTACACAACCACAGTATACATGTAGGATCACGCGGCTATCCCAACAAGTGAAACACATGCAAGTAACCACAACATTATAAATAAGCATATACCGAACATATACAATATTATTCATCTTTCCAGGAACAATGTAGCATTACACGTTCTCAATAATACACATTAGTTATCAATTTAGAGCAACATACAGTCTTCCAATATCAATCATCATTAGATATGAACGTAATCATCACAAATAGATACACTATACAATTCAATGGTCCTCTCATGGAACCCACACCCAAACTGTTAGCATACCGGAACGTGGTACCCGATCCCATGTTTATGATGGAACATGGCAATCGATCCCATGTTTATGACGGAATGTGACAACTGATCCCATGTTTATGTCGGAACGAGGCAACCAATTAGGGTGATCAATAATGAAACATTCGCATACATACATGTATTATAATGAGCAATTACAAACATATATCATACCAACCTGAAATCACACCCATCACCTACCCCTCGAATCCAACCATCACCTACCTTTAGCCTCAAGAATGGTGGAAAACAGTCAAGAAAAGCCCATGGTTCGTTTCTTATTTCTCAAGTTAAAAAATTGCAGAATAATACGATTTTGGGGTTTATTTCCGACTTTAAGTCACGTCTGTCCCGCTACATCGGGACCCATCCCGCTACAGCGGCAGCTATCCCGCTACGGCGGTATGCACGGAGACAGAATATTAGAATTTGAATTCCAACCCCCCATTTCACAACACAACTTCATCCCATGACACTCCGAACATAACCGTTCATGCTAAGTTCAGTTTCCGGAGTTCTACTAGCCCGAATTAAATTCTGTAAAGTCGTACGGGTTCCTTAATGTCTTAGCTATCCATTCATGCAATCGAATTACTTATTAAATCACCCAATCCTTTCCAGATTTCCCTAGACTCACATGACTCCGATTTCGTCCAAATCTAGACAAGGCTAGGAAATCCCAAGCTACTACCAAAAAGTTTTCTGACCCCAATTCTTTTCCCATTGGCTTTTACCTAACGACGGAATCAAATCGTTACATTATAAACCAATTACCCATTACTCGTCACCGAGTGAACAACTAGGAAATACTGGCTAAAGTAAGGGTAGTAGTATCTGAATCATCGAATTACTGGGGATACTTGTCTCGCATGTCCTTCTCGGTTTTTCCTAATGAGCTTCCTCAATCGGACCATGCTTTCATTGAACTTTCACAGACTTTATCTCCTTGGTCCTCAGACCAACCAATTGAATACCTACACATCCTCTCATACAATGTCTCAATTAAGTCATCACAATACTCGAGTGATAATTATTGTTGTATGCACACTTAACTATAACAAAGTTATTCCCAATAACCACCAAAGTTGATCGTACACATGTCTACAACATGTTCTCAAAGACCTTGACACAATCATCCGGACGAATCCTTTAGCACTTAAGCATGATAAAATTCCAAGTCAATACTCGCTACAAATAGCAGTGAACCTGAACAAACCAACACACACTCATATTACCTAAAAAATCATAGTTCTTATCAACATCTCCATCGCACAAGATAAATTTCCAAAAGCTTAAGTTACAATTTTTTTCGTCTTTAGACATCAGATACTTATTGAGGGATATGTCCAAGCATACTAACCCTCTAACAACACCATCGAAATGCTAGATTTAGTAATTATAGATTACCTCTTAAGAATAGTAGAATTGGAGCCAATGATCCCCACATTCAACCACACGTAATCGTTACATGACCTCGACGTCAAGATGAAAATTAAGATTGTCAGACAATCATAAATACACATGGTAGCTCTTCTCTAAATTATCATAAGCAAGGTGGTACCTGTAGAACCACAAAAATACTTTAACAACTCCAAGACAACACCAATTATGTCATTCGACATAACCAAATCTACCCAATCTTCCCACTCAACTAAGAGAACATCGCAGGATTTGGTACCCCTGATCCACCACTAGGGATCCACCAACAAAAGTGAAAAACACACAAGAGCATAGCTAGTGAATCATACTCACAATACTAACAACCATCATAAACACTCCGCCATTTACCTTATTATAAACCAAACACTTTTAAAAATGAAAAACCTTTCTTAGATACTTTAACAATTCAAAAGTATAAACTTTACGACTCAACCCAGGTGTAAGTCCTTTCAAAATTTTAATACCTAATACAATTGATAAATTATTGCCTTACAAATTCATACCTTGACAAAATATATCACTACGAATGTAGAAATACAATGAAAAATCTGATTTGTAAATTCAACCGTATAACACAATCCCCTTATCTATCAACATTAGCTTATACCTTGAAGATTTTTATGAAATCCCGGATCTTCGCTTATCATTGATTGCATCTCCATCGATCTTACAATATATTTTCACTAAAATTTCAATCGCACCCATTGCTAAACTCAAAACAAAACAAGCACTTATCATCACACTCGAGCTAATGTATGTACACTCCTTTCTCAAGTCCTTTCCAATAGTTTTTAACCAATCTGATGGACTTGTGACACTATTACCATAGCCACAGCAAAACAAATGAAATCACGTGTCTCTGAACTTAATTATCTACCCCTCTGAAGATACCTCTTTAGCCTTAAGAATCAAATAACATATTCTTGCTCTCGTCTCTCTCTAAAGGTTATACTACATCCCACTATTTTTCTTCATCATGAACCTAGCTCTTTTAAATTCTATTCAATTTGTGTCCCACCATCTCTTAAAACTTTCCATACAACCACATTACTCACCAAATATTAGAAAGCCATAACCTTAGGTACTCGCAAGTCGTAATTACTATACAAAATTTGATTAATCAACAATCTCATTATATATTTGCAACCTATCACTATCCACCACAAACTCTTATTACCATTATGCTCAGTCATCCCTAACTATCACTACGAAGCCAACCTTTCATCAACACGACACCTCAAACTCAGGTATACTCATTAAATTCAAAGGACTAACCCAATATTTATACGCACCTTCTTACTAACATCTTCAATTTCCTTCGCCCAAGTATACTCAATGGAACTTTGTTTATCCATAAGATAGTCATTCCAGTATTAATCCACTTCCTAATGGATTAAGATAAAATCATCAATCCTCATACTACCCTCCTTCTTCTTAACGAACAACAGAGGAGCACCCCACTTGGAAACACTAGGACGGATGAACCCTTTATCAAGAAGCTCTTGGATTTGTACCTTAAGTTGTTTTAATTCTGCTAGAGCCATACGATACGGTGGGATGGAAATGGGGAGAGTGTCAGTTTACAAGTCAATGCAGAAATCTATATCTCTATACGGAGGCATACCAGGAAAATCCGTAGGAAAAACTTTCTTAAAACTCAGACACATAGGAATAGACTCAATAAAGGGAGACTCAATCTCAACATCCCAAACATGAGCCAAATAAGCCAAACAACCTTGCCCTACCAGTTTCCTAGCCCGAATGAAGGATATGATCTTAGCTAGCTTAGGCTTGTACACCCCTTCCCACTCTAATATTTCCCTACTGGGAACTTTAGAGTTACCGACTTAGTATTACATTTAAGCCCGGTATAATAGGTGGATAACCAAGTCATGCCTAAGATTATATCAAGTTAGTCATATCCACTATAAACAAATCAACCCAAGTATGAAAATCCATAAACACAACAGGACAAACACGATATACAAGGGTGACTATGACTGACTCTTCAATTGGGGTAGAAGCATGGATGGGGGAATCACGTATATCACAAACCACATAAAATCCCAAGGCAATTGAACTGACACATACGATTAAGTAGAACCCGGATCAAACAAAACAAAAGCCATCCGGGCACAAATAAGAGTAACACTTGTGACCACTGCATCACACCCTCAAATTCGGTCTTACCCGGAAAAACATAAAACTGAGCCATGTCATTTTGATGGGCAACCTCCTTCCCTGGCTGCACTACTACTCTTCCTGCATTACCATTTCCCTGGTTTCCATGACCTTGCTGATTTCCTCCTCATATGCCCAGGTTCTCCACAATTTTAACACATCTTATAAATTACATTCGATGCTGAACACTGAATTAGATCGCAGGGGTTAGTTCGGGTACAATTCGGGGTCCATAATTATGACTAGGGGAAAACATGGGAGATAGGGCTGAGATTCTGTCTCGCTCTGTCCCGCTCTGGCTGGAGAAATTCCACACTGGCGGCCTCACCGTGGTAGGGGAAAATCCCGCCCCAGCGGCACTGACGGAAACATAACCCCTACCAACAATTTCTGGGGTTCCTCCCTTTTCTATATTTTACCTAGATTTCCCGGTTATAATTAGGTATTTAAGAAATTCTTTTTGGCTAGGACACTCATTGTCTCTCCCGGTCAACCAACGAATTACGCACTTTAGAATTATTTTACATAGTTTCAACACTACTACACATATATCCCCAGGATATACCCAGATTCTCACAAGGTTATCAGTTTGTCACAACGCACGCCTAGATTCTCGCTTACGAAACACACTGTAATTTATCTAGACCCTTGCACCTAATCTCGTGATAACTTTCTTTTAACAATAAGTTTCACGATACTCAAGCTGTTACAACTTGCAGATAGTACAAATTCTTTAATTAGTTCATTCCATAGACGACCGTTACTGATCATCTATGCCTTATACGGCCCCTAAGGCCAGATATCAATTGGAACCTTCTCAGTTCCAATTAACTTGCTTGTGTCCCTTTAGACGAGACTACGACGTCTAGTTCACTTCGTTGAGATACCAATAGGAATTGGGAGATACCAATTGGACTCAACTCATACCACAAGCGATAATAGTAGCTAGCGAGCCCCACAAAACTGCTAATTTCAATCATAGAACTTGGTCGAACCCAATTCTTAACTGCCCTAATCTTTAGCTAATGGTAACTAGACCTTAAATCAATCTTAGAAAAAACCGATGCACCTTGCGATTGGTCAAAAAGGTCATCTATCTAAGGCAATGGATACTTGTTCTGAATGGTGACCCTATTCAACTGTCGGTAGTCTATACATATCCTCTTTTGCTAGTGATGGTGTTACCACATTTATTGCTCTAGCTCGAACCATAGAATGAAAGAGGAAAGATACCAATTTGTATCACCCAGATACTAATTAGATTCAAGTGATAGCACGAAGGAGTAGAAATAAGTGAGTTTTTTCCTAAAGTCTTCTAGCTTTTAGAAAGAAAAGTACAGACGTCATCGTATCGTTCCGCAAGACTCTACTAGACTCGTTTTGGTACAATTAGATCAACGAACCTAGGGCTTTGATACCAATTATGTCACGACCCAGACCGTCGTGATTGGCACCCAAACAAACCCTCCGGTGGGAGAACCATTACAACAACCCAAACAAACAAATTTTATGAAAACTAAGGCATTTAAAGATACAGAAGCATGTTTAAATTACTATAAAAATGGAGTCTCCATAAACTCCAAGATTTTAACAAACAACTAACCAAACTAATGCAGAAGAACAACCCCTAGAACATAAAAGTCATTGTACCAAAACTCTACTAACGACAAGTCTAAGAACAAGGGGTACAACCTTGAAATTAAACAAACACGTTAAACAAATAGTCTGAGTCCGAAAATAGTGGACTTAAACAAGAGAGATCCATGGCAGTCTGAAAGAACTGGCTCACCCTTGAATCCAGTCACGCTCAATAGTCACCTAGATGAGGTCTATCAATAGCCGCCTGAAGATACCCTGTACTCAACAAAGAACAAGTAAGTACACTATCAGTACACAACCACACTGTACTAGTAGGACCACGCGGCTATCCTAATAAGTGAAACACATGCAAGTAACCACAACATTATAAACAGTCATATACCAAACATATACAATATTAGTCATCTCTTCAGGATCAATGTAGCATTACACGTTCTCAATAATACACATTGGTTATCAATTTAGAGAAACATACAATCTTCCAATATAAATCCTCATTAGATATGAATGTAATTATCACAAGTAGATACACAACACAATTCAATGGTCCTCTCATAGAATCCACACCCAAACTGTTAGCATACCGGAACGTGGTACCCGATCCCATGTTTATGCCTCAACGTGGCAATCAATCCCATGTTTTTGTCGGAACGTTGCAATCGATCCCATGTTTATGTCGAAACGTGGCAACCGATCCAAGTTAGTGTGTGGGAACGAAACACCCGATCCATTCAACAAACCACAATCACAATCACAATGTATATGGCATACAATTATTCAATTTTCCTCATTTACAATTAGGGTAATCAATAATGCAACATTCACATACATATATGTATTATAATGAGCAATTACAAACATATATCACACCAACATGAAATCACAACCATCACCTACCTCGAATCCAAGCTTGAATCCCCTAAGGCACTTGAATCTTCCCTGTCCAAATTATTTCCACTTGTTCGTGGTCTAAAAACATACAACTAGCGAAAGGATCAACAATCAAAGGTCTAATTATCCAGATTATAATAAACCCAATAACCCTAGACCAACCCAAGATCCCATTACCCGAATTAGTGCTTTTCCCACCATCCAAACAGTTCCAAAAACCCTTCCCCAACAATAATCACCCAAGAAACCAAGCTCTATGGATTCGGGGAGTGAAAACCCTACCTTTAACCTCAAGAATGTGTAAAATAGTCAAGAAAAACCCTGGGTATGTTCCTTAGCTCTCATGTTCAAAAATTGCAGAATAATACGATTTTGGGGTTTATTTTTTACTTTAAGTCCCATCTGTCCCGCTACGACGGCATGCATGAAGCCAAAATGCTGGAATTTGAATTCCAAGCCTCCATTTTACAACACAACTTCATCCCATGACACTTAGATAAGTGTGTCAACGGGACCGGAACCGGGACTACCGGATCGGGATGGACTGGAACCGAAATGGAACTGGGCACCACGGACCGGGATCGTACCGGAACCAGGATGGACCGGAATTGGTAATTCCGGAAAAAAAAATGTATACCCGTCCTGGATCGGACCGGACTAGAAACCGGGTCCCAATGACTATATTTTAAAAAAAAATTAATTATTAAAATAAAAAAATTATGAACATTACTCAAATAATATTAAAAAATTTATAATTTTAAAGTTAAAATTTATACTTTTAAAGTTTTAAATACAAACTTTCAAACTTTAAAAGGGTGAAATTTAAACTTTTATAGTTTTAAAGTTTGAATCTAAATTTTCAAACTTTTAAAGGGTGAAATTTAAACTTTTATAGTTTTATAGTTTTAAAAGTTTGAATTTAAAATTTTCAAACTTTTAAGTGTGAAATTTAAACTTTTATAATTTTAAAGTTTGAATTTTAAAATTTTCAAACTTTTAAGTGTGAAATTTAAACTTTTATAGTTATAATTTTAAAGTTAAAATTTATACTTTTAAAGTTTGAAAATTTTAAATTCAAACTTTAAAACTATAAAAGTTTAAATTTCACCCTTTTAAAGTTTGAAAATTTAAATTTAAGACAATAATAAAAAAATTAAGGCGAATAGCCTATACTTTTATTAATATTAATTAAATAGTACAAGTTGAGTTACAAAATATTAGTAGAGTATTAAAATATCTAATCTACACAGCCACCTTCTAGGAAGGGTTCTGTTTGAATTAGACCTCGAATTATCATACTCAGACTAAACGACATTTAAATTTAATAGTTCATTCTACCAAGGAAATCTTTTTTTAAAATCATTTAACATTTCTCTAGTAACATGTCCTGGAATTGGTAGATTAAATAGTTCCTCCATTGCATCAATGCTATCGTCACTAAAATCTTGCATTATTTCATCAACGTCATTTTCAAATTTGGTCGGTAAAGGTGGACGACCATAACTCCTTCTCTCGCCATTAATCCAATCTCTAAATAGTATCGATATCTCCAAGCTATCTGCTGTTAATGAATATCTATGCTCTCCAATTTGAAATCTTGTTGCACTAAAAGTGCCTTCCGAAGCTACTGAAGATGCTTGAATAGCTAAAACATCTCGAGCAACCGGTTGAAGTTTTGGAAATCCCTGGCCACGATTGCTCCACCATTCTGGAAGATCAATAGTAGTAGGTTCTGTATTTTAATTAATATATGCATCAAAATCATTTCTATCATTATGAGAAAGTTCAAGATAACAATCTATCATATCATCAAGATCATATTCATTCTATCTACTCCTAGAACTTTGAGGCTCTTCATTACGTACTACATTCATTCTATTAGAATTATACAAGTCATACAATTTTCTAGCTTCAATTTTTATACTATCTTTACCATCTTGACAACTAGGTGTTTCATCATCTTCACTATCAATACCCAAATTAAAATATATTTTATCAACCATTCGTGATGCACCTTCATCTTTGTAATGTGAGTTTAGCAAACAAGTGGTTAAATAAATTTGAGTAATAGGAATAAAATATTTTTAAAATTTTTCAATCATTTTCTTAAGAGATTCTTCAAATCTGGGTTTATTTTTGAATTTATAAAATTTACTAGAAATAGCACAGATATTAGGTAAAACAGAGAAAATAGTTGGATAAGAAAGTGCAGATATTTTTTTTGTAGTTAAATAAAAAACTTTAAAGAATTCTATAAGTTCTTTTACGTCATTCCAATCATTATCAT
>NW_006238974.1:1735269-1871097 GCF_000226075.1 Solanum tuberosum
ATTGCTATACTATCTCTAACAATCAAATTATATATGTGTGCAGCACACCTAATATGAAAACCATCAATATAAATAGGTCAAAGAGACTGTTTTAGTATTTCAAGAGCAGATCTATTATTAGAAGCATTATCTAAGGTGACACTACTTATTTTATCACAAATTCCATAGTTTTGTAAAACATCTATAATTGTTTGAGCTATATAACTACCGGTTTTATGCATTTCACAACATTTATAACCTAAAATTCTTTTTTTGCAAAGTCCAATTTTCATCAATCCAATATGCAGTAATAGTGAAATAATCATTACCATTTACACTACGGCCCATATCAGAAGTAATAGCTATTTTGCAATTATTATAATAAAATAAATAACGAAAATATTGAAAATGTTGAGCTTGATAATCAAACATAGCCTTTTTAATTGTATTTCTAGTAAAACCTTTAAAATATGGATTATACACAATTTGAATATAATGAATAAAATTGGGATTTTCAGTAAAATTAAATGGAAAACCCATAACAACAATCATTTTAGCGGATTCTTTAAGATCTTTTTCTGTACTATATGACCATTGTATACTAGAGCCAGAAACATTAGAAGGATTTAATTGTGTTTGGATCATATTAGAGCCCCCTACTCCTACAGTTTTAGGAAGGGTGGTACCATTCTTTTTAGCTTCGGCTACAACTTTAGCATGCAAAAATTCATTTTACAACATGACATTAAATGATTACTCAAATGTCCCGTCCCACCATGTTTTCCTACAGTTTTATGATTCATTCTTTACATTTATTACAATTAGCTTGTGTTTATCTTCATTCTGAGTCATAAATTGCCACACAACTGATTTTTTTTGCGCATTCTACCTTAGGCCTAGGATGCACGGGGGAATGGAAGCAGGACAATGAAAGGGAGCGGGAGCCGGGGAAGAGGGACTGGGAATGGGAGTAGTAGCTGTAACTGGCTCAGTTTCATCATCATCATATTCATCAACATTATTATCAAAACTATTAATATAATAATTAACATCATCATGTTCATCATCTTCAGGTAATTCCTCATCAAAATTACCAAACCTTCTTTGTTTTTGTTCATGATAAGGATCTAATCCACTATTACTATCAATATTAAAAACTGTTTCATTAACATGCGTATAATCATCCATATTTCTTCTTAATTGAGAAGTTTTGTTAGTTTTAGATCTAGAAGTACTACCAGTTTTTTTTATTTTTCTTGGATTTTGAGGTAGATAAATTAGTGAACGTAATTAACTATTAGGTTTGTTTTAACCCCTTTTGAAATTAATTGTTTTTACCGAAATCCATATTCATATATAAAAAGTGAGTAAATTATATATAATACAAAAATGTAATGCAAAGTTTTAAACAAATAAATGACTAAATAAGTAGAGACTAATAACTCACAAAATAAATAATTAAATGCAAACAAATAAATAACTAAATGAAAAGTGAGTTGGAACGAATGTACCAAATGTCTACTTAAAAAAGTAGACTTGTATGCCGAAAATTGAAAGTTGAATTTTGAAGCTCCACTTTCCAAACACCAAATTCGTAATTTTAATGTTAATGAGAGATTAGAGAGTGATACTTTTGAGAACTATTGAGAGAGTAAAAGATAATATTTTTGTGAGTGAAAAGAATGAAGGATTTGGGGTATTTATAGTTAAAAAATAGGATGAAAATGTAGTTTTTAGAAGGTTGGGGTGTTAAAAACATTTGGAGGGTAGGGGGGTGTTTTGGGGAGTTGTGGGGCCCAACAGACGTTGGCCAACGTCTCCTACAATGGCTAATTGCATTTTTTTTAAAAATAATGGACCGGACCAGGATCAGAATCGGGACTAACCGGTAAATCCTGGTTTCCATCCCGTTAACCCTCCCGAACCCGCTACTAACCGGTAAAAGCTGGAACCAAGATGGAACCGGTAACGGACCGAAACAGACCGGAACCGGAATCGGCACCTCTCGGTTCCGTTGCCAGACTTACACTCAGAACATATCTATTCACGCTAAGTTCAGTTTCAAGAGTTCTAGTCGCCCGAATTCAATTCCATAAATTCGTACGGGTTCCTTAATGTCTTAGCTATCAATTCATGCAATCGAATTCCTTATTAAATCACCCAATTATTACCAGATTTCCCTAGACTCACATGACTCTGATTTCGGCCAAATCTGAACTAGGCTAGGAAATCCCAAGCTACTACCAAAATGTTTTCTGACCCCATTGGCTTTTGCTTAACGACAGAATCAGGTTGTTACAGAGAGTCTATCATATTCACCCATGTGTATCATGATTGTCCTATCTTGTTATAGGTTTTCAGACTTGGGCTGATTTGGTTATTCTAAATATGACTAACTTTGATATAATTTTATGCATGACTTAGTTGTCACCCTATTATGTTTTGCTTAATTGTAATTCTAAGTCTGTGACTCTAGATATCCAGAGTAGGGAAAAGTTAGAGTGGAAAATGGTGTACAAGCCTAAGCCAGCTAAGGTCATATCTTTCGTTCGGGCTAGGAAACTGGTGGGGTAGGGGTGTTTGGCATATTTGGGTCATATTCGGGATGTTTTCTACCGATTTGCCTAGTATGCCTCCTGATAGGGATATAGATTTCTGCATTAACTTGGAATCGAGTATTCGCCCCATCTCCATTCCTCCTTATCGCATGGCTTCGGCAGAATTAAGAAAGCTTAAAGCTCAAATCCAGGAGCTTCTTGATAAAGGTTTTATTTGTCCTAGTGCTTCCCCGTGGGGTGCGCCGGTCTTGTTTGTGAAGAAGAATGATGGTAGTAGGAGGATGTGTATTGACTACTGACAGTTGAATAGGGTCACCATTCGAAATAAATATCTGTTTCCTCGAATAGATGATCTCTTTGACCAGTTGCAGGGTGCATCAATCTTCCATAAAATTGATCGAAGGTTTGGTTACCATCAGTTAAAGATTAAACCTGAGGATGTACCAAAAATGGCATTTAGGACCGCTATGCGCACTATCAGTTCTTCGTGATGTCGTTTTTGCTGACCAATGCGCCTACAACCTTCATGAGTTTGATGAATGGTGTGTCCAAACCATTCCTAGATTCTTTTGTTATCGTCTTTATTGATGATATTTTGGTTTATTCGAAGAGTAAGGAAGAGCATGTCGATCATCTTCGTATTGTCTTGGGTGTCCTTGGAAAATAGAAGTTGTATGCAAAATTTTCCAACTGTGAGTTCTGGTTGACTTCAGTTGCCTTTTTGGGGAATGTGGTTTCAAGGGAAGGGGTAATGGTAGATCCTCAAAAGATCGAAGCGATAAAGATTTGGGTCTGGCATAGCTCTCTGATGAAAGTTAGGAGTTTCATGGGGCTAGCCAGCTACTACCGGTGATTTGTGAAAAAAATTTCTTCTATCACAATGCATTTAACAAGGCTGACCAAAAAGGAGTTTCCTTTCGAGTGGACCGTCAAGTGTGAGGAGAGCTTCCAAAAGCTCAAAAGCCTGATGACCACATAACCTATTCTAGCACTGCCGGTGGAAGGTAAAGATTATTGTGATGCTTTGCATTCAAGTTTGGGTGTTGTGTTGATGGAAAATAATAATGTCATAGCTTATGCATCGCGGCAGCTGAAAGTGCATGAGAGAAATTACCAGATGCATGACTTGGAGTTGGCAGCGGTAGTGTTTGCCCTCAAGTTCTGGGGGCATTACCTTTATGGTGTCAAGTGTGAGGTGTTTACTGACCATCGTAGTCTACAATATGTATTCTCTCAGAAGGACCTGAATCTAAGATACCGAAGGTGGATGGAGTTACTCAAAGAATGATGATGTTACCAGTCAGTATCATCCGGGTAAGGCCAACGTGGTAGCGGGCGCATTAAGAAGAACTACGTTAAGTATGGGTATTCTAGCTTGCTTGGGTGTGTCCGAGCGACCTTTGGCCAAGGAGATTCAAACCTTGGAGTCTAAGTTCATGTAGTTGGGAATCTTAGAGAAAGGTGGGGTGTTAGACAACATTGAGGTTAGGCCCACATTTATTAAGGAGATCAAGGTCAATCAATTTGGGGATAAAAATTTGAATGAGCTCAGAAAGAAGACACTGTCAGGCAAGGCACAAGATGCGACTCTTGATGCGGGTAGTGTGCTCAGTTTTAAGGGAAGAATTGGTGTTCCCCGAGTGGATGACTTAATTCAGAAGATGTTGACAGAATTTCATGGTTCATAGTATTCCATTCATCCGGGTATGACCAAGATGTACCAAGATTTGAAACGACTTTATTGGTGGATTGGTATGAAGAAAGACATAGCTAAGTTTGTGGCTAGGTGCCAAAACTGTCAATAGGTAAAGTATGAGCACCAAAAGCCTGAAGGTTTGCTTCATCGAATGTCAATCCCTGAATAAAAGTGGGAAAAGATAGCTATAGATTTTGTGGTTGGTCTTCCCAACACTTTGGGAAAGTTTGACTCCATTTGGGTGGTGGTTGATAGACTAACTAAGTCATCCCATTTCATTCCAGTCACAGTACACTATAATTCTCAACAGTTGGCTAAGGTTTATGTCAAAAAGATAGTGAGGCTTAATGGGGTTCCCCATTCTATCATTTCGGACGGTGGTACACAGTTCACATCCAAGTTTTGGGGAAAATTGCATGAGGAATTGGGCACTCAACTCACTCTTAGCATAACCTTCCATCCACAGACGGAGGGGTAGCTAGAGAGGACTATTAAAGTGTTACAGAACATGTTGAAGGCATGCGTGATTGACTTTGGAGGGAATTGAGACAAGTTCTTACCTTTGTGTGAATTCTCGTCTAATAATACTTACCACTCCCGCACTGACATGGCAGAATTCAAGGCACTTTATGGGAGGTGATGTAGATCACCCATATGGTTGTTTGAGGCTGGAGATGTGAAACCTTTGAGGGTTGATTTAGTGAAAGATACACAACATAAGGTGAGAAACATCTAAGCTAAGCTTTTAGCAGCCCATAGTCGACAGACAAAGTATGCCGACCATAAGGTAAGGGACATGACATTTCAAGCTGGTGAGCAAATGCTTCTTAAGGTGTCACCCATGAAGCGGGTGATGAGATTCAGCAAGAATGACAAGCGTAGTCCTTGATACATAGGACCATTTGAGATTCTTGACTAAGTAGGGTCAGTGGCTTATAGGTTGGCTTTACCGCCAATGCTATCTGGGGTCCATCCAGTGTTTCATGTGTCCATGTTGAAGAAGTATCATGGTGACGGAGATTACATTATTAAGTAGGACTCAATTTTGTTAGACAAGGACCTTCAGTATGAAAATGAACCAATTGTAATTCTTGATCATGATGTCCAGAAGCTAAGGACCAAGGAGATAAAGTCCATGAAAGTTCAATGGAAGCATCGTCCGGTTGAGAAAGTTACTTGTGAAACCGAAAAGGACATGTGAGACAAGTATCCACAGTTATTCAATGATTCAGGTACTACTTTACTCTTACCTTAACCAGTTTTTCCCAGTTTATCACTCGAGGATGAGTGATAGGTAAATTCGTATATATTGTAACGACCTGTTCCCATCGTTATGGAAAAGCCAATGGGGACAAAATTTGGGCCAAAAAACTTTTGAGTAATGACTTGGAAATTTCCAGCCTAGGCCATAACTTGGACAAAATTTGAGTCAAGTGAGGTGTAGGGAAATATTGTAATAGATGGGGGATTTCACTATGACTTTGATCATGTGAGTGGATAGCCAAGACGTTGAGAAACCTGTACGGCTTTTTGAAATCGAATTCGAGCGAGTAGAACTCCTGAAACTGATATTGGCGTGAAATGGTGTGTTGTGAAATAGGAGCATGGAACTCAAATTCTCAGCTTCTATCTCCGTGTAAGCCGCTGGGGAGGGATTAATCCCGCCAGGGCGGGGTTGCTGTGGTGGGATGGGGTCCGCCGTGGCGGGCCAGTCATGAATTAAGTAGGGGAAAAACCCCAAAATCATTATTTCCAGCACAACTTCATTCTTGAGAGCTAAAGGACGACCCAGAGCAGTTTCTTATCAGATCCCCACAATTTCTAGCGATAAAGGTAAGTTAAATACTCCCCTAATCCGTATTTCGATTCTTAGAACTTAGAATCTTGGGTAATTACCATTGGGGGAGGGTTTTGGCCTGAAGTTAATGATGGGAAAATCCCTAATTGAACATTAGGATCATGGGTTTGGCCTTGGGTTGATAATTTTCTTATAATTCGGGTAAATTAGACCTTGTTTAGTGATCTTTGGATCAATTGCTTGTTCTAGATCAAGAACGAGCTGAAAGACTCAGGAAAAGAAAGGCTCTTGTGTCTTTGGAGTATTCAGGCTTGATTTCGAGGTAGGTGATGGTTCAATTTCCTGTTGTGTGATTTATGTCAGTTAATTGCTTCATTGTATGCGCGCATGTATGAGAATGGAGAATCTGAATCAAATCTGGTAATATTATTAAGGTTGTCTATCCACCTCAGTCATCTTTTATTTTACCAAATAATACAGGTATCACCTTTACTGCCTTTCAAAAAATTTGTTGAAGAGGATGTTGCGGCAGTCATCATTAATGAAATAAATAATTTAATTTCTGAAAATAATTATTTGGGACTTTATGTTAAAAGTTTTGGGTGAACATATTAGTTCTCTCGATAAAAAATTAAATGAATTAACTGCTTTAGTAATTCAAATAAAAAATGATTTAAAAACTTCTACTACGGCTTTTACTTCTAAAAATAAATCAGAAGCTCAGATTGTTCCTACTCATGTGCAAAGGCCCCCTGAGATTCAAGATTTTAAATTTAAATCATTATATGATTTAGAAGAACTTCTTGATAAAAAATTGTCTGAATTTGGTGCAAAGCCTATTGACTTGTCAAACAATTTTTGCAGATGAAATGGAAAAAACTTTTGATTTGTACTCAAGAAGGAATAAATTTGTGCAATGAAGCACTCAAGAAGGTATAAATTTGTGCAATGAATTGAAGTTATCTAGACAACTTAAGATGGATAAGCTTAAAGAAAGATCTCAGCTAGGATACTTTTGTAGCCAGTTCGGTTTACCTCATACTTCTTCTAATAGCAAGAAGAAGAAATATAGGGATTCTAAATACTCCAACCCTGATAAACCTTATAGGAAAAAGAGATCTAGATATAGATCTAAGGAAGAGCACGACGCTAGAAAAGCTTTTCGTAAATCTAATAGATTTACCAAAAATATGTCCAAGCGTGATCTCGCTAAAATCAAGTGCTATAGATGTGAAAATTTCGGTCATATAGCATAATATTGTAATCTTGAAAAGTTGAAATCCCTAGAACTTGATGAAGAAGTTCATGATAAGATTTATAGTTTCTTATACACTTCTGGTTATGAGTCTGATTATGATTTCAATTTAGGTTTTGAAGAAGAAGTTGATTTGCTTGATATATCTGATAGTTATCAGCATGATAAAATGAATGTTTGCAATTCTTGTCATGGTGATATTTGTTCTAGTGAAAATGATGAATTTTATAAATTGTAATCTCAATTTTAGGATTTAAATATAAATACTATTACTTCTGATAATGTGATAGAACTTTTAAAGGAGGTCACTGATATTGATCTTCGAGAAAAAACTATTCCTTTGGATGCAAATAATAATGCTAGTTCAAGTTCTTCAAAAAATTCAGAAAAACAAAAGAATGATTTTGAATTTGAATATGCTGCACCTTATTCATTGTCTAAAATTAATAACAAACTTAATAAACAAACTACTCCTACAAGAGATTCTTCCTTTGATGATTTAAAAAATGAAATTGAAAATTAAAAAAATGAGATTAAATCTCTTAAACAAAATCAAATGATTTGTGATTATCTTCTTACTCAGATAGAAACTGTTAATAACAAAGGTAAAAATATTGTTGAAGAAAATACTCTTGCAAAACCTTTTAATCTTGATCCTAGACAAGGTATGTTTTTAGGAATGATGCAAATTGTTACTGCTCATAAATGGTATATTAAATGAACCATCTTGATTGATAATAGTTTTTCAATAACTGATATTGCTATGATTGATAGTGGAGCCGATGTTAATTATATTCAAGAAGGTCTTGTACCTACTAAATATTTTGAAAAAACAACTCAAATGGTTAAGGCTGCTTCTGGACATGCTTTATATATAAAGTACAAATTACCTAATACACGTATTTGCCAAAATAAAGTCTGCATTCCGCATTTCATTTTCTTGGTTAAAAATCAGTTATACCCTCCAATCATACTTGGAACACCCTTTAAAAATACTATTTATCCATTTACTAGTATAAATGCTAAAGATTTTACTGCTACTTATGAAGACAGAAATATAAGTTATACTTTTATCACTGACCTTATTTCTCGTGATATTAATGCTTTAATTAATATGAAAGAAAGGAATATTGATTCTTTGCAACTAGAATTGTTTAGCATAAATATATTTGATACTTTGAAATCCACCAAAGTACAGAAAAAAATGAAATTAATTTCTGAACAAATTGCAGTTGATATTTGTGCCGATCATCCTAGTACTTTTTGGAATTGAAAAAAGCATATTGTTACTCTTCCATATTAAGATGAATTTTCTGATAATGATACTCCTACTAAATCTCTTCCTTGTCAAATGAACACCGAATTGGTAGAATTCTGCAAAAAGGAAATTGATAATCTGTTACAAAAGGGTTTAATAAAACCTTCAAAATCACCTTGGTCTTGTACTTTATTTTATGTTAATAATGCTGTTGAAAGGGAACGCGGCGTCCCTAGATTGGTTATCAATTATAAACCTTTAAATAAATATTTAAAATGGATTAGGTATCCTATTCCTAACAAAAGAGATTTATTGTCTAGATTATATGATGCCAATATATTTTAAAAATTTGATTTAAAATCAGAATATTGGCGGATCCAAATATTTAAAGAGCATGCTTATAGAAAAGCTTTTAATGTTCCATTTGGACAATATGAATGGAATGTTATGCCATTCGGTTTGAAAAATGCCTCATCTGAATTTCAGAACATCATGAATGATATTTTTAATCCATATTTGGGTTTTATCATTGTTTATATTGATGATATTTTAGTATTCTCAAAAACGTTTGAAATGCATATTAAGCATCTTGATACTTTTAAGAAAATTGTTATACAAAACGGTTTGCTCATTTCTAAACCAAAAATGAGTTTGTTCCAAACTGATGTTCGATTTCTAGGACATCATATTTATCAAGGGAAATTTCCCCGATTAAAAGATCAATCGACTTTGCATCAAAATTTCCTGATGTTATCACTGATAGGACTCAATTGCAAAGGTTTTTAGGAAGTTTAAATTACATATCCCCTTTTTATAAAAATTCATCTCGTGATTTGGTCCCTTTATACGACAGGCTGAAAAAGGATTATAAATCACCTTGGACTGATAGTCATACAACTTTGGTAAACGATATTAAACTTCGTGTTCAATCTTTACCATGCTTAACTCTTGCTAACCCTGCTTGGCAAAAAATTATTAAGACAGATGCGTTTAATATTGGTTATGGTGGGATATTGAAACAAATAAATCCCAATGACAAAAATGAATATTTAATAAGATTTCATTATGGGAAATGGAGTGAGGCCCAGAAAAAATATGCTACGGTGGCTCATGAAATGTTAACCATCGTTAAATGTGTGTTAAAATTTCAGGATGATTTATATAATCAAAAGTTTTTGATAAAAACCGATGCTCAATTTGGTAAGTACATGTTTAACAAGGATTTTAAACATGATGCTTCAAAATTAATATTTGCTAGGTGGCAGGCCCAGTTAGCCCCTTTTGATTTCGAGATTCAATATAAAAAAAGAAGTGATAACTCTCTTCCGGATTTTTTTATCTCCAAAATATTTAAATTCATAATGAGTTTTTATACAACTTTTATTGATAAAAAAACTTTAGTTACTATTTTAAAAATAATTCCTCTTAATAAAGATTTGCAGGAATTAATTTTATGTGTAATTATCAATGATATTATTAGAGAAGATTTCTCTATACATGTTTATGAAGAAATTGTTGATATCGATGAGGATAATTATTACAGTGACTATTATGATACATCTGAATAAAGCAAATTGTTATGTTTGCAGGATGGACCCTCATTGGGTAACCAAGGGCAGAGGTAGGGGTAATAATACAAGAGGAAGGGGAAGATCATCCCCAAGATCATCCTACGTATCCTCTTCTAACTCCCCAGTTATACAAATGGGAAGAAGGAGTTTGATAAACTCAAAAATCTCCCAAAGTGAAGCTTCATCTTCAGTACATCTGGAAGATATTTCATAAGACAGTCCGTTATACGCACAACTACATACTTATTTGTCACAAAAGCAAAATGATACTTTAGCATCAATAGCCAAAGAAGACAATGATGATACCAAGTCTTGCGAAAAGGTATCAAAAAGGAAATGATATTTCTTTTAGAAAACTATGAAATTCAGAGAAAAGAAGAACCCTGGAAGATATTCCAGCGATACCTAATCAACGGTTTATATTTCCCGGGTGAGTCATACAAAACCCGATCGTATTACGAAACCATTATGATAAGCACTGGTAGTATTGAATTTCAACACTTTCAGGCTACAATAATAGTGAGAATGTTTATAACTTCTCAAAAATGATAATTAAACAGATTATATATGTTGAAGATTGGGGTATCTCCACCATGAAAGAAAGGCAGATCAGCCTAAACCAAATCGCTATGAGTTTCACGTACTGTGACTATATTCGGGCCTTTGATAAGGTCCTCTATTATAATAACGAAAGACACAAACATACGTGGTTTATGAAAATATGTCCAAAGATATTTGCAGGACCAATTCCTAATTGGTTTTTAAATTGGTGGTCATACCACGGCCCAACTATAAAAATTTTGCCTGATCCCTTTCTCAAATTATATAAAGAATGGGTTAAAGTTTCACCGGATCTTAATGAGTTATACAATATAGATCATATCTGTTATCTAGAAAAAATAGACCAGATTTAGTTTTTCATTGAATTCTCTGTCCCTTGGATTCACAAATGGACCCAGGAAGTGGGATTCACCGAGGAACAAATCCCTTGTTTATATAGAACTTTTTACAATAATTTTTGGGATAAACTGATGAAAAAGGATCCCAAAACAAAAATGTTATATGGGCAAGAACTGCTGGATCTTATTGCAAAAAGGATCCAAGAATATGGTATTACTCCCCAAAAAGGAATCATCATTGATAGCTCGGTCAGGCATATTGCCAGAAAAATCTCCGTTCAAGATGGACATAAAGAAGAAATGATCAACAACTATTTAGAAGAATCTAAGAGGAGTCCGCTTCTTAATATCACTCAATATGAAAAATCGGACTCTTCTATGAGAAGTGAGACAAGCGATGACGCTACCGATGATATCCAAGAAGCTCAACCTGCTAAAAAAACTATGTCAAAAGATACTCTGAGAATGACGGAAGATTTCCTCCGAAAATTGAAAGAAAAGGACAAACTGTGAGGTCATCTCTACAATAAAAGTCATCATCAACAGTAGATACACTGTTGATCAACAATAGATACATATTACTGGGATCCACTTATATGGGACCCACTTTTACTGTACAAAGATTCTAAATATGTTTTTTTCCTTTTCTATAAATAGGTTTGTTTTTTTTAGTTAAGGCAACATCTTAGAAACCCTTCTCTCTTTACTTTTCTCTCTCCAACTATAAAGCTCTCAATTTGTAAAGTTTGAGTTCACCGAATACTGACCGGAAGTCAATAAAACTTGTAAAGTTCTCTCATAGGCCTTGGAGTCGGCCATCTTTATAAGGTATTATATTTTATTTTAATCTTTTAAATATTTCTCCGATTTGAGCCGTGACTATGTCCGGCTAAAGATTCATATCTATGTCGGATAACTAACATCTCTTTTATATCTACCATGAAAGATCTAGAAATTATCAAAATATAAATAAATGTATATATGGTTTCTTGACTTGGTTCTAAGATGGTGGTACAGTAAGATTCGATACTATTTTTATTGGCTTTGTTTTTGTGACTTTGTCTAGCCAGCCGCGGTTCTAAGCCCGCTAAGGAGTTGAAAAGGGCGCCTATACCTGGTTAGAACTGCTAGACACATGGGCTCAATAAAAATATGTATTAAATCTTGACAGACCCCTTGCTCGGGTAAAAGGATAGATCCTTCCATATAGTCATAAAACTATATAAAAATTTGTATATATTTCGATTCGGATATTCCTTGAATTCGAATGCTAAACTAGATTGAAGATGACCGCTCGGATTATCGACAATCTTCACAGATCCTGTTACTGGCTTTATATTATATTATATTATATTATATTATTATAATAATAATAACTTTAATTCCTCACCCCCACAACCTCACTACCCTCACCCCCACTTCACCTTAACCCCCACTTCCGCCTCACACTACACATTAACACACACACACATCAGACACACACGCACAACAAAATAAAAAAAAATCAGCAACGAAGAAAAAAAAAACAACAAGACACACGCAGCCAGAAAAGAAAGAGAAAAGATTTGAACACTTCAAAAAAAAATCATTTATCTATATACATACATTTTTCTTCCTTCTACACATATATTACTACATATAATATACAAAAGATTCGTGGGTATTTTAATCGAGCTTCGGTCAAGATTTTGCAGTACTTATTATCTCTATTTAAGGTTAAACTTTATCTTATTTCTTTTATTTCTTCATGGAATATGATGTAACTATGTGATATGTTTTCTTACACTTTTGTTTTATTCATAATTTGATTAAAATGAAGAATGTGTTAAGTGTTATATCTCTTTAATGAATCAAAGTAGCTTTATTTTGTGGTTATTTTTATTTATTTATTTTTATTCATTAGTTGTGATCTCTTAAAATGAACGGGTCATGACGTTGTTCTTTTCTTGATTTCTATGCTAATAATGATAAAGTAAGAATTATTGGGCTCAAAAAATTGTTGTTGTTTTATATATCAAACAAAGAATGAGATTTATTTTAACAATTCGTCATTGTTTTGTTGGATTAATAAGAAATTACAATATGTGTGTGCTTAATTTTTCCATTAACTTTAAGATTAAAATAAAAATATAGTATGTGTAGGCATAATTTTAACATTAACTTTAAGAGTAAATAAAAATAAAAGAACACAACATAATGTAAAATTTTATATTGTATCCTAGAAGTTTAGATTTATTTTGTTTTATTTGATTTTATTCATAAAGAACTAATATTTTCTTATAACATTAGATGAGTTTTAGGTAGGTTAAACAAAATATTTGTTTCAATTAAGAATTTGGTTACACATCTTTTTTTGAAACACTTAAAGGAAATTCAAGGATGTGGTGGCACACCTTGGCAAAATTATTCTAATAAAATATTTTATTTAATTAAAATCAAGATGTGAGACATAGAATATTAGCTACACACTCGTGAGAAGAAATCAGTTATTATTCGAACCTATTAAATATCAAAACCAAGAATGCAGTTACGCATCTAGGTTGAGACCAAATAAAAGTTCAATAATAAAAAATTGAGCAAAATTGTAGCATATAAAATATATCGAAATAATAATTTAAAAGTAAGTAGAAGTTAATAAAAGTGATGGTGCTAGAACCACGGGACTCGAGGGATGCCTAATACCTTCCCCTATGTCAACAAAATTCCTTACCCGAATTTCTAGTTTGCGGACCAAATAAAGAGACATTTCCTTTTGATTAGAGATTTAAAGAAAAGGTGACTTGGAACACCATAACTCAATTCCAAGTGGCGACTCTGGAAAAAAAATCACTATTCAATACCTTCACTTAAATTGGAAAAACCCTTCCGCCGAGCGCAGAAAAGAGGTGTGACAATCACAATATACTACGAAACCATCCGTACCCCCGGTAAGGTCAACATCGGAGCGGAAGTAAGTCTATCTTTCAATTCTTGAAAACTCTTCTCACAAGCTTCTGACCATTCAAACTTAGCTTTCTTTTGAGTCAACGCCGTCAAAGGAGAGGCAATGGAAGAAAAACCCTCAACAAATCTCCTATAATAACCGACTAAACCCAAGAAGCTTCAAATGTCTGTTGGTGATAGAGGTCTAGGACAACTCTTGACCGCATCTGTCTTCTTAGGATCTACCTCAATACCTTTACTTGACACAATATGACCAAGGGATGCTACGGACCTTAACCAAAATTCACACTTGCTAAACTTTGCAAAAAGTTGTTGGTCCTTAAGAACTTGCAAGACAATTCTCAAATGGTCCACATGTTCATTCTCACTCCTTGAATAGATCAAGATATCATCAATGAACAATATCACAAACATGTTTAGGTATTGCCTAACCACTCTATTCATTAAGTCCATAAATGTCGCCGGGGCATTTGTCAACCCAATTGACATAACCACAAATTTATAGTGACCATATCGGGTCCTAAAGGCCTTCTTGGGAATATAAACCCCTCTCACCCTCAAATGGTAATAACCTGAACGAAGGTCAATTTTGGAGAAATACCTAGCCCCTTGAAATTGGTAAAACAAGTCATCAATTATCGGAAGGGGATACTTATTCTTGATGGTCACTTTATTCAATTGACGATAATCAATGCACATTCTAAGAGACCCATCATTCTTTCTAACAAACAACACCGGAGCACCCCATGGAGAGATACTCAGTCGGATAAAACCCTTGTCTAACAAATCCCTTAGTTGCTCTTTCAACTCGGCCGGAGCAATTCTATAAGGAGGAATGAATATAAATTGCGTATCCGGTAAAAGGTCAATACCAAAATCTAATTCCCGCTTGGGAGGAATACTAGGTAAATGAAAAACTTCTGGAAACTCATTCACTACTGGAACCGACTCTAGAGAAGGAGTTTCGGACTCAACATCCATCACCCTAACAAGATGGTAAGTACACCCTTTGGAGATCATTTTCCTAGATTTAAGACAAGAAATAAATTGACCTCTTGGGATATAATTTCCCCCTTTCCACTCTAAAATAGGCTCATTTGGAAATTGGAATTTAACAACCTGAGTCCTACAATCGATGGAGGCATCACATGCATTCAACCAATGCATACCCAAAATCACATCAAAGTCTAACATGTGTAACTCTACCAAATTCACCAAAGTAACTTTATGGTACAAGGAAATGGGAAAACTCCTATAAACTTTCCTAGCCACCACGAGTCACCAACCGGGGTAGAGATTGAAAAAGGCTCTAATAACACTTCGGGGAGTATTTCAAACTTCATGGCCACAAAAAGGGTCACAAAGGACAAAGTAGCACCGGGGTCTAAAATGGCATATACATCAATGTAAATGACTTTTAACATACCGGTCACCATATCTGGGGAGCTCTCTTGGTCATCTCGGGTTCGCAGAGCATAAAAGCGATTTTGATTTTGGGCATTGGAGTTTGAACCGCTTGGAGAAGTTTGCTTATCTTTTATCCTTGTAATACCCCGTAGCGTAGTAGGTTAATTAGGGCTAAGTGAGAAGGCAACAAGTCAAGTTCTAGGGATAATAGCCAACGGAAAGGGGCCAAGGGTGCTCCATCTTCCCAAGGCATTGCCCATGACCACTTGAGCCTTCACGGCTCGTGGTGGCAACCACGCCTCGTGGTTCCACCCGTGGTGGTAAGGCAGTAGCCTCCTCGAGACTGCCCAACTTGACCTCCTCCACACGAGCCACTTTTTACGGCTCGTGAAGGCCTTGACGGGCCGTGCGAGGGGTCCTGAGGTTGACTTATATTTTTAGGGGTTAAGGGGAAGGTTGACTAGCTACTGTATCATGACCATGAGAGGCACCACGACTTATGAAGCCTTACATGAAGGGATTTTAACTAAACATAGAGTTTAGGGTCAACTTCAAATGATGATATCTCTTAGCTCAAAAAGAATTAAATGGGCCATTACCTATCCAGTTAAAGGTCTCTGAGTCCTGCATAATTCATATCTCGAAGTAAAAAGTTATGCCCAAAATAGTTAAGTACTGTCAGGCTGAAAATTCTTCACGACCCATTTGATGGGCCTTGCTGATGATGACGATCCATGAAGGCGACCATCATGCTATTTCGATAGTTTCTAGTCAGGGAACTTCTTTGGTCTTTTCCCAATTATGTTAACTCAAAGATATGTCGTTTTGCCCAAGCCTAGGACCCCTATATAAGTCATTTTTCACCCAATTAAGTCATTTATTCCAAGACCTAAATTAAATCCCCAAAAGCTCTCCTCTCAAATATTTCTCTCTCTAAAACTAGAGCTAGAAGCCTAGGCCAAGAACAAGACTCCATTATTGCAAGCTTTGTAAGGCTTTATAATCAAGGTATGATAGCTTATTCATCCATGGATTCTTCCATCCATGGAGTTCCCTAAAAATCCCCAATTTGATGAAGAATTTCCCCAATTCAATTTAGATTTTCTTCAATGTTGTGGGTTATGATGAATATGGATCCAATTGAGTAGATATTGATTGTTTATGATTAAATTAGTAGTAAGTTATTTTTTTAGGGAGAATTTACATGTACCCATGCCTAAACCATGGCTAGAAGGATGAAATTGAAGTAAGTGTGTTTGATGCCATGAAAGGGGAAATTGAGGATTTAAATGTAATCTTCTAGGATTGATGATATGTGTAGTAGATTGCTTGAGATTAGGGCATATAGATATGAATTGAATGAGGTTAAGGTATACATGATGATCTATGATTAGCATTGATTGAGATTGGGGTTATATGATGAATTATTACTATAATTGCTTAAGAGTAAAGCATGTATAAGAAGTTATAATTAGACTTGTCTTAAGAGCTAGGAATGTAGGATGTTTAAGAGATGTAATGTCTTGAAAATAATTTATGAATGATGACTTATGATTATTAGGGCTTTTTGAGTAAGGCTAATATGATGAACTATGTATGCTAAGGCTTTAAGAGTGAAGCTTGCATGATAATGGTAGACTACTATATAGAATTGTTGTGGAAACACTCTACCCACCTAATCTACCTTATGTAGGATTGAATGTATGAAGTGATAGAATCACTTGAGTTATGATGATAAACCATGTCTAATGTTACAATTCTAGATATGATGATTAAAGGAAAGACTTGAACCTCAAGGAAGTAAAACATGAGAATTATGTATGATTGTGAGATTATGTATATGCTTTAAGAACACTTAGAGAGTAAACTGATTATGATTATGATCTCATTGTTGTGTTGTTGAATAGATGTCTTCACACACACTTATGCATGAATATGATATGTTGTGAAAGGTTTTCTCACAATATAGTGATTCGAAGGTTGAAAGGCTTTCTCACCTATTGAATCTATATGTAGACATGGACGGTGAAAGGTTTTTCTCACGCATGATCTAATGAGCTATAATATGAGTTATGTTGGATTGAGTGTCAAGATATTCTTCCATAAATATGAAATTATGTCAAGACTTAATATAAACTCAATGGTAATTATGCTTAGCATTGAGTGGATATTGATATGAGATGGGAGCTCTTCCGTTAGTAGAGGTTGGGTGTCTCCATGGAAGCTCCCCCGTTAGTAGAGGTGGCATTTCCTAGGTGTAATCTCTTGGGATGGAAGCTTTTCCATTAGTTGAGTTCTGTTTTTCTAGTAACAATCCCCTTATCCAATAACTATGTGCCCTTATAGGTCTTTAGCTAGTGGATCCACCTAAGCTAAGAGTATGGTTCTACCTTAGGCAAGTAGAATAACCCCTTTTCGGTGTGGGTTAGACACCGGATTCCATGTTAAGCTCACATGGTCTATGTAGGTTAAGGCTAATTCCCACAACTAGAATATGAATTATCAATTATGGTTACCCAAGAAGCTTTACTTAGCATGGGTGGGATTATGAGATCTTATTCATGCATTGAACAAGTATGGTTTGAGTGTAGTTATGATATGTTCCTCTTATGTATGATGATCTATGTAATGAATATGCTTATGACTTATGCTTATGATGTATGTTTGATGGATTGTTGCTATAGTTGCCTTCTATGATATGATTGACTAAAGGTGATAGATTCCCTTGTCTATGAGAAATAAACTAAGGATGAGATCAAAGATGGTAAGTATGTATGATGGCCTAAGGTGGTACTTAGTGTGGGTGAGGTTATGGGGTCTTACCCATGAATTGTACAAGTGTGACTTGACGCTATTTATGGAGTGTTTCTCTTATGTTATGAAGAACTAAATATTAACTAATCTATGAATATGAAGTATCTCCCATGTTCAAGGTTGATGCTTTATGATGACTAATGCTTACACTATGTCTATGTTGGAGATTATGCTTATTATTATGTGGTTATCTCTTATGCTTATAGTCTATGTTTTTAGATGATGTATCTTATGCTTACGACTTATGTTAATATTTCTTATGATTATGGTATATGTCTTATGTTGACTAATGCCTGTTATATGCTTATGTGGATGATTTATGCTAGCCATCATATTTAGTAGATTATTGTACTAACACATACTTTTGCCTACATTCTTATCAAATGTAGGGTTTGGCGATATTGAGTTTCATTCTCGTGGCTAGGTTTCTAGTAGAGTAAGGAGTTGAAGACTTCGTGAGTCCTCATAGCATCGATGATTTTCTGACCTTTTCTTTATCTCTTTCTTTTATGTTTTAGACTAGTATATGGGCTTCGTCCCAAAGAGTTATTAAAGTTGTGTTAGATGGTTTGAGACAAAGTGTGATAGACTTCCGCTTGCTTTTATAAAAGACTTCTATTGTATGAAAAAAAGCTTTAAAATTTCGGCATCATTTCTATTTATTTTATGTTATGATATACTAAGTGGCTTGTGTTCGGCCTTTCGGGGTCTTGTACACCATGTTACATCGAGGTTGTATCCCTGGGTCGTGACAAACTTGGTAATCAGAGCACAAGGTTTAGAATGATTCTAGGATTATCTCAAAACCACATCTAGTAGAGTCTTGTTCATAAGTGTGAAGCGCGCCACATTTATGAATAGAAAGCTACTAGATGACTAGTAAATCTCACTTCTTCATTCTCTTAGTCATGCCATAGAGTCTAACTCTATAAGGTCTTTCTTCTTATCCGATGGTCTTCAAGATATGACTACTCGAAGGGCTCATGCTAGAAGGAGCGAGGGAGAAAATGTTGGTTGTGATGCCAATTATGGCTATGTGACTAGATATGACTTGCTATGTTAGATTTAGATGTCATCCTTAGGATGGATTGGTAGTATTAGTGTTATGCTCCTATGTGATTGTAGAACCCGTATAGTCAAATTATTAGTTTCCAAATGAGCCTATCCGAGAGTGAAAGGGTGAAAACCTATACCATAAGTCTGGATTATGTTTTGTCTTAAAGTTGACTTTGAGGGTTGCATGTACCACCTAGCTAAGTTGAGGGAGATATGTTTAGGTGTTGACCAACTTTAAAGGGTTAGTTATCTTTTAAGATTGATCTTAGATATGGTCATTATGAGTAGGGTGTTTAGATAATACCTAGATATGATTGGTTGGTAGACCCCACCAAAGATGATGATATGGGTTGAAATGGGTTAGAATTGTCTTAATCCAACCTTAGTAGAATTTAATGAGACATGAGGGTAGATGTTTGGCCGGCAAAGAGGTTGCTTTAATTGTGGTGAAAGTGGTCACAAAATGAAGGATTGTCCAAAGGAAAATGCTATGAGAAGAGAGGGTAAGCAAGTTCCTCATAAAGGTTCCGGTATGTGTTTTATGCTTTATTAGATTCCTATATTAGTTGTCTTTTGTGACTTGATATGCTAGACTTTGATGTTGTCCTTAGTATGAATGAGATTCATTGTTGTTTTATGATATTGATGGTAGAACCCTACTTGGCCATTTTGAGTTTTGGGTAGGTTGAAAGGTTTGATGAATAGGGTGTTTAATTAATGCCTAGATGTGTTGAGTGAGTAGACTCCTCTAAAAAGGGTAGAAGTGTAATTTGCCATGGTTTAGAATCACCTTGTGTGATGGATGTGAAAACTTAGTGATGACTTGCTCCGACCATAGAATTGAAAGAAATAATGATTAGAAGAGTCCGTATAGACTTACTCCCAAGAGGGAGATGATGTGCTTAGATAGCTAGGTCATTGAGTGTTCTTGATGTACATGATATAGGTTTGCTTGGAAATTCTCACCTTGAGAGGTATAGTGAGTTTGGGAAGTTTAGTCCCGGTTTTGTAGGCTCATATGAGATCTTCAGTGGAGTTGGTAAGGTTGATTGTGAACTAGAGTTGCTTAATGAGTGGCACTGGTGTGTCCGGTTTTCCATGTCTCTTAGTTATAGAAGGGTGTTGGGGATTTGATATTCATAAATCCCTTAAGAAGAGTTGTGGAGTTAATGAGAATTCCTCTAATTTAGAAATATTGGTTGGGATCTTAGACCAACAAGTTAAGAAATAGAAAAACAAGGAAGTTGCTTCAATGAAATTATTAAGGACTGACCTATAGTGTGGGTTTTAGGTGAGGGTGCTACCTGGGAGGCTGAGGGCAAATGAGATGTCCCGATATCCTCATCCTTTTTCCTTCCATTCCTCCTTCAGCATTTTAATGATGAGTTCCTCATGGTTTGTGCCTTATGTGAAGTTATGCGTGTTTTAGATATTTCCATGATTTCCTTTTGTTATGCATATGCATGAAAGCTTGTGTTTTGAAGGAAAATGAGGTTACATGATTTATTTCCTCATGTTGTTGTGCATTGAGTATGAGTTTCCTATTTGACTTCATGAGATGAATATATGAGAATGCCTTAGTTTGGGGATGAGAGATTCCTCCTTGAATGAATGCATTTTTAGAGTAAATTGCATATGAGCTCCATGAGAGTATATATGTTGAGCATATTTTAGTTCGGAGATGGTCGTTCCTCCTTGAACATGAGTAGATGTTTAATTTCATGCATGTTGGGTTGTTAGATGTAGTTCCTACTTCCTTGTGATGCATTGAATATGTTTGAGTCGGAGTTGATGTTTCCTCGTTTTGAGCATTGTTATGATGTTGCATGCATGATGGGCTGCTAGTCTTGAGTCTTTACTTCCGTAAGGTGTCTAAATCCTCATTCGAGGACGAATGTCCCCAACGGGGAGATATTGTAACACCCTGTAGCTTAGTAGGTTAGTTAGGGCTAAGTGAGAAGGCAACAAGTCAAGGGCAAGGGACAAGAGCCGATGGAAAGGGGCGAAGGGTGCCCCATCTTCCCAAGGCACTACCCATGACCACGTGAGCCTTCACGGCTCGTGGTGACCACTACGACCCGTGGTGGTGAGGCAGTAGCCTCCTCGAGACTACCTAACTTGACCTTCTCCACATGATTCACTTCACGGCTCGTGAAGTCCTTGACGAGCCGTGAGAGGGGTCGTGAGGTTGACTTAGATTTTTAGCGGTTAAGGGGAAAGTTGCCTAGCTACTGTATCATGACCACGAGAGGCACCACGGCTCTTGGAGCCTCACGTGAAAGGCTTTTCACTAGACTTAGAGTTTAGCGTCAACTTCAAATGATGATATGTCTTAGCTCAAAACGAATTAGATGGGCCATTACCTATCCAGTTAGAGGTTTCTGAGTCCTTTCCAATGCCACCGAGTTTGCCCAATTTGCATCTCGGAGTAAAAAGTTATTTCCAAAATACTGAAGCACTGTCAGGCTGAAAATTCTTCACGACCCGTTAAACGGGTCGTGGTGATGATGGTGATCCATGAAGTCATCCTTCATGCCATTTCGGTAGTTTCCAGTGAGGGAACTTCTTTGGTCTTTTCCCAATTGTTTTAACTCAAAGATATGTCATTTTGCCCAAGCCAAGGACCCCTATATAAGTCATTTTAACACCAAAACTCACCCAATTAAGTCATTTATTCCAAGACACAAATTAAATCCCCAAAAGCTCTCCTCTCAAATATTTCTCTCTCTAAAACTTGAAGAAGACGATAGAGCTTGAAGCTTAGGCCAAGAACAAGACTCCATTATTGCAAGTTTTGTAAGGCTTTATAATCAAGATATGATAGCTTATTCATACATGGGTTATTCCATCCATGGAGTCCTCTAGAAATCCACAATTTGATGAAGAACTTCCCCAATTCAATTTTGGATTTCTTCAATGTTGTGGGTTATGATGAATATGGATCCAATTTAGTGGATTTAGATTATTTATGATTGAATGAGTAGTAAATAAGGTTTTTAGGAAGAATTTACATGTACCCATGCCTAAACCATGTCTAGAAGGATGAAATTGAAGTAAGTGGGTTTGATGCCATGAAAGGGGAAATTGAGGAATTAGATGTAATCTTCTAGGATTGATGATATGTGTAGTAGATTGCTTGAGATTAGGGAATATATATATATGAATTGTATGAGGTTAAGGTATACATGATGATCTATGATTATTATTGATTAAGATTGGGGTTATATGATGAATTATGACTAGAATTGCTTAAGAGTAAAGCATGTATGAGAAGTTATGATTAGAGTTGTCTTAAGATCTAGGCATGTAAGATGTTTATGAGATGTAATGTCTTAAAAATAATGTATGAATGACGACTTATTATTATTAGGGCTTTTATAGTAAGCCTTGTAGTTATGGATGATGATTTCTATGTCTTGAGAGTAAGGATAATATGATGAACTATATACGCTAAGGCTTTAAGAGTGAAGCTTGCATGATAATTGTAATGCCCCAGAAACTAGTACGCTAAACTAGAGAGTTCTACAACCTTGTGTTAGGGTTCTAGAGTTTGATATAAGGTTTAAGCTTGAAAAAATGACTTTCCGAACTTAGAATGAGGGTTTTAGGATTAGGGTGTTAAGGTACGACTCCCCAAGGACCAACCAAGGGGTCATTGAGGAGGACCTCAAAACAGCCCCAAAAGCTGTGAAAAAACAGCCTTCTTACGTAGTGCATCTATAGGCATTAGATGGACCCACACCCCATGGGAAGGGGTCATGGATCAAGGTCCCCAGTTCCCCTGATTGTTAAGCCCCAGTCCTCCACCTATGAGTGTGCAGCACGCCCCGTAGACCCACCCACGGTTCGTGGGTCGGGGTTTCATGAGTGGGGCAATTTTGATAATTAGTTGTCTTAAGTTGTGGACTTAGGGAATATTCTAGAATTAGCTAGTTATTAAGTAGGGTTGGCTTATTAGTAATTAGACCCCCTATATATACCTAATAGACTCTTAATTAGATGATTTCCAAATCATTATTTAGATTCCCAAAAGAGACCCAATTCCCTCAAGAAATTCTCTTTCTAGAAGTGAAGAAGAAGAGAAGAGAGCTAGGTCAAATTCTTCCATTGTTGCAAGATTTTGTGAAGGAGTTGAATCAAGGTATGTTAGATTATTCATCTATGGATTCTTCCATCCATAGAGCCCACTAGTTTTCCCCCAAATTGTGAAAATAAACCCCAATCGAAGCTAGGTTTTTACCTATGTTGTGGGTAGAGTTGAGTATGATTCCAATTGAGTGGATATTATTTGTTTATGATTGTTTTAGTATTGATTCATGATATTATAATGATATTACATGTTTTCCATGGTTAACCCTAGTCTAATTGATTAAATTGAATTATGTGGGTTTATGCCATGAAAGGTGAAATTGAGGATTCATAGGTGATCTTTTAGAATTGATGTTACGAGTAGTAATTGTTCAAGATTAGGAACATGTAGATATGAATTGAATTAGATTCTAGTATATATGATGGATCATGACTAGTAAGGTTGAAGTTGAACCTTTATGATGAATTATGAGTAGAATCACCTACTAATGAAGAATATGATTAGAGTGCCTTGAAATCTAGGTATGGATGATAATTTTAAGAAGTAAAGCTTTGAGAGTAAGGATAGTAGCCATGAATGTTAGGGCTTTGAGAGTAAAGCTAATATGATGTGATCTTGTTGTGTATTGTTGAAAGCATATTCTCACTTACACAGGCATAAAAATGCTAGGAGATGCAAGGTTCTCTCATATAGAATGATTCTAGGTTGAAAGACTTAGTAACCTAAAATGAATCAAAGCATTTTAGACTAGAATAGCTTGAAGTTGTGACATATGATCCCTTCATGTATACCTTGACTTGGAAGGACAAGACCAAAATTGGTAGCCTAGGATGGAGGAACCATACTCTCCTAAGGGTAGCTTGAGTTACCAATGTAGGATGATCTCATGGTAGCTTGAATTAGTGGTAGTCATGGTAGCCTAGGATTGAGGACACATACTCTCCTAAGGGTAACATGAACTAGTATTTGTTGGATGCCTTTATGATAGAATGACTTGGTTAGGCCAAGACCATTTCATGGTAGCTTAGGATTGAGGACACATACTCTCCTAAGGGTAGCTTAGGATTGAGAAATCATACTTTCCTAACGGTATCTTGCATTAGCATCATAGTGTGCTTGTAAGGGTAGCATGACTTAGTTGGCCTAAGACTATTTCATGGTAGCCAGGATGGAACACTTGTATTCCTAGAATAGCTTGGACTTGCATGACTAATATGTCTTCTATGGTTTCTAGGTCTAGCCTAATAGGGTGCTATTACTTGGTAGTCTAGAATGATAAATTGTAATCATTGAATATGATAGCCTAAAATAGTACTAGGTGTGAATGGTATTATGGGATGTCATTCATGCATTGCACAAGCACTACCAAAAAATCGCCTTTTAGCCACGGTTTATTAGCCACGGTTGCGAAAATTGTGGCAAAATTAGCTAAAAAATAAAAAATTCTCTACATAGTACGAACTGTGGCTAAAATAGGCGGGTAAAATTTCATTCCCTCCCTTTATTTTTTCATTTGCCTCTTTTTCTATTATTTCCCTCTACTCACTCTCTTTTCTCTCACTTCACCCAAAACCAACCCCCAAAATCTAAATCGATTTCTGCCCAAAATTCAACTCTCTTCTTCAAAGTCGATTTCTGTCAAAAGCCGCTTCAAATAGTTGTGTAATGTGGTAAGTTTGCTTCGTTCAAGTAACAAATCTTTGGAATCTAGTGTATTTAAACTCAAAATTGAATGTAGGGTTTTGGATAAAGTTTTTGTTTATTGAAGTTATGAGCTTTTGAAATCTGCAATTTGATGTGTTTTTATTGGGTTTTCTTGTTGTAAAGAATAGAAATTTTAGTGGTAGGTTATACATCCTACTTTATTTATGTTGGAAAAATCATGCTCACACCTCTGGAAAGATTGATGGATATATTTTCACCACAAATTTTGTAGATAAGATTATACATTGGAGGAATTATTACCATAAATCGATAACCTATATACTAATATATAAATCTTGAGAGGTGTGAAATTTTGCTGGATTAGATCTCCTTTTTTTTGTTCTATGCATTTCAAACCATGTTCTAGTTATTGTTTGTTTCTGTATAAGGAACATGAATTTAAGTCCAACATTTGAAAAATTAAAGAGCAGTGCCTATCTGGGATCAAATACGTTACTACTTGTTTTAAGTTTTATTGGGTTTTCTAGTTGTAAGAGCACAATCATTGTTAGAAAGCCTACGAGGACGACAAGCTGACAACAATAGCACAACTTCCTTAAATTTTGATCAACTAGATGACCAAGTTGTGAATGAGAATATCACAACTCCTACTCTCGGTAATGGCAATTTAATTTCTTCTTCAAGTTTTGTTGGAGCTAGCTCACAAGTGAAAAATGAGTCGTTACTTGTCCACATTAGAGGTTAGAAGTAAGTTCATATTAGAGTTGATTGTTGCTTTTTATGCTTTATTATTAGTTTGTTGTTATCATTACTTTTCATTTGTGTTAATGGCTTGTTAAAATGATAGATACTTCAATCGGAGAAGTTACTACTCAAAAGATGCAATCAGATCGAGTTTGGAACTTTGAAAAAAATTAAAAAATTATGGTGGAACTTGGTGATGAAAAAGGAAGTGACAATGGTTCAAATTTGCTTGTGAGATTTCTTGGCAAACTTTCTCAAATGTTTGTATTTTGTCCCATATTAGTTGAGTGATGGGATAAGATACCACATGAAAAAACAAAACGACAATGGCAACTTATTGAGGTAACTAGCTAACTTTATTGCCATTCAAATAAATGTTATCTTTTTTCAATAGGTATTGATTTATGAATACAAACATATTTGAAGCAGAATTTTGAGTTTGATTATGAGATAGGATTTAAATGGGTGAAGCAATCTTTATGCGAGAGGTGAAGGACCCTTAAATAAAAGTTACGATGTAATAACTTCTACCCCAACAAAAGTAAAGAAGAGCTACTTGCCAAGCCTCCCGAAAATGTGGATCCTATTGATTGGACTACCTTTGTGCATCATTGTAATGAGGATAAGATGAAGACAATTGTTGTTCATAATTTGATTCTTTCTTTCTCTTATTTTTTGGGTAAATAATTTTTATTAATAACCAAAATGGACTTTACAACTCAAGGAAAAAATAAAAACAGAAGAACTAGGTTCGATATTCATTCGAAATCTCTAGGCTTGCATATGTAGACTCTTAAAAAAACAATTTCAACATAGTTTACGTTGGGTATACATTCAGTTCTCCTAGTTTTCTAGCCGACTGAGGTCTCAAATTGGCTCTCAAATATACTTTTTGAAGGATGATTTTGATCAAGACTTCATCTATTCTTCTTGGTTTTGGAATATCCTCAGTTAGACATCTGCCACAAGTGTTAAATTATCCTTGTAAGTGTCATTCTGTAAATAGCATCCCATGAAACATTTCCTTTGCATTAGTTTTCAGCCCATCGCAATTCACCCTGCTACTCCATTGGACTCCTGCTACATAACAACTTTACTTTAGGAAAGTATGGAAAGGAAGAAATATGAAACTTTATAACTCCTAAGTTCTGTACATACACAATATAACTCATTTTGTACATTTAAATATGCCTTCAACTATAAATACAATAAGAATTAGAAGTTATAACTTATAAGCTAAATTTGTAGAGACAAAAATGGCTGAAAATTACTAGTTACTTATAAGAAACCTATGTGATGTCAATGAATTCTTCAAATATGTTGGTAAGTTCTTGTTTTGGCTTTGCAATGTCTGTTTTTGCTCTCTCCCTTCAACATCATTAGAGCTTAAACTCTTTTCTCGCTCCAATATCTTCCTTTTAAATTTTATATTGCATCCTTTGTGTGGAAGTAGATACTCTTTTTAAGATGCCAATAATTATGAAATAGGATATAGTTGTATGGTTGTTGAGAAATCTAAATGAACATGTTATAAAGACCATTGTGAGTCTGAAAATTTAAGACTAATTTTTTGTTTGCTTTCATTAAGTAATATTGTTGGTGTTGGCTGTGTTAAAGCGATTTATATAGCTTTAAGAACTTGTGTCCTACATCTTGTGAAATTGTGCCCTTCTATTACATGTAATTAAATTTATGTTTGAGAATTACAGAAATAAAGTGCACAAAATGTAAAAAATAGAAAGAAACTTAGAGTTTTGCATGTCGGTGGTAGCAAAAGCAATGCAAGGAGAAGTCATCAAATGGTATATTTCTTAACCTTGAATTCTATTTGGAAATCATGTTATTGTATCAAGTGAAATGTGTTTCATGTTTATTTTTTATTTATATATACTTGATTAATGACAGGAGCAAGAATTGGGAAGACCTGTGTGTTCCCCTTAGAATATCATAACATAAGATATTAGAAAAGTACGGAAATGTTAAAAACTTTATCCATAAAATCGAAATCTTTTATAAAAGCAAGCGGAAGTTTTTACTACACTTTGTCTCAAACCATCTAATAAAACTTTGAATAAACTCTTGGGTCACAGCCCATACCATAGTCTCAAAACATGAAAATAAAAGACATAAACGAAATAATGGCTTTGTCCTCGAAGCTATGAGGACTGACCAAATCTTTAACTCCTTGCTCCTTAGAAACCTATCCTCAAGAATGGAACTCAAGATCGCCGAACCCTACACTTGATGAGAGTGTAGCAAAGTAAGTGTTAGTACAAAAGTACTAAATATGTTAGCTAGCATAACATCATAAGATCATAACATAAGGGTTAGTCAACATAAGACATAATAAAAATACTTTATAAAACATCAACTGTAAGCATAAGAGACAATATCATAATCATAAGCAAAGTCTCCAACATAAGCATCATATAAACATTATTCAACTCTTAGTCTTTCACATCATAAGTGAACTACTTCTGAAGTAACCTCAAAGCATACCTGTGCAATGCATGAATAAGACCCCATAATCCCAACCAAGCTAAGTATCCCTTTTTGGTCATCTTAAACATAGTATATATATATAGTCAAGTCTTAGGCTTTCATATCATAAGAGCACTATACTCCTAAGTAACCTCAAAGCACACTTGTACAATGCATGAATGACATACCATAATACCATTCACACTAAGCATGACCTTGAAGTCACCTTATTTAAACTTACCATTCATTTGGTCTCAAGCTTACTTCATATAGACAAGGAAACTATTACCTTTAGTCAATCATATCATGGAAGGCAACTACAACAACAACCCAAGCTAAACATACAACATATAAAACATAACTTCATAAGTAACTTCAAGTCATACTTCACTACAAAAAATTCGCATTTTAGCCACGCGTGAAACTGTGGCTAAATGGTCACCAAACTGTGGCTATCACGTATTGCCCACGGCCACTTAGCCACGGTCGGTTGCGTGCCCAACAGGGGCGTCGCCATGAAATTTGCCACGGTTTTAGCGTCCGTGGTAACATTCTTCTAGCCACGGTTTAGATTGTGTTTAGCCACGGTCTACCCATGGGTAAATTTGCCTACAACAAATCATGACTTACCCATATATTAGCCGTGGCTAGTTTAGGCGTTGGTAATTTGCTCATAACTTTCATACAAAATATGAACTAGCTACGGTTCAACCGTGGCAAAAGTGTGTTTTTTTAAAAAAAAAACACACTTTTGCCACGGTTGAACCGTAGCTAGTTCATATTTTGTATGAAAGTTATGAGCAAATTACCAACGCCTAAACTAGCCACGGCTAATATATGGGTAAGTCATGATTTGTTGTAGGCAAATTTACCCATGGGTAGACCGTGGCTAAACACAATCTAAACCGTGGCTAGAAGAATGTTACCACGGACGCTAAAACCGTGGCAAATTTCATGGCGACGCCCCTGTTGGGCACGCAACCGACCGTGGCTAAGTGGCCGTGGGCAATACGTGATAGCCACAGTTTGGTGACCATTTAGCCACAGTTTCACGCGTGGCTAAAATGCGAATTTTTTGTAGTGAAGTATGACTTGAAGTTACTTATGAAGTTATGTTTTATATGTTGTATGTTTAGCTTGGGTTGTTGTTGTAGTTGCCTTCCATGATATGATTGACTAAAGGTAATAGTTTCCTTGTCTATATGAAGTAAGCTTGAGACCAAATGAATGGTAAGTTTAAATAAGGTGACTTCAAGGTCATGCTTAGTGTGAATGGTATTATGGTATGTCATTCATGCATTGTACAAGTGTGCTTTGAGGTTACTTAGGAGTATAGTGCTCTTATGATATGAAAGCCTAAGACTTGACTATATATATATACTATGTTTAAGATGACCAAAAAGGGATACTTAGCTTGGTTGGGATTATGGGGTCTTATTCATGCATTGCACAGGTATGCTTTGAGGTTACTTCAGAAGTAGTTCACTTATGATGTGAAAGACTAAGAGTTGAATAATGTTTATATGATGCTTATGTTGGAGACTTTGCTTATGATTATGATATTGTCTCTTATGCTTACAGTTGATGTTTTATAAAGTATTTTTATTATGTCTTATGTTGACTAACCCTTATGTTATGATCTTATGATGTTATGCTAGCTAACATATTTAGTACTTTTGTACTAACACTTACTTTGCTACACTCTCATCAAGTGTAGGGTTCGGCGATCTTGAGTTCCATTCTTGAGGATAGGTTTCTAAGGAGCAAGGAGTTAAAGATTTGGTCAGTCCTCATAGCTTCGAGGACAAAGCCATTATTTCGTTTATGTCTTTTATTTTCATGTTTTGAGACTATGGTATGGGCTGTGACCCAAGAGTTTATTCAAAGTTTTATTAGATGGTTTGAGACAAAGTGTAGTAAAAACTTCCGCTTGCTTTTATAAAAGATTTCGATTTTATGGATAAAGTTTTTAACATTTCCGTACTTTTCTAATATCTTATGTTATGATATTCTAAGGGGTCTTATGAGACCCTTTCGGGGTCAAGTACGCCATGGTACTTCTAGGGTGTACCCCTGGGTCATAACAAACTTGGTAATCAGAGCACAAGGTTTAGAATGGTTCTAGGATTGTCTTAAACCACGTCTAGTAGAGTCTTGTTCATAAATGTGAGTCGTGCCACATTTATGAATCAAAGGCTATTGAATGTTTAGGAAACTTCACTTCTTCATTCTCTAAGTCATGCCATAGAGTTTAACTCTATAAGGTCTCTCTCCTACTCCTTATTCGATGGTCTTTAGGATATGACTACTCGAAGGGCTCATGCTACAAGGTGTGAGGGAGAAAGGTTGGTTGTGATGCCAATTATGGCTATGTGACTAGACAGACTTTGATGTTGTCTTTAGTATGAATGGGTGTCATGATGAGTTTTGAGGTATGTTGATAGATTTGATAAATAGGGTGGTTAAGTAATGCCTAGATGGGTTGAGTGAATAGACTCCTCTAAGTAAGGTAGAAGTGTAATTCACCTTGGGTTAGAATCATCTTGTGTGATGGATGTGAAAGTTTAGTGATAACTTGCTTTGACCTTAGAATTGAAAGAAATGAGGCTTAAAAGAGTTTGTATAGGCTTACTCCCAAGTGGGAGATGATATTAGATAGCAAGGTCATCGAGTGTTCTTGATGTTCATGATAAGGGTTGGCATGAAATTCTCACCTTGAGAGGTGTAGTAAATTTTGGGGATTTTAGTCCCGGTTTTGTAGGTTCATATGAGATCTAGAGTAATGTTGGTGAGGTTGCTTGTGAGCTAGAGTTACTTAATGATAACCTCTCTAATTTAGAAGTACCGGTTGGGATCTTAGACCGACAAGTTGAGAAATAGAAGAACGTGGAAGTTGTTTCCATAAAAATGTTGAGGAGTGATCTTTTAGTAAGGATTTTAGTTGAGGGTCCTACTTGGGAGGCCTAGGGCCAGTGAGAAGTCTCGATATCCTCTTCTTTTTTCCTTGTATTCCTCCTTTAGCATTATGATCTTGAGATGATGAGTCCCTCTTAAATTGCTTTTATGTGAAGTCATGTGTGATTTGTATGTTTTCATGATTTCTCTATGTAGTGCATGTTCATGAAAGCTTGTGATTTAAAAGAAAATGAGTTTGCATTGTTTTTGCTCATGTTGTAGTGCATTGAGTATAAGTTGCTATAGACTTCATGAGATGAATTAAGGAGCATGCGCTAGTTTGGAGTTGAAAGATTCCTCCTTGAATGAAATACTTTTTGAGAGTAAATTGCATTTAGTCTCCATGAGTGTATGATTGAGCATGTTTTAGTTAGGAGAAGCTACTTCCTCCTATAGTATGAGAGATGATGAATTTCATGCATCTTGGGTTGCTAGATGTAGTTCTTACTCCCTTGTATTGCATTGAACATGTTTAGTTTAGAATTGAAATTTTCCTATTTTGTTAATGTGCATTTAGAAGAATTGGATGCATGATGGGCTGCTAGTCTAGGGTCATTTCCTTTAAGAAGCGTTTAGAAATGTCATTCGAGGACGAATGTTCCTAAGGGGGACATATTGTAATGCCCCGAAAATTAGTAAGCTAAACTAGAGAGTTCTAGAGCCTTGTGTTAGGGTTCTAGAGTTTGATATGAGGGTTAAGCTTGTTCAAATGACTTCTCGAACTTAGAATGAGGGTTTTAGGGTTAGGGCTTCAAGGTATGACTCACCAACAACCAGCCAAGGGGTCCTTGAGGAGGACCCCAAAACAGCCCCAAAAGCGGTCAAACAACAGCCTTCCCACGAAGTGCATCTACGGGTAGTAGATGGACCCACACTCCATAGGAAGGGGTCGTGGGTCAAGGTTCCTAGCTCCCCTGCATGTTAAGCCCCAATTCTTCACCTACGAGTGCGCAGCACGCCCCATGTGGGTCAGGGTTTCGTGGGTGGGGCAGTTTTGATAATTTGTTTTCTTAAGTTGGGGACTTAGGGAATATGCTAGAATCAGTTAGTTATTAAGTAGGGTGAGTTTATTAGTAATTAGACCCCCTATATATACCTAATAGACTTTTAATTAGATGAATTCCAAATCATTATTTTAGATTCACAAAAGAGACCCAATTCCCTAAAGCAAGAACGGTCAAATTATTCCATTGTTTCAAGCTTTTGTGAGGTCTTTGAATCAATGTATGTTAGCTTATTCATCTATGGATTGTTCCATCCATAGAGCCCCCTAGATTTCCCCAAAATTGTGAAGATAAACCACAATCTAAGCTAGGGTTTCTTCCTATGTTGTGGATAGAGTTAAGTATGATTCCAATTGAGTGGATAGTACTTGTTTATGATTGTTTTAGTAGTGATTCATGATATTATGATGATATTACATGTTTTCCATGGTTAGCCCTAGTCTAATTGATGAAATTGAATTATGTTGGTTTATGCCATGAATGGTGAAATTGAGGATTCATAGGTGATCTTCTAGAATTGATGTTATGAGTAGTAATTGTTCAAGATTAGGAACATGTAGACATAAATTGAATTAGATTATAGTATATATGATGGATCATGACTAGTAAGGTTGAAGTTGAACCTTTATTATGAATTATGACTAGAATATACTAATAATGAAGAATGTGATTAGAATGACTTGAAATCTAGGTATGAATGATGATTGTATGAAGTAATGCTTTGAGAGTAAGGCTTATAGCCATGAATGTTAGGGCTTTGAGAGTAAAGCTAATATGATGTGATCTTGTCGTGTATTGTTGAACGCATATTCTCACTTACACACTTAGGCATAAATATGCTAGGAGATACAAGGTTCTCTCACGTAGAATGATTCTAGGTTGAAAGACTTAGTAACCTAAAATGAATAAAAAAATGTTAGACTAGAATAGCTTGAAGTTGTGACATATGATCCCTTCATGTATAGCGTGACTTGGTAGGACAAGACCAAGATTGGTAGCTTAGGATGGAGGAACCATAATCTCCTAAGGGTAGCTTGAGTAAGCTTGAATTAGTGGTAGTCATGGTAGCCTAGGATTGAGGACACATACTCTCCTAAGGGTTGCTTGCACTAGCATTTGTAGGATGCCTTCATGATAACACGACTTGGTTAGGCCAAGACCATTTCATGGTAGCTTAGGATTGAGGACATATAGTCTCCAAAGGGTAGCTTAGGATTAAGAAATCATACTCTCCTAAGGGAATCTTGCATTATCATCATAGTGTGCTTGTAAGGGTAGCATGCCATAGTTGGTCTAAGACTATTTCATGGTGGCTAGGATGGAACACTTTTACCCTTCCAAAAATAGCTTGGACTTGCATGACTAATATGTCTTCTATGGTAGGTAGGTCTAGCCTAAAATGGTTCTATTCCTTGGTAGTCTAGAATGATAAATAGTAATCATTGAGTATGATAGCCTAATGTAGTACTTGGTGTGAATGGTATTATGACATACTATTCAAGCATTGCACAAATATGACTTCAAGCTACTTATGAAGTGTTCCCTTATATGGTGTATGTTTAGCTTGGGTTGTTGTTATAGTTGCCTTCCATGATTTGATTGAAAAAAGGTAATAGTATCCTTGTCTACATGAAGTAAGCTAATAATGAGATTAAATGAATGGTAAATTTGAATAAGGTGACTTCAAGGTCATGCTTAGTGTGAATGGTACTATGGGATGTCATTCATGCATTGCACAAGTGTGCTTTGAGGTTACTTAGGAGTATAGTGATCTTATGATATGAAAGCCTAAGACTTGACTATGTATATAGACTATGTTTAAGATGACCGAAAATGGATTCTTAGCTTGGATAGGATTATGGGGTCTTATTCATGCATTGCACAACTACGCTTTGAGGTTACTTGAGCAGTAGTTCACTATGATATGAAAGACTAAGGGTTGAATATTGCTTATATGATGCTTATGTTGGAGCTTTGCTTATGATTTTGATATTGTCTCTAATGCTTATAGTTGATGTTTCATAAAGTATTTGATTATGTCTTATGTTGACTAACCCTTATGTTATGCTCTTATGATGTTATGCTAGCTAAAATATTTATTATTTTTGTACTAACACATACTTTCCCTATATTCTCATTAAGTGTAGGGTTCGGCGATCTTGAGTTCCATTCTTGAGGATAGGTTTCTAAGGAGCAAGGAGTTGAAGATTGGGTGAGTCCTCATAGCTTCGAGGACAAAGCCACTATTTCTTTATGTCATTTATTTTCATGTTTTGAGACTATGGTATGGGCTGTGATCCAAGAGCTTATTCAAAGTTGTGTTAGATGGTTTGAGACAAAGTGTAGTAAAGACTTTCACTTGATTTTATAAAAAACTTCATTGTATGGATAAAGTTTTAAATTTTTTCATAATTTTCTATTATCTTATGTTATGAAATGCTAAGGGATTGTATGAAACCCATTCGGGGTCAAGTACGCCATGTTACTTCTAGGGTGTACCCTTGGGTTGTAACAATAATGGTAGACTCCTAGATAGAATTGTTGTGGAATGACTCTACCCACTTAATCTACCTTATGTAGGATTGAATGTATGAAGTGATAGAATCACTTCAGTTATGATGATAATCCATGTCTAATGTTAGAATTCTAGATATGATTATTAAAGGAAAGACTTGAACCTCAAGGAAGTATAGCATGAGAATTATGTATGATTGTGATATTATGTATATGCTTTAAGAACACTTTGAGAGTAAATTGTTTAAAATTATGATCTCATTGTTGTGTTATTGAATAGATGTTCTCACACACAGTTATGCATGAATATGATATGTTGTGAAGGTTTTCTCACAATATAGTGATTCTATGGTTGAAAGGCTTTCTCACCTATTGAATCTATATGTCGACATGGACGGTGAAAGGTTATTCTCATGCATGATCTAATGAGCTATAGTATGAGTTATGTTGGATTGAGTGTCAAGATATTCTTCCATAAATATGAACTTAAGTCAACACTTAATATGAACTCAATGGGAAGTATGCTTAGCACAGAGTGGATATTGAAATGAGATGGGAGCTCTTCCATTAGTAGAGTTAGGATGTCCCCTTGAAAGCTCCCTCGTTAGTAGAGGTGAGGTTTTCCTAGTAGTAATCTCTTCGGATAGAAGCTCTTCCGTTAGTTGAGGCCAGGTTTTCTAGTAACAATTCCTTATCCCATAACTATGTGCCCTCATAGGTCTTTAGCTAGTGGATCCACTTTATCTAAGAGTTTGGTTCTACCTTAGGCAAGTAGAACAACCACTTTTCGGTGTGGGGTAGACACTAGCTTCCATGTTAAGATCACATGGTCTATGCCAGTTAAGGCTAATTCCCACAACTAGAATATGAATTATGAATTATGGTTACCCAAGAAGCTTTACTTAGCATGGGTGGGATTATGTGATCTTATTCATGCATTACACAAGTACGCTTTGAGGGTAGTTATGATATATTCCTCTTATGTATGATGATCGATATATCTATGTAATGAATATGCTATGACTTATGCTTATGATGTATGTTTGATGGGTTGTTGCTATAGTTGCCTTCCATGATATGATTGACTAAAGGTGATAGATTCCCTTGTCTATGCGAAATAAGCTAAGGATGAGATCAAAGATGTTAAGTATGTATGATGGCCTAAGGTGGTATTAAGTATGGGTAAGGTTATGGGGTCTTACCCATGCATTGCACAAGTATGACTTGAACTACTTATGGAGTGTTTCTCTTATGTTATGACGACCTAAGTATTGAATAAGATATGATTATGAAGTATCTCCTATGTTCATTGTTCATGCTTTATGATGACTAATGCTTACACTATGTCTATGTTGGAGATTATGCTTATGATTATGTTGTTATCTCTTATGCTTATAGTCTATTATTTTAGATGATGTCTCCTATGCTTACGACTTACGTTATTGTTTCTTATTATTATGGTATATGTCTTATGTTGAGTAATGCCTCTTATATGCTTATGTGGATGATTTATGCTAGCCATAATATTTAGTACATTATTGTACTAACACATACTTTTGCCTACATTCTTATCGAATGTAGGGTTTCGTGATATTGAGTTCCATTCTCGTGGCTAGGTTTCTAGTAGAGCAAGGAGTTGAAGACTTGGTGAGTCCTCATAGCATCGAGGATTTTCTCACCTTTCCTTTATGTCTTTGTTTTATGTTTTAGACTATTGTATGGGCTTCGTCCCAAAGAGTTATTCAAGGTTTTTAGATTGTTTGAGATAAAGTGTTATAGACTTCCCCTTGCTTTTATAAACGACTTCGATTGTGTGGAAAAAGAAGTTTTAAAATTTCTGCATCATTTCTATTTACTTTATGTTATGATATTCTAAGTGGATTTGTGTTAGGCCTTTCGGGGTCTAGTATGCCATGTTACATCTAGAGTGTACCCTTGAGTCGTGACACTCCCTTTGGCTGTAAGTGTTGGGCAATCTTTCAACCGATGACCACTCTTACAACAACCATAACAAGTACCCGTGCCGGCTAGGCACTTACCATCATGTCTCTTTCCACAATTGGCACAAGTAGGCTTTGCCATAGTAGTTCCCTTATCATAACCTCTTTGATGTTTAGGTTTAGACACCCTATCCTTGTTGAACTTTGGAGCACTAGAAGAGTCTTGGGTGGAAAACCTTTGTTTGAACCTTTGTCAACCTTGTCCATTGGACTTAGCATTGGAGAAATTCCCATTACCGGTCCTAGCTTTTTTCACCTCCCTATTGTTGCCTTGGAGTTTCTCATCCTCCATTTGTTGGGCATACACCATAAGACGCGAAATATCCATTTCATGAAGGAGCATTGTCGTACGACATTCTTTTCTTACCACTTTGGACACACCCGTCAAATACCTACTCATCATATCCCTCGGATCCGCTACCTTAGCCGGAGCATACTTGTATAATTGAGTAAACTTTAGAGAATATTCTTGAACACTCATACCCCCTTGACGAAGGTTAATGAATTCTTCCACCTCAGCTTCCCTCATCTCTCAGGGAAAGAACCTATCAAGGAATGCCGATTTGAACACTTCCCACTCTATTGGACCCTCTCCCACCGGCCTATTGTTCTTCCATTGAGTACACCATACTTGAGTCACACTCTTCAATTGGTACGCAGCAAACTACACTTTCTCTACCAAAGTCACTCCCTTGGCATCGATTATTTTATAAACCGCTTCCATAAATTCTTGATGATCCTCACCTACTTTGAAACCAAGAAACACGGGAGAGTTTATCCTTGCAAAATCTCTTAATCTAAAAGCTGTTGAATTCATATTAGGGTTTACCCGAGCTACAACCTCTCTGTTAGCTTCAGCCGTCATAGCTTGGGATTGAGTTGTTACGGCTTGAGCTTGAGTCATCATGGCTTGGGCCAACATTTGGAAAGCCGACCTATTTTCCACTTCAAACATAGCCGGAGGATTGATCGGAGCTTGAGGAGCTTGATTATCTAGAGGAGGAGCTCCTTTATTCACATTTTCATCTTCCATCCTTGTAGTGTTAGCCTTTCGTGTATTCATTTCCTGAAGACACAAGAGAAGGATTAGAAGAATGACTTTATAGAGCTAAAATATATGATACGACTTAAAAATAATGAAAAAAGTGTAATTTCCTAGTCATACTGTAGCCTCTCATTCATAAATGTGGCGCGCTTCACACTCATGAACAAGACTCTACTAGACGTGGCTTATGAGACAACACCCTAGAATCATTCTAAACCTTGTGCTCTGATTACCAAGTTTGTCACGACCCAAGGGTATCCCCTAGACGTAACAAGGCACATAGAACCTCGAAGGGCTCCGTATAAGCCACTTAGCATACCATAACATAAAGCATTAGAACAATAAGAGTAAAAATCCATTAAAGTCCAAAATTTCATAAAAGCAAAGCGGAAGTCTAGACTTGTCTCAATTAGCCATCTATTACAATATTTGAGTCAAATAGAGTCACAGCCCCAAAACAACATAATCCAAAAATAAAAATACAAGAATAAAATTAAAACGAAAGATCTATCCTCGACTCATGAGGACTCACCACCAGCTAGGAGAATAGTCGAATCCAAGCTTGAACGAAATGGAGATCGCCTTAAGAACCGGACCCTACACTTTGTGAAAAATGTAGAAGAAATATGGCTTAGTACAAAGATGCACTAAGTATGATAGCCATGCATAAAAATCATGAAAACATGCTAAGTCATAAGCATGTTCATTACATAAATGTTCACATCATAAGAGAACCATACCATTTATACCCTCAAAGCATACCTGTGCAATGCATGAATAAGATCCCATAATCCTACCCAAGGTAAGTAAAGATTATTGAGTAAACATCATTCATAATTCATGTTCTTGTTAATATCCTTGTCATGGTGTGAATAAGCCTTAACCGACATAGACCATGTGAACTTAACATGGAATTCGGTGTCATGCCCCACACTGAAAAGAGGTGTCCTACTTGCCTAAGGTAGAACTAATATGTATTTGATTTTAGGTGGATCCACTAGCTAAATAACCTATGGGGGCACATAGTTTTGGGATATGGAATGGTTACTAGAAACCCCAATCTTCTTAACGGGAGAGCCTCTATCTCATGAGATTACTTTTAGAAACCCAGCCTTACTTCACGGGTGAGCCTCTATCTCATATTCAATATCCACTCGGTGCTAAGCATTACTTCCCACAATTACATGTTTAGTCTTTAATTAAGTTCACATGCATAAAAGAGTGTCTTGACACTCTATCCAACACAATTTATAAATAGCTCATAGATTCAATAGGTGAGAATAGCTTTTCAACCTTAGAATCATCATATTATGACAAAACCTTTCACATCATGTTCATTATGTGTTTATGAGAATGACCTTTCAATCAACACAACAATTAGATTATAATCATGTTCATAAAGCATATACAATGAGTCCACAATCATGTATAATTCTTATGTTTTACTCCTCCTGGGTCAAGGATCACATTTCATCCAATACAGCTAAATTTACTACATTAGATATGGATAATAACATGATTTAATTAACTAAATTACTACGAGCACAATCTAATAGTATTCTTCCTTCATCAATTCACCCACATCACAAAGGCATAAATTTGGAAATATGGGATTTCATGGATTCTTAGGAGATTTCATCATAAAACCATAACAAAACATCAATTCAATCATAATATAAAGTATTTAAATCAATAGAAACATTTTTGAAAAGGAATCCATGACTTGCAGGAAAATCCTAGCTTTTGGGGGAATCAGTAGTTTGAAATTGAGTTTGGAATGACTCCATGGATGAAGGACTACCATACCTTAGGTGAAGAAATCCAAAGAATTTGAGTGAAAAAGCCTCCTTATTTAAACCATAGCTTGATTTTTTTCTTCTTCTTCCTTGGAGTTCTAGAGAGAAGATTTTAGGGAAAATTGGTGTTGATTTGGGAAGTTGGTAGTTATGATTTAGATGCCTTAGTTTAGGGACTTAAAAACCTTATATAGTTAGTCTAAATTAATATAAAACTACGTCACTTAATATTAACTTAAAAATGGAAAACCCTAAAATACCCCTAACTTCACAAAAAAAAACTTACAGGTATCACCCACGACCCCCTCACCTATGGACGGTGGTTGGACTCACGGCCCATGCTGGTGAAGCGTCGGTCAAAGTTTTGGGGCTTTTTTCTGTGGGCTTGACCTACGGTTGCCTACCCACAGAGCGTGGGTTGACCCACGAGGCGTGTAACACTCCAGAAAATGCTAGGTTAAACTAAGGCCTAAGCATGTGAGTTAATGTTGAAGTTCTAGGAGTTTAGTAAGTCAACATCATGATATGAGTCATAAAATAAATTCTCTAGCTTAAAACTAAAGTCCTAGAGCCTATACGTCAAGGCACGGCTCCCATAAAGACCCCGCAAGGGTCCTTAATGAGAGCCAATAGCCTGCTCTAAAAGCAGCCAAAAGCAGTAGCCATCCATGGAGGGAGGACTACGAGGCCTGGACTGACTCACACCCCATAGATGGGAATCGTGAGTCGATACTTAGCCTCCTCCAAGGTTCCCCAAGACCCTATGTTCCATCCCCATTCCATGGACGTGCAGTACGGTCCGTGGACCAACTCACGCTCCGTGGAAATGTCTCATTAGTTGAGACTTAGTCTCCTCACCAAGGCCTCGAATGACCCCTCTCTGAACTAAACCACGGACAGCTAGGACGGTCCGTGGACCCATCCACGCTCCGTGGTTTGAGGTTCGTGGATCGTGCCTGGGCCAGCCGTCTTGGTTCGGCCTTATTGGGGGTGTTTTGGTAAATTACTAATTCATTTGTTTAAGGGTAGGGATGGTTATATTTAGTTATTTGAAGTATATTAAAGTATTTTGAAGTATTAAACAAGTCTTTTAACTCTCTTACCTCCAAAATATTTTCCAAATTCTGTCTTCTCTCTCTAAGAAGTTCCTCCATTGAAGAACAAAGAAGAAGGTCAAGATTAGGGTTCAAGTTTCAAGCTTTTCACTCAAATTTCATGGGAAAACATCAATCAAGGTATGGGAACCTTGATTCATGGAACACTTTCCTCCATGAAGCCCTTCTACTCTAATTTTCGGAAAAAATGGGTTTAAAATTCAAAAACTAGAGTTTTCATTCTACCCATGGATTCTTCCTAAAGAAATGTTTTCATTATGTTGTTTGATGTATATTATGGATGATTTGACGTTTTAATGGTTATTTTATAGTAAAACTCCCCATGAACCCCTGAACTACCCCATGACCCCAATTTCATGAATTTCAATGAAGGTATTGATGCAAGATGACTACTACTATGAATTGTGGTGATGTTAGTTTGATTATGAAACATTGTATTATTCATGTTGATAATAGTATATCCTAAAGGTAATTGTGGGGCTTGGTTCATGACCTTGAAAGGGGTAAATTGTGAAGGATTGGTTATGATTGTTGATAGTTATTGATGAAATGATGAACTCATTTGAAAGGGTCAGAATCCTATGACTATTGTGTGAATTGAGGTGTTGGTGGAAGACTAAAATCACCTACCCTTACATATGTTTATGTATAATTTGTCTAAGTTGATGTTGATGGTGTTTTGTTGATTGAAAGGCTAATTCTCACTAAAACACTATGAATAATGAGGTGAAAGTTACTCACCTAATAATGATGATTCTAAGGTGAAAGGTAGTTCTCAATTAAATGAATCTATGAGCTATTTAGTGAATTGTATTGAATAAAGGTTAGAGTATGCCTTAACACATGTAAATACAATCCAATGCTAGTTATGTATAATGGGGAGATAATTCTTAGTACCGAGTGGATATGGACAATGAGGAAAAAGGCCCCTCCGCTAATGGAATAGGTTGGGTCATCTATAGAAAACTCATGAGATGGAAGCTCCTCCGCTAATTCAATAGGTTGGGTTTCTAGTAGCAATGTCCCTATCCCATAACTATGTGCCAAACATAGGACTTAGGTAGTAGATCAACTTAGAAGTTAAACATGATTAGTTCTACCTTCGGCAAGTAGAATGCCTTCCTTCAGTGTGGGGTTATATGACACCGGATTTCATGTAGCTCACATGGTTTATGTCGGTTATGGCTCATTTTCCCTAATAATAATAATAGGATGACTAATATGATAGGAAATATACTATTACTTGTTAATGGGTTTACTTAGTAGGAGTGAGGGTATGGGACTTCACTTCTACATTGCACAAGTAGACTTATTAGGAGGTTATGGAATGGTTTCCTTATGGTATGCTGAAATACAAATTTATGTTTGTATAATTAATGGAAGGTGTTATAGATGACTTTCCTTATGTTAGTTTATGTTCATGTATTTTCCTCATTTATGACTATGGATTATGGTAAGCTTGGAAATGACGTTAATGAATATGTTGCTTCAAAGGGATGCTTAGTAGGGTTGGTATTATGGGATGCCAACCATACATTGCACAAGTGTTCTTAAAGGTTGCTAAGGTATTGGTATTACTATGTTATGAGCGTATTGTGACTATAACTTGTCTACTGTGTTGAAAATGCATATTGGCTTGGCAAACTTGATAAATGCATAATTTCAAGAAAAATGTACTATTTAGCATATTTAATGTTTTTATGCTTGTTTCCATACTTAGTACATATTTGTGCTAACCCCTTGTTTTCTTCATACTATGAGTGTAGGCCCCGGACGTAGATTCATTTCTTTCTTCTTCAAAGTAAAGCTTGGGTCGACTATTCCCTATGTTTTGGTGGGTCCTCCAGTTCAAGGACCAGATATTTATTTCAGTCTTAGTTTATTAGTACTTTCTTATGTTAAGACTTTCATTGATGTAAAGGGTTAAGTCCCTAGTTTCATACTCCTATGTTTGATGGTTTTAACGAGACAAGTCTAGTATTTCCACGATAATTTATTGATGGATTTTGAAGTTTGACCTCTATTAGAAAAGTTTTAATTTACTACATTATGAGTATGATTATGCTAAGGGCTTGTATGCGACCCCTTCGGGGTCAACTACGCCATGTTACGTCTAGAGGGTAACCCCGGGTTGTGACAAACTTGTTATCAGAGCATAAGGTTTTGTGAATAATATTTAGGATTGATGTCTCATGAAACCACGTCTAATAGTGTCTTGTTCATAGGTGGGAAGCGCGCCACACCTATGAGTGAGAGGCTATAGGATGATTAGGAATTTTCCCTTCTTTTATCACTAGCTATTCGTGGTTGAAAATTCTAGCCCTACGACCTCCTTTCTAATCCTTTTCTTGAGATTATAGGAAATGAATACAAGGAGAGGTAATGCAAGGAGAGGGCAAGAGGAGAATGTGAATAAGGGGAATCCTCCCCGAGCTCCTTTAAATCCTCAAGTGCCTCATGAAACGGGAGCTATGACTAATGTGGAGATAAGGATGGCTCTCCAGACTTTGACTCAGGCTTTGACTGCCCGAGTCACTAGGGATGCAAGAGTTCAACCCAATCTGAATGCTAGCACAACCGCTTCCAGGATTAAGGATTTCACCAGAATGAATCCCGCTACCTTCTATGACTCAAAAGTGGATGAAGATCCACAAGGCTTTCTAGACGAAGTGTTAAAGGTGGTTGATGCTATAGGAGTGACTAATCGTGAGAAGGCAGAATTGGCCGCCTACCTATTGAAGGGCGTAGCTCAGGTTTGGTATGAATAGTGGAAGGGGGAGAGAACTGTGAGGGAGGGTCCGATTGATTGGGAAGCTTTCAAGTTGGCCTTCCTTGATAGATTTTTCCCGTTAGAATTAAGGGAGAGAAAGATGCAGGAATTCATCAATCTTCGCCAAGGAGGGATGAGTGTGAAAGAATATGGCCTGAAGTTCACCCAGCTCTCTAAGAATGCTCCAACCTTAGTGGCAGACTCAAGGGCTAAGATGAATAAATATGTTATGGAGATATCTGCCTTGGTGGTAAACGAGTGTCGTTCGGTAATGCTCATTCCTAGCGTGAACATTTCACGCCTTATGGTTCATGCCGAACAAATTGAGGAAGAAAAACTCAGGCAGGCTGGTAGAGAAGTGAAGAGGACAAGAGTAGATGATAGCAATTCGTCTAAGGGCAGATTTGAGGTTCAAGGCAAACCAAAGTTTAAGAAGAGGTTTTCTAATCAAGGTACCACTAACACTTGTAATGTCAACAAAAGAAAGGGCGCCCACTCCTAAGCCACTGGGTGGTAGCGGAGGTGGTTCTTATGTAGAGAGGCCTACATGAGCAAAATGTGGTAAGAAGCACGAAGGTAAATCTCTTGTCGGTATGGGCGTGTGCTATGGATGCGGAAAGGGTGGATACCAATTGAAAGACTGCCCAACATGTTCGGCTAAGGGAAGAGAGGGTAATCAATTCCCTCCAAGTGGTTCTAATTCAGATGCTCCGAAGAAGAGTCGTTTCTATGCTCTCCAGTCCCGCTGTGATCAAGAGGGATCCCAGATGTTGTCACCGGTATGTTGCAAGTATTTTCCATTGATATTTATGCATTGTTAGACCCTGGTGCTACTTTGTCTTTTGTTACACCTTTGGTAGCCATGAAATTTGATGTACTCCCCGAAACTCTTGTAGAACCCTTTTCAGTGTCCACCCCAGTTGGTGACTCAGTTGTTGCAAGAGGAGTCTATAGAAATTGTCCTGTTTCTTTACCTCATAACGTCACTTGTGTCGATTTGGTAGAGTTAGATATGTTGGACTTTGATGTCATCTTGGGGATGGATTGGTTGCATGCTTGTTTCGCCTCCATTGATTGTAGAACTCAGGTAGTGAGATTTCAGTTTCCTGATGAGCCTGCTTTTGAATGGAAGGGGGGAAATTCAATTCCTAGAGGTTGATTCATTTCGTCTCTAAAGGCTTGTAAAATGATTTCTAAGGGTTGTATCTACCATATAGTAAGGGTTAAGGATGTTGAGTCTGAGACTCTTCCTTTAGAGTCGGTTCCCATAGTGAGGGAGTTTCCTAAAGTTTTTCCGGATGACTTGCCCGGTATTCCTCCAGAGCGGGAAATAGACTTCGACATTGATATTATACCAGGTACAAAACCCATATCTATTCCTCCTTACCGGATGAACCCAGCTGAATTGAAAGAGTTAAAAGCTCAACTCAAGGATTTGTTGGATAAGGGTTTTATTCAACCAAACATATCTCCATGGGGTGCACCAGTATTATTTGTGAAAAAGAAGGATGGTCCCTTAGAATGTGCATTGATTATCGCCAGCTGAACAAGGTAACTATAAAGAATAAATACCTGCTCCCCAGAATTGACGATTTATTTGACCAACTCAAAGGGGCGAGTTATTTTTCAAAGATTGACTTACGTTTGGGATATCACCAACTAAGGGTGAGAGATGCTGATATTCCTAAAACAGCCTTCCGAACTAGGTATGGTCACTTTGAATTTTTAGTGATGTCTTTTGGTCTAACCAATGCCCCGACAACTTTTATGGATCTTATGAATGGGGTGTTTAGAAAATACCTTGATTCATTTGTGATAGTCTTTATTGATGATATTTTGATCTATTCTAAGAGTGAGGGTGATCACATGGAGCATTTGAGGATAGTTTTGCAAGTCCTTAAAGACCAACAATTGTATGCTAAGTTTAGCAAGTGCGAGTTTTGGCTAACGTCGGTTGTGTTCCTCGGTCATATAGTGTCAAGCCTGGGTATAGAGATTGATCCTAAGAAGACTGATGCGGCTAATAATTGGCCTAGACCTCTGAGTCCCACTGATATACGAAGCTTTTTTGGGCTTGGCCGAGTATTATAGAAGATTTGTTGAAGGTTTCTCATCTATTGCTTCTTCGTTAACTGTCTTGACTCAAAAGAAATCCAAATTTGAGTGGTCAGAGGCTTGTGAGAAGAGTTTCCAGGAGTTAAAGGATAGACTCACGACCTCTCCAGTGTTGACCTTACTAGAGGGTACTGATGGGTTTGTGGTTTATTGTGACGCTTCCCGGGTGGGTTTGGGATGTGTCCTTATGCAACATGGAAAGGTGATTGACTATACTTTGAGGCAACTCAAAGTACATGAGAAGAATTATCCGACCCATGATCTAGAATTGGCAGCAGTAGTTTTTGCCTTGAAAATTTGGAGGCACTACTTATATGGGGTCCATGTTGATGTGTTCACTGACCACAAAAGTCTCCAATATGTGTTTAGTCAAAGAGACTTAAATCTCCGACAGAAAAGGTGGTTGGAACTTTTAAAAGATTATGATATGAGTGTCCTTTACCACCCCGGCAAAGCTAATGTAGTTGCCGATGCCTTAAGTCGAATGACTATGGGTAGTGTGGCTCATGTGAAAGATGAGAAGAAAGAGCTAGTTCGCGATGTGCATAGGTTGTCCCGTTTAGGTGTCCAACTAGTAGATTCCTCGAAGGGTGGATTGATGGTTCACCATAGTTCCGAATCATCCGTTTTGGTTGATGTGAAGTCTAAGCAACATCTTGATCCTATTTTGATGGAGTTGAAAGAATCAGTTCTCAACATGTTTGTTGAGGCTTTCTCTCAAGGGGGAGATGTGGTGCTTAGGTACCAAGGTAGATTGTGTGTTCTGGATGTTGATGGCTTGAGAGATCATATTTTAAAAGAGGCCTATGGTTCGCGATATTCTATTCATCCAGGATCCACCAAGATGTACCGCGATCTGAGGGAGGTCTATTAGTGGAATGGCATGAAGAAGGATATAACGGGCTTTGTAGCTAAATGTCCAAACTATCAACAAGTCAAAGTCGAACACCAAAAACCAGTAGGTTTGTTACAGGATATAGATCTTCCCACTTGAAAGTGGGAAGAGGTGAATATGGATTTCGTTGTGGGGTTGCCTCGTACTCGAAGGCGACATGACTCTATTTGGGTCATTGTTGATCGGATGAAGAAATCAGACAATTTTCTTCCTGTCAAGATTTCCTTCTCGGCAGAAAATTATGTTAAGTTATACCTTGAGGAAATAGTGTAGTTACATGGGGTTCTGTTGTCCATCATATCAGATCGGGGTACTCAGTTTACCTCACATTTTTGGAAGTCATTTCAAAGAGGGCTTAGTACCAATGTTAAACTCAGTACCTCTTTCCACCCTCAGACGGATGGTCAAGAGGAACGGACCATTCAGACCTTAGAGGATATGTTGAGGGCGTGTGTGATTGATTTCAAGGGGAATTGGGACGATCATCTTCCATTGATTGAATTTGCATACAACAATAATTACCAGTCAAGCATTGCCATGGCTCCGTTTGAAGCACTTTATGGTAGGAGATGTAGATCTCCGGTGGGATGGTTTGAAGTAGGTGAGTTTGCTCTAATTGGTCCCGATCTAGTTTATGACTCTATTGAAAAAGTTCGACTCATTAGAGAGAGGTTGAAGATGGCTCAGAGTCGGCAAAAGTCCTATGCCGACAATAGAAGAAGGAATCTCGAATTCAAGATTGGTGATTGGGTTTATTTAAGAATCTCACCTATGAAAGGTGTGATGAGGTTTGGCATGAAGGGGAAACTTAGCCCCCAATTTGTGGGGCCATACCAAATCTTGACTCGTGTGGGAAAGGTTGCATATGAATTAGACTTACTCAGTGAGTTTGCTCCGGTTCACCTAGTATTCCATGTCTCCATGCTCAAAAAGTGCATTGGTGATCTGGTATCCATCCTTCCTTTAGAGGGTTTAGGAATTGATGAGAACCTTTCCTATGAAGAAGTTTCAGTGGAGATTTTAGACCGGCAAGTTCAGAGGCTAAGGAACAAAGAGGTAGCTTCTGTTAAAGTCTTATGGAGGAATCATTTAGTTGAGGGTGCAACTTGGGAGGCCGAGGCCGATATGAAGTCCCGCTATCCTCATATTTTTCCTTCTACTCCTACCCCTACTTGAGGTAATTAGTTCTTGAGGTGGTGTTTTGGAATAATTGTGCTATGAGTTTTCAAATGATTTTCTTATGTGTGCATGTTCTTGTGAGAATTCATGTTTAGCATGTATTGAGTTTTCATGATCTATGTATTCCTCATGTTGGGCTGCACTTTAGTATAATAGTTTCATATTTGACACATGAGGTGAATTAATGAACATATGTGTTATACTTTATATGATATGGCTAAATGGCTCTTTATTGATTGACTATGTTGTGCTTGTTTCATGGAGAAGGTAGTTCCTCCTAAGATAATTCTAATGATTATGTTGTGTGCATGGGGGGATATAGATGTAGCTCCTACCTCCTTGAGATTGCATTAATTTTATCTTGAGGTTGAGTGATATTTCTCTTAAGTTTTGTGCATTGTTAATCTGGCATGTTGTTGGGCTGTTAGTCTCGAGTGGTAAACCCCCTTAAGGTGTGTTAAAGTGTCATTCCAGGACGAATGTTCCTAAGAGGGAGATAATGTAACACTCCGGAAAAAGCTAGGTTAAACTAGTGCCTAAGCACGTGAGTTAATGTTGAAGTTCTAGGAGTTTAGTGGGTCAACGTCATGATATGAGTCATAAAATAACTTCCCTAGCTTGATACTAAGGTCCTAGAGACTATACGTCAAGGCATGGCTCCCACAAGGACCCCCAAGGGACCTTAATAAGAACCAAGAGACTGCTCTAAAAGAAGCCAAACGCAGCAGCCATCCACGGAGGGAGGACCACGAGGCATGGACTGACTCACACCCCATAGATGGGAGTCGTGAGTCCAATCTTAGCCTCCTCCAAGGTTCCCCAGGACCCAATGTTCCAGCCCCATTCCACGGACGTGCAGTACGGTCGGTGGACCAGCACACGCTCCGTGGAAAGGTCTCGTGAGTTGAGACTTAGTCTCCTCATCAAAGCCTCGAATGACCCCTCTCTGAACCAAACCACGGACAGCCAGTACGGTCCGTGGACCCATCCTCCATGGTTTGAGGTTCTTGGATCGTGCCTGGGCGAGCCGTCTTGGTTCGACCTTATTGGGGGTGTTTTGGAAAATTACTAATTCATTTGTTTAAGGGTAGGGACGGTTATATTTAGTTGTTTTAAGTATATTAAAGTATTTTTAAGTATTAAACAAGTCTTTTAACTCTCATAACTCCAAAATATTTTCCAAATTCTCTCCTATCTCTAAGAAGTTCCTCCATTGAAGAACAAAGAAGAAGATTTGGGTTCAAGCTTCAAGATTTTCACTCAAATTTCGTGGGAAATCATCAATCAAGGTATGGGAACCTTGATTCATGGAACACTTTCCTCCATGAAGCCCTTCTACTCTAATTTTCGAAAAAACTTGGTTTAAGATTCAAAAACTAGGTTTTTCATTCTACCCATGGGTTCTTCCTAAAAAAAATGTTTTCATTATGTAGTTTGATGTATTTTATGGATTATTTGACGTTTTAATGGTGATTTTATAGTAAAACTCCCCATGAACCTCTGAACTACCCCATGACCCCAATTTCATGAATTCCAATAAAGGTATTGATGCAAGATGATTACTACTATGAATTGTGGTGATGTTAATTTGATTATGAAACCTTGTATTATTCATGTTGATAATAGTATATCCTAAAGGTAATTGTGAGGCTTGGTTCATGACCTTGAAAGGGGTAAATTTCGAAGGATTGGTTATGATTGTTGATAGTTATTGATGAAATGATGAACTCATTTGAAAGGGTCAGAATCCTATGACTATTGTGTGAATTGAGGTGTTGGTGGAAGACTAATTTCACCTACCCTTACATATGTTTATGTATAATTTGTCTAGGTTGATGTTGATGGTGTTTTGTTGATTGAAAGGCTAATTCTCACTAAAACACTATGAATAATGAGGTGAAAGTTACTCACCTAATAATGATGATTCTAAGGTGAAAGGTAGTTCTCACTTAAATGAATCTATGAGCTATTTAGTGAATTGTATTGAATAAAGGTTAGAGTATGCCTTAACACATGTAAATACAATCCAATGCTAGTTATGTATAATGGGGAGATAATTCTTAGTACCGAGTGGATATGGACAATGAGGAAAAAGGCCCCTCTGCTAATGGAATAGGTTGGGTCATCTATAGAAACCTCATGAGATGGAAGCTCCTCCGCTAAAGCAATAGGTTGGGTTTCTAGTAGCAATATCCCTATCCCATAATTATGTGCCAAACATATGACTTAGCTAGTGGATCCACTTAGAAGCTAAACATGATTAGTTCTACCTTCGGCAAATAGAATGCCTTCCTTCGGTGTGGGGTTATATAACATCGGATTCAATGTAGCTCACATGGTCTATGTCGGTTATGGCTAATTTTCCCTAATAATAATAATAAGATGACTAATATTATTGGAACTATACTATGACTTGCTAATGGGTTTACTTAGTAGGAGTGGGGGTATGGGACTTCACTTTTACATTGCACAAGTAGACTTATTAGGAGGTTATGGAATGGTTTCCTTATGGTATGCTGAAATACGAATTTATGTATGTATAATTAATGGAAGGTGTTAGAGATGACTTTCCTTATGTTAGTTTATGTTCATGTATTTTCCTCATTTATGACTATGGATTATGGTAAGCTTGGAAATGATGTTAATGAATATGTGGCTTCAAAGGGATGCTTAGTAGGGTTGATATTATGGGATGTCAACCATACATTGCACAAGTGTTCTTAGAGGTTGCTAAGGTATTGGTATTACTATGTTATCAGCGTATTGTGACTATAACTTGTCTGCTGTGTTGAAAATGCATATTGGCTTTCCAAACTTAATAAATGCATACTTTCAAGAAAAATGTCCTATTTAGCATATTTAATGTTTTTATGCATGTTTCCATACTTAGTACATATTTGTGCTAACCCCTTCTTTTCTTCATACTATGGGTGTAGGCCTCGGACGTTGATTCATTTCTTCCTTCTTCAAAGTAAAGCTTAGGTCGACTATTCCCTATGTTTTGGTGGGTCCTCCAGTTCGAGGACCAGATATTTATTTCAATCTTAGTTATTAGTACTATTTTATGTTAAGACTTTCATTGATGTAAAGGGTTAAGTCCCTAATTTCATGTTCCTATGTTAGATGGTTTTAACGAGACAAGTCTAGTATCTCCACGACTATTTATTTATGGATTTTGAAGTTTGACCTCTATTAGAAAAGTTTTAATTTTCTGCATTATTTCTTATGACATTATGAGTATGATTATGCTAAGGGCTTGTATGTGACCCCTTCGTGGTCAACTACGCCATGTTACGTCTAGGGGTTAACCCCGGGTCGTGACAAGGCATGAATGCCCTCCATGGGTCACTGTCAGGCATTCCTTTTAGAGGCTCTTCCTCAAAGACCCATGGTTGGTCCTTGCGGTTTAAACCTTGACGGTCTAACACGAAAATATGAATTTTAATGTTCCGGGAGGTACGTCTACGACTCTAAACCCTAACGTCAACCTCTAGTTAAGCCTACTAGTTTCCGAGGTATTACATAAAAATTCACTTAGGTTTATTTTTTTCTACTTTACTTTAATCTTGAATTGCGTCAAACAATTTTGTTGATGTTTTTAACTAGCATGATTATCTAAGAATCCTTGTTCTGGGCTACAATTTTGAATGGTTGTTGAATATTGATTTTATGGATGAAGTTGTTCGTTGTATAAATTATTCTTGTGTTCATACTTTACTATTTTGATGCTTGGTCGTCATTAAAATAAATATATTGTCTACTCTTGAACTCGGGAGAGGAATAGAGGCCTAGAATATGGAATACAAGAGGCATGATCTTTTCTTGCACATCACTTAAATTGATTTGCGTCTAGGAAAGAAATATACCTAGGTGTCATGTTTGGTCATGAAACAAGAAGATAGCTTTAATTCTCATAAGTTGATTCAATCTATTCCCGCTCAACAATGTAGTTAGACTGTCAACATGGATAGGTGATTAGATGACGGGTGATCATGATCATAAAATAAAATTTGTAAATAACTAATTTAATAACCATCTAAAATCCAAAGAAGATATGTGAAGCATGAATTTTATGATACACTGCAGCACTATAATTGTACAAATTATTGTTTACACACTGAAACTGAAGTCGATCATTGTAAGTTACTTTTAATTCTTACAATCTTGCAATCATAGTTTATAAATTCATAAATCAAATCTTTGTATACACTTTCTTTAATTTGTGGTTTTAGTTGAATAAGATATAAACTAATTGTAAGTCCTTTGAGTTTGGTAAATCTTGATTTTAGAGCCACAATATTACTTGAGCAACCATGTACACTTGTGTGGGCATTTGGGAGCAATATGTTTATGGCGTTGTTGACATGGACTTTAGAATTACTCTATATTTAATCTTTCTATAGATAATATATGTTCAAGTGTTGATAACTTAGTCTTAGCTTTCTTCTGTGAAGGCAATTAAGAAAGTTACACTAGATAATGACAGGGAACTTGTGGCGCCATTTGCAGAGCCTAAAGGATACTTACATTACCAAAGAAGGAAAATGGCTCTATAGTAGCCTGTCCCTCAGGTTGAAAGGATTAAAAAGGAAGAACTGGTAGCAATGGAAGCTAGAACAGTGCATGATGTGGCAATACCATTCACAACCAATGTAACTCTCAACATTCTGAACCACCAGCTGGAGATAGATTCGAGCTTAAACAGAATATGGTACAATTGATTCACATTACTAGGCAATTCACTGGTCTCCTTCATGAAGACCCGAAAGTGCATATTCGAAATTCCTAGAAAACAGTGACACTTACATCCCTACATGGGTATCTTCTGATTATATGAGATAGACACTTTTTCCATTTTCACTATTGGGAGAATCAAACAGTGGTTGTTCTCAAAACCATCACACTCCATCACTACGTAGGATGATCTACTGATAATGCACAAATTACTCTAAAATGATTAGAACAATAAATGACCGTATGCAATAAAAATACCCAACAAAGAGTCAGGTCGAATCCCACAAGGAGAGATAGTAATAAGAATTCAACTAGGAAATTAAGAATGAAAACCAATTTATTGTAGTAATTAGAACAAGTGGGTGGATGATTCCACCAAATTAACTAAAAGGGGTTTGGTACCAATTACTACAATTAAATTGGAAACACAAGTTTCACAAGTAAGAGACGATCTAGAGGTGTGGGGATTGGTATTGATGTCAAATAAGGGTACAAATTGTTACTCAATAGTTCTAACCAAACATGGATAAGCTGGATAATCTTCAATGACACTAATCTTCTTTCAATTTTAAAAAATCATGTAATAGAATCTCCTTTCGGTCTCATCTATGTGAATCTCAAATCAACCCACTACCTTAATAAAATCTGTCTTTCAAGAAGATTTGAGAACTAGAATTGAACCATAATTTCACTTTGGAGCAAACCACAAGAATCAAACCTAAATTTCAACCATCAAGCTATTTACCCACTCCAATTAATCTCTTTTGAGCATCAATCAATGATCTAGGCTAGGATTAAGCTGGCCCCATTAACCCATAAGTTAAACCCCATGTTAAATAACTCAAATCCATAATTAAAATAGCACTAAAATAGAGCAATACATAAAAACCACTAAATTAAATCAACACCAAACCCCATAATCACACCCCTAAAAATTAGGGTTTTAACCAAGCATCATAACAGGGAAAGAAATTATACCCATGATGTTTTCAACCATTAATGTATTGATGATAAACAATAATCTTCAAAACAACTTCTATTTCAATCCTCAATTGTCAATTATAAGAGTGTTTGTAAACCCAGAAAACTTAGAGAGAAAACTAAAAAGTCTACTTTTTAATATGAAAATGTTAGATTATTGATAACACTCATCCGATTCTAAGTGTAGGCGGTCACTAACAAATATAAACCCAACTAAGAGGTGGGGTCGATCCCATAGGGAGTGATATGGTAAAGAATTTGACTACGAAGTAAAATGGTGTTCTAATCGTTTGTAGACGTAGACATTTTTGAAACAATCAAATAAATGACAGGGGATTGATAATTCATGTCAAATGGGGGTATTTGAGTAAACAGTTAACAACTATGAACAACCGGGAGTAAACAAGTATAGGAGATTTCTTGGTAGGGTGATCAATTGAATGCCAATTTCACAAAATGGGTTATTATTATTAACTAGAAGTCGTTGAATCTTAGTGGGTAGGTTAGGCTTTAGGTGCAAGATAAAATTAAGAAACACCTGCTCACTAAAAACTCATGACAAGTAGTCAATCCTAATCTCTCAATCTACATAATTATAGTTGATCGTCACATCCCCTTACACAATTTAATTACTATTTACACATTCACTATATATCATTGCCTAATTAGTTCTATAACCCTCTGAATATTATGGGCTCTCCCTTAATAATCATAAGTCTAGCTTAGATCTATCAGCTCATGAATACTCTACTCTTTTATTCAACAACTATACTTGGTCTTTACTAACACAAAAACATATTGACATAAACTCATTTTTGGTTAAAGTATACTCCAAATCATCCTAACATGTAACTATGACTTTATCTTCTATCATGAAATCCACATAAGATTCTTATTCCTTAGCCTACACGTAAAGGAAAACTCCTCATTAATGACTTACTGGGCACATGATTGCAACAACATAAATTATTTCATTACTATCTCTCTTCCTTAGATTTCTATACCTCTAAATGTATTCTTCTAACTCTGGGGACTTCTATTACTAGTGGTTCATAACATCATAACTCATATGTTCTTTTAGGTGAAAATTACTACCCAAGTATTCTAGAACACACTCCTCTTATAAAGGTCTCATATGAATAAAGTTTAGAGAAGAGAGTCTGGGAGTACATCTCATTTTTAGCTCTAACGCACAATTCACATGAATAAGAGTGCATTCTTTCGAATCAAAACAATCATGCTCACTCACATGTTTCTCTCAAGCCCCTTTGCAGTCTCTTGATTTTCTCAAGAATTTTGCTTAGAGTAACTCATCGATAAGGATCTGGCCTTTTCTCTTCAACTACATTGAGTTTGAGGGGTAGTCGAATAGATCTGAGAACCACATGAGTTTGAATAAAATAATTATGAAACAATTTTATTGCACGATTTAGAGTATGAAAGAAGGGAAAATTTTCTTAAGTGTATGTAGTCCCTCATTTAAAGAAGTGGGGCCCTCACAACCATAAATAAAATCCTATTGACACAAATTCATAAACACCCTAGGACACTTTAACTCTATGCGCTGATATCAAGTTTGTCATGACCTGAGCCTACACCCTAGATTTGGCTGGTTTTCGAGAACTATTGATGGTCCCCAAGTGAACCCTCATCCTAGTTGACTACAAGCAGAAGACTAACTCAGGCATACATATGCATCAAACTGAAAGAAATGTTTAAAACCAGTTTACCGAATCTCAAAATTGAACTAAATATACCGAGTATGAAACATAAGTTTTGAATAAAACATCTGAAATTGAAAGGCTCTCCAAATATTTCTTTCTATGAAGCCTCTACTATACATAGAGGAGTGTCGGGACAAGACCCCCAACTACTCAAAACAACTAACTAGAAAATAAATGTGAAGTCTCTCGAAATTCAAAGAGGCTCACCTAAGCTATCTGAAGTGCAAAGTGATCTCAACAAAATGCCTGTTGATAATCCTAAGAACTTGTAACTACATCATTAAAGGATGCAAGTCGAATAATATCAGTACATTGAATGTACGAGTATGTAATATGACTTAATAGATAAATAACTGGACCGAATGACTGAAAGCAACCCAACTGAATAAATACATGAACATGAAGTGAAAACCATTTAGGCTTTACAATAAGATATGCAATAAAAGTAATATGAAAATAATATAATTTACTTTGTGGAGAGTTTCTCTAACCGACAACCAATACTATGAGTCTAGCAATGATACAACGTTTCACCCACGTTGCAAGGGCCATCCTATACCTTGCTGGGGTATAGGATGATAATATGACCATGGATCCATCTAATAGGCCTTCTCAAAGGAAGTGAGGAGTCACATGAAGTATCAATGCTATTATATCCTACGTTTGCTAGGTAGTTTTATGGGACTTTTGAGCTATAAAAGACACTTACACAATTCGGTGCTCGATACTACTCCCAAAATAATCAATTATAATTTTATACTCAATTCACCCTTTACAAAGAAAGGGACTATTACTTTAAATTAATTTTCACTTTGCTCAATCACCCTTTACCAAGAAAGGGACAATTAATTTACTGAAGTATTTTTCAAGAACATCAATCATACTTACATATAAAACCATTTGACTCCTTCTTAAAAGACTCTTTTCAAAACTTGCATTCAAAACACATACGTATGGACTTATCTTTCAAGTCCAAGATCAACATATAAAAACAAAAAACTCTTATACTTTTCTAAAATTCTGCTTTACTTTCTCAAGAAAACTAGTTTAAAGACATTGTTTATTCTGATGTTATCATTGATGACTCAGGAAGTCATACTTCATAAACATTGATGGCATATCTAGATGTCATACTACTTACACATTGATGGCATATCTAGATGTTATACTACTTACATATTGATGGCATACTCGACTGTCATACAAATCATGAATTATAGTTCTCTTCTCATTATAACAAAATGATATGTTGGAGACTACTTAGTTCCCTTATACTCTTTCTCAAACTCCTCTTTACTTTCTCAAAAAACTTTGTTTAAACAATAATATTTTGTTTAAAGGATTCTCAATAAGAATTCAATGAATACTCAAGAATAGGGTTCATGTTGAAATATAGACATGAACGAATCAACTCAATAAAAAATCTTGAACTTTCTTCTTAAACTCACTTTAGTTTTAAACGTGCATTAAGACATGTGATTAGGAAATGTAGGAACTCTCAAGGGTTAATGGAGACTTTTGGAGCTAATGCAAAGAAGAGAAAGATAGACACAACTTAAAGAAATATGCGCCAGATCAAAAAAGGAAAAATTGGCTCAGCGACTCCTGGTGTACTGCTGGCGCGTCGCCAAAACACTCCTGGCATGCTAGTGGCGCGTCACGCCAGGCCCCAAATTACTGGGGCTGGATTTGTGTGTACTATTGGTGCGTCGCCCCAGCACTCTTGGAATACTGGTGGCGCACCGCCCCAACCCTTCCCCAGTGACTTCGACAAATTTTTTTGGTAAAATTTAAGATTAAAACTAGGTTAGAATTGGGGAATTTCTCCTAAACTCTTCTTGTTTATCAGACCAGACATGATTACATTGAGAATTTCATATAATCCTTTTACATAACTCATACTAAAAATCCTCAACCCAAGAAACTAATAACCTCCATTGTTAAAAAAATGAAACTAAAATAAAGAATTACTCAAGAATCTTTTGGATACAACAATTTCATGGATGAATCAGATATATGGTGTGAAGACGGTCAAGTCCAACACTGTGAGAAGCCTGAACTACCTGAAAAGAAAAATGTTCTTGGCAAAAATGAACGGGATATTGATGAATGCTTGAAACTTAGCTCTTTCTCCTCTTGAACTATTCTCTTCTTTTTCTAAGTTCTTAGGAATGAACAAGAATGGTTTAGCATTTGATTAGACCCTTAATTGGGTGAGGAAAAACGTGCTAAGCCTAGTGGGAAAAGAAAAAGACCAAAATACCCTGATGAATGAGATGCCTTAGCTAGAGAGGCTTTACTTGAATGATGATAACTTTTTACTCTGAGCTTGAAATCAAGAAAACTTGGCGGCGTTGGAAAGAGGACTCAAAGACCTTCAATTTGATAGGTCATGGGTTCACTAATTATGTATGTGCATTAAGATATGATCATTTAAAGTTTAACCAAAACTAAAAGCTGATGGTGAGTTGTACGAACCTCTTCTTTTTTTCGAAAACCGAGGTCTTACAACATGACTCGATTTGGGGTATTGTAAATCTTATGAGGAAGTCGGACCATTTCATTCCTGTCAAAGTTTCTTATTCAGTGGAAGATTATGATATGTTTTATCTAAAGGAAATGGTTAGGTTGCATGGGGTGCCCCTATCTATTATATTTGACTATGGTACCCAATTTACTTTTCAATTTTAGAGGTCTTTCCAAAAAGGTATTGATACCTAAGTTAAACTTAGTACGATCTTTAATCCTCAAATCAATGGGCAAGTGGAGCATTTTATCCAATATTTGGAGGATTTGGTGAGGGCATGTGTAATTTACTTCAAGGATAATTGGGATGATCACGTGCCTTTGATTGAGTTTGAATATAATAATAGCTATCATTCAAGTATTGGTATGGCTCTATTTGAGGATCTTTGTGGTAACATGTGTAGATCTCCTATAGGTTGGTTTGAAGTTGGTGAGGTTGCTTTGATAGGTTGTGAGTTGGTATATGAGTCTATGGAGAAAGTTCAGCTTATTTGAAAAAGGTTGAAAATGACTCAAAGTTGACAAAAGCCCTATGCCGATGTTAGAAGAAGTGATCTTGAGATTGGTGTTAATGATTGAGGTTACATGAAAATTTTACCTATGAAGGGTGTCATGAGGTTTGACAAAAAAGGGAAGCTTAGTCCCTGGTATATAGGCCTATATCAAATTTTGAGGTGTATCGGTATGTTTTCTTATGAACTTGATTTGCTTAATGATTTAGCATCGGTACATACGATATTTCATGTATCTTTGTTGAAGAAGTGTGTTGGAGATCCAATATATATTGTATCATTAGAGAGTCTTGGTATTCTGGAAAGCCTCTTATGAAGAAGTCTCGGTTGAGATTTTGAACCAGCAAGTTAGAAAATTGAGGAACAAAGTTGTATTCGTAAATGTGTTATGGAGGAATAAATTGGTTGCGGGTGCTACTTGGGAGATCGAGGCCAATATGATGTCCCGATATCCTCATCTCTTTGCCTCTCCGATCCTACTCTAGCTTGAGGTATATAGTTCATCGTGGTTCATTTTTTCGGATTCATGTATCTTAGTCATTCTCATGTTTCTTTATGCATGCATGTATGTTCTATGTAATGATGTTTGAGTATGTTTTAGCTTGGAGTCGATTTCCTCTTTGACTATGTGCATTTAAATTATTGCATTCATATTGGGTTGTTAGATATCTTCCCCTACACTATTTATGTTTCCTTGAGTTCCATTCGAGGATAAATGCTCCCAATGGAGACATATTGTAACACCTCGAATTTTGAAAACGGAAAAGGTTTCATGAATTTTGACTACTGGTGCACGTCTATAAGACCAGTCTATGGTCCGTAGAAATTTCTATGGGTCGTAGACTAGTCTCGTAAGATTCAGAATATATTTTTTTAGAATTAAGTCCTAGTACCTCATCCTATAGTTAACCAGGACAGTCCGTCAAATGTTCTATGAGTTGTAGATGGGTCTCGTAGGTAGGTCCTAGACTTTGTGAAATTTTGAGAGGTCTATGGAACGTAGGAAGTCCTACGGATCGTAGAAGGATTCTGTCAAAAGTTGGGTAACGAAGGTCCCAGAACTTGGTCTACGGTTGACCAGTATGGACGGTAGAAAGTTCTACGGTTCGTAGGTCTGACCCATAAACCAGTCTGACACTTAATTTTCTGGGATTTTAGTGTTTTCTTAAATGATTTAAACCTATACTATGTTGTTTTGGCTTCTACCCTAAGCCATATATATAACTTTTAAGTCCTAAATGTACCAACTTTAAATTCATTCTCTTAAATTCCCTCCTAACCTAAGGAAGAAGAAGAAACTAGCGTTCACTCCAAGGTAATCAATTCACCATTCATCTTGGGTTATGAGTACCAAGGTACGTGGGCATTAATCCATGGAGTCCATTCCTCCATGGGGTCCTCAAGGTTTTCAATTTCTCAATCTCAAATTCAATTAATTAATTTTGGATTCTTCTTAATTTTTCATGGGTTTCATCCAATTATGATTTAAATTGTTGTTTCAACCTTCTATAGCATGATTTAATGTAATTACATGATATTTAGCTGAAAATATATGGACCTATGCATGATTGATGATTTTCAACTATGAACCTATGAAGAGTTCACATAGGTTCAAGTAATAAATAAAAATAAAAATATCTTAATTTGAACATAAAAGGAAGAAATGACTTTCTTTTGGGAAATTTAATTAGTGGGCAAAGGGTCAAATATACCCATGTACTATTGGAAATAGTTCAAACGTACCCCTAGTTATACTTTCGGGCTAAATATACCCCTCCCATTATACTTTTGGAACATATTTGCCCTTATAACTAACAGAGGGACACATGTACAACTAGGATTAAAATAAACCATCCAATTTAAACCATACCCAATTGTAAGGTAATCCACCCCACCCGAATCAATTTTACCCAACCCAATTAATATCATCCGACCCAATTTTAAAATTCAACCATAAAAAACTTAAAGAATTTTATTTTGTGCTTCTTTTCTTTAATTTATAAGGATCAATATGTTTATCATCTCCACTTATGTTTAATAACTGAAAACATTTCTAAAAATTTCCATGACAGTGCAGTCTCTACCTTGTCACTAAATAAAATATTATCTATGACAATGGAAGAGCAATCGGCATAGATAGTAGCGGCACTTTCCAAGAAGGTAAGAAGAGTAAGAGGACTTGAATTTGTTGGCCTTGGCGTCAACTCATCCATAATTTTGTACTCTCCCTAGTTTCTTTTAGTTATTATATAGATCCAGTGAAAGAGACGGTGTAAACCAAAAAACCTACTAATTTTGTTAGCAAATTGGATTATATTTACAGGTCCTCTCATTTTTTATATTTGAAGTTTAAATTGGATTGGATAATATTAATTGGATCGGGGGAAATTAATTTGGGCAGAGCGGATCACCTTACAATTAGGTATGATTTAAATTGGATGGTTTCTTTTAATCCTAGTCGTCCATGTGTCCCTCAGTTATTTATAACGGAAAATATGTGCCAAGAGTATAATGGGAGGGGTATATTTATCCCCAAAGTATAACTAAGGGTATATTTGAACTATTTCCAATAGTACAGGGGTATCTTTGACCCTTTTCTATTAATTAAATTATAAACCAAATCAAATAAAGAGATAGTTAGAACATACAAGAAATAAATAGAGAAACAAACAGTGAGGTCGAATTTGGGCTTCTGGACCAAACTCAAATTTTATGGACTTTTGGTCCACCTACCCTAAGCCTAAAGTTTGCCCCATGAATAATGGACTTTGGCCCATTTTAATTAAAATCCACTGCTGGCTACTTTTGGGCCTTTTAGGCCCATTTCGCTACTAAAACTTGCTGCATATACACCAAGTGTCTCACCCTGTATATAGTCATTTTAAGCTGTATATCATCCTAATCTCTTCAACATCCTGCACGTTAGCTCATTTTTCCTGTATTTTGCTGTGTGTAAACTTGTATTGCTAGATTTTTGGCCTGTATATCATGTATACAAAGTGTATACACCATGTATATGCCTCTCTTTTGGGCTTGAAATCTACCTCAATTGAACATGTGTTGCTTCCAATTTGATCTAAATAAAATCGAGGCCAAAAATAAAAGACTCAATTTTTGGGCCTCTATGGCCCAACTGAAAATGCAAATGGGGAAGAACCGATTCCAAATGGGTTGTCTCGGCATTTCACATAAAAAAGAAAAGAAATAATTACTATATGATAACCATAAGCACACTAATTCGACTTAATCACAATAAGGACAAATCCATTAGGAAATACAATCAGTGATCTCTTTAAGAAAGAAACAAAATTTTTTGAATGTGGAAAAATAAATAGACACTAGATTAAACAAACAAGATATATTAACATTTCATAATCAATAGCTATAAATTAAAATGCCAACCAAGTAACTACACATTGATGCAACAAAACAGTGAATTCAAACTTAGTCTTAATATAAATAAAAGCAAATTTGAAGCTACTAAACTCTTAATGAACCACAATATGAATAATCTTTTAATACGACTGATAAAAGAAATTTGCACCAAAGAAAAGAGCACTAATCCCATTCTTTAGCAAGCAATGATAGGTGCCAAACACAAAGATCCGCACATGCTAGCATCATACACCATTTAAGTTATATCTTAGATTTTATTTTTAAAAAATATGAAGACTAAGACCAAACAGTGACAAAGAGATCCTTCCCATAGCGAATAAATCCTATAAAAATAATCAAACTATCAGCCATTTGGTTCGATGAAATTTGTGAGAAAATAATCGCTTGAGCTAGCTTAGACATGAAGGCTGGAAGGAAGAACATTTTTAAAACCGAGCTCATAAAGCAACACGACAAGAAACAAACATGAGTTAATACTAAACAAGTTAGAGTGTTGGATTGCATGGCTTTGGAAAACGAGCAAATCAACACAAATAGACATTCCATCTGCTTAAAATAACTACTTTTATCTATTCCTAATATGAAATAATAGGGAATTTACAGCTGATACTATTAAACAGGGGATATCAAAGATGTGGTAATCAACATACAGATCACAACACTTAATTTGCAAATAATAAAAGTAGAAAACAACCTATATATCAGATTATGGAAGTTGAAATAACTTATAGAACATTATTTCAAGCTTCGCGACTGAACCACAACTTTCATAGCTCACTAGTCGAGATATTAGTGAAATAAGAAGATTCTAACACTAAGAACATGAACTCAGGACCAAGGGGAAACATCAAACCTTCAACGTAAACAAAAACAAACAACAACAATGGACTTTCAAACAAATTCTCTCACTGATTTGTAGCCAACTAAGTGTCAAAAGTATTCCCAAATACTAACATATAAACAACTAACGCAGTTGAGGATCAAATAACAACACATTAAGAGCAAAAGTTACTTGAATCGAAATGAGTATTACTTTTCAAAGTGCAGCGAAACTGGGACAGCTAATGAGATTGGAGAGCAGCGACTTCCAACGACTCCGAGAGATCCCGATGAACAATAAAAATGTCACGTTCGGAAAAAGAAAACAGAACCTAAACACTCTCTATAATATTGGTGGACTTTTGGGTCAGTTTTTCCCTCAAAGAACCTATGTATTTCACTGTATCATTTCCTTTATATCGGCTCAAAATTTTCCAACTCTGAACAATGAAGAAGAGGGGGTATTTATAGGGGATTTCTAGGATTCAATTTGGGAAAAGGGCTGAGAAATTGGATAAGAAAATGCCCTACGAACTTGAAATCCCCCCTCAAATTCTCTCCAAGGATGGAGTAATATGCTGAATCGATTCTAAATTGAACAGATTGAAGGCGAGGTGGATGCTACAGATTGATTCCCTCGTCCTTGCATTGTTGTGTGGAGTGATACCAAGGTTTCAAGGATGGAAGACACGTTCTTTTGCTGCTAGAATCGTACTGCTCGAGAGGGACGTTGAAGAAGAAGATAAAGGAAACTGTAGTGTATTGTTGTACGCATAGACGCCGCGAATGATCTCTGTGTATTTCGCCATTTGCCTTCACTGTTTGGAATTGTTGTGGTGTATTTTTGTTTCTGAGTTGTGAACATTAGAGAGATGACGTCGTGTTGACGTCACTGATATCACTACTCACGTCGTGTTGTTGGCGTTGATGTTGCCGTTGGAATTTGCATAGTGTTGCTGGAAGCCGTCGTTTGGGGTTGTTGTTTTTGGTGACGCGTATGCTGGCATAATTCTTTTGAGAATTGATAGTTGGGTCGGGTTGAGGATCATTTGGTGGGCTGGAAGAAGTGAATTGTAATTAGAATGGGAAATTTGGTGGGCTGTAACGTATGGTATTGCCAGGGGTTATTGAAATTGTTTTCGGGCTTATTAAAGAGCCCAATTTTTTGGTCTTAAAGAATTGGAAGCTAAGATAGGAAACAACTATATTTGCAATTACAAAATAACTATTGAATTACAATTGTAACCAATTTGACTTGAATTTTTGGCCAAATTGAATTAAATTGGCGAATTCGGCTAACAACAAAATAATATGAATTAGTATCAATTAATGAGAATTTTAATCTTAACAAAATAAAATAATTAACCTAACTATAAAATAATAACCTAATTATAAAATAATTAATTTAAATACATACTATTTAATTTAGAATTAAAACTATGATTCAAACTAAAACTAAATTAATAAAATATTTATTTTAACAATGTAGAAATCTTTTGATATGATTTTCAAATATTTAAAAAATATACTAATTACATATATAATTATCTGAAATATATTTATTATTGAAAATACTATAAAAATAAAATGAAATTACTTACAATAACCTTGGAACTACTTGAATTTTATAAAGCTAATTATTCTAAATCGTTTGAAAATTAAAGAGCTCGAAATAAATTATTATCGGGGAGGGTCAACACTGATCCCGCCTACATATCCCTCAACTTAGGGAATCAGGCTGCTTGTAGTTCGACTCGATTAGTTGAAAGGTAATCTATTATGCCAGATAACCTTAAGTTGGGAAGTGTGACAAGATAAGTCAAGTATGAAAATGAGGCATGCAACCTCTTAGCCATGAATGTGGCGTGCTTCACATCCATATATAAGAACTCACACGGACATAATTTCCAAAGCTCTTGGTGTATTGTCAGTCAAATTGGAATGTTGCTCCTGATGAAAATTAATTTTTTCTGAATGCGAAATTGGAACTGATATACCTAAAGGAAAACCCACATGCCTTCTGATAGGGGTGTGGTTTGATTGTGGTGGAAGTTGCTCCTCAGCTCGCGTCTGAAGAATTTGACATTACTCTTTGGACTATGTCCAGTTCGTTGCAAAGAAAAAGTTCCACGTTGTGCTGCATCCTTTTTGATGTCATCCGCACCTGTGGTTTGTTTAGGAGAATTCATTCTTTTGGATACTCTCGACAAGACTGAGATAAAACTCATTAGCATAAAATAGAATTCAAATGGAAGATAGACTCTTTTACCGTATTGACACTTAATTTCTGTAACGACCCATAAAATTAATTGGTGAAATTAGAGCCTAACGATTGTGTGTTTGAGTTGTAATGGAGTTCCATGTAGTAGAATGTTGTCCCGAGCTTAGGTTGAGGGGTTTAGGGGTTAAACGTCAAGGTACGACTCCCCAAGGACCACCCTAGGGGTCCTTGAGGAAGACCCTAAAGCCTAATCCCCAAGACCCCAAGAAACCAAAAAGTTGCCAAACCACAGACCAGTAGAACGGGGCGTCAGCCCACCTACGGTCCGTAGGTCAAGGGGTGTAGGTCTTGCCCGTGTTGCTGTCTAGTTTCGGCCAAAGTTGGGGCAAAAAGGTAAATTCATTTTAAGTTTAGTTAAGTTGGAGGATGGTTAATATTGAGTTATTAAAGTATTTTAAGGGTTTTTAAATTATTAAACTCCCTTTTAGACTTCATTATTTCCAAACCCTCAAATTAGAAACCCACCTCTCCAAAAGTTCTCTCTCTAGAAACTGTACGGAAGAGCAAGTTCAAGGTCAAGTCTAGGGGTCAAGGAGCAGCTTTCTTCTTCAATTTCGTGTGGATTTCTTCCATAATAGGTATGGTATTCTTCATCCTTGACTTAGTTTCTTTCAAGGAGCCAATTTCAAAGATGATTTCAAGTCTCCAAAGTTCCCCAAAAATTTCTAGTTTTCAATCTATGCATGGGTTCAATTCCAAACATTTTTTGAAAAAGCATTTAAGTGATGAATCATGGTTTAATTGATGTTTTAATGGTGAATTAAGATTATTTCTTCTATGAACCCATGTTTTCCCCCAAAATCTTAAGTTGTGATTTGTGATTGAGAATTGATTGATCATGGAAGCATGTTGATTTGTTTATGTTTATGTTGAATTGGTTATTGAATCATGTTAATTCTCGTATCTATTGTAGTATCTTAGATGTTTGGGTTGTGATTGATGTATAGCCTTGGAAGGCAATTTCATGAAGGATTATATATGATTATGATGTGAAGTATATGTGTGATCTCAATGAAAGAATTATGATCATATATAGAATGTAATTGTGTTATGATTGGAAGTACATTCTCAATTAACACTCTTGAATGATGATGATAGAATGTGAAGGGCTTCTGTATTATAATGTTATATCTTGAATTGGTAGGCTTAGGCATCCTCTTTTTGTGTTATGAATGTGTCTTGAATTGATGAACATGAATCGGTAGACCTAGTGTTGGTAGCCCTTGCATGATGATTATATGACCTATTCTAATGATGTATTTTGGATCGGTAGGCTAATGTCACCCATCCATGGATGTTAATAATGAACTTTGGGATCAGTTGGCTTATGGAACCCTTCCATAAATGATGTTAATAAACTTTGGGATCGGTAGGCTTATGGCACCCTTCCATGAATGTTGATGATAAACCTTGAATCGGTAGACCTAATGTTGGTAACCCTTTCATGTGTGAAATGATGATACTTGAATCGGTAGGCTTATGACACCCTTTCATGAGAAGTCAATGAGCTTTCCTAATGTACCTTGAATCGGTAGGCCTATGGCACCCTTTCATGTGTCAATCAATGTACTTTGGGTCGGTAGGCCAATGGCACCCTCTCATGTACAATAATGTTAATGTGAATGAAACTACTCTATGGGAATGTAGGCTAAGCACTAAGAGGATTTGGTAAGATGGAAACTCTCCCCATGTTTAGGCTGGGTTTCGATGATCGTCTTCCTTATCCCATAACTATGTGCCCACATAGGAGAGTTAGTGGATCCACTTAAGCTAAAATGTTACTAGTTCTAACTTAGGCAAGTAGAATACCTTTCTTTGATGTGGGGTCATATGACACCGGATTCCATGACTTAGATCTCATGGTCTATGTCGGTTAAAGGCTTATTACCATCATGTGAAATGTGCACTTTAGTTACTTGAGGGGTTCTATGAAGTGTGGGTGGTAGTTTGGGATGCCATCCATGCATTGCACGATTAGGCTTTGAGAGGGCTATACTGAGTTCTCCAAGGTCTTAATGACTAATGAATGAAAGTGCTCTAAATGAAGCTAATGAAGAATGTTGACTTATATTCTTATATGCAATGATGCATGCTATACTTGGATTTTATTATGAGTTACTTCCTTGTCATGACTTATGAAATATTTAGTGTAAAGATGGAAAGGATGAATGGTAAGTTCACTTTTGGTGGCCTTGATATGGTACTTAGTGTGGATAGTGGTATGAGACTCTATTGATACATTGCACATGGTATAGCTTGGGGTTGCTTGAGGTGAAAGCTCAATGTAATGAAATGTCTTATATGGTTGATTATGTTCTAAGGTGAATGAATGACTTGTATGTTAGTTATGTTTGTATATTATGCCTCTTAGACTTATGTTCATGAAGTTTTCTCAAATTGGCATAAAGCATGACTTTCAAATAAAATGTCCATTTTAAGCACGGTTTTTGCATGGCTATTATACTTGGTACTTAATTGTGCTAACCCATATTTCTTCCATTTTCTACAAAAGTGTAGGGTTTGGACTGGAGGTTCTATTCTTGGTAGATGGGTTTCTAAGGAGCTTGGAGTTGAAGATTTTGGTGAGTCCTCATAGTTTCGAGGACAAACCCACTACTTCCCTTTATGTCTTGTACTTTATGTTTAGAGCTTTTCTATGGGTTGTGTCCCAATGTTTTAAGTTTTATGTTTATAGATGGTTTGAGACGTAGTATAGAAAAGACTTCCGCTTGTTTTTATGAAAAATGACTTCAATTGTATTTAAAGAGAAGTTTTAAATTCCTCATTATTTTCCTATACTCTTATGTTCATGAATTTTATGAGGCTTGTATGAGACCCTTCGGGGTCAAGTACGCAATTTCATTTCCTGGGTGTAGGCTCGGGTCGTGACAATTTCTCTCCTAGAACATTTGACGTCATCTTCCTATAGTTTGACGTAAAGAAAATAGAGCTTGTGTCTCATATTTGCAATAAAATTCTTTAATATACTCTTCCTTTAATAGCAAAGTAATAAAATAGACGGGCGTATTATGTTGATGGTTTTCCTTGCGATGCATGAAGATAGTGCTTCCTTGAGAAATACAGATGGTGATGATTTTCTCGCGATGCATGAAGATCTTTCTCGAGATGCATGAATTTATTTCCCGCGATGCATGACTTCTTTCTGTGATGCATAAATCTTCCCGCGCTGCATGAATCTCTTTCCTGTGAAGCATGAATCTCTTTCTTGCGATTCATGACTCTTTCCCGCGATGCATGAATCCTTTTCCCGCGATGCATGGATATTTTTCCGCGATGCATGAATCTTCTTCCCGCGATGCATGTATCTTTTTCTCGCGATGAATGGATCCTTTTCTCCGATGCATGAATCTTCCCACGATGCATGAAGATAATGCTACCTTGAGAATTGCAGCAAATGATGACTTCTCTGCGATGCATAAGACTTTTCTCCTTTGAGAACTGCAACAAATGTTGACTTTCTATGATGCATGAAGATACAAATGAGGTCTCCTCGGTATCGAACAAAGATAATGCTTCACCGAGCAATGTAGGTGATCTTATGGGTGGCAGCAGCGTCTCATTCGACAATACAATATAAATAACCCTTAGAATAAGAATATTATCATATATGATAAGATGATGCAGATAATCGTTCTCCAGGTATCTTTAGTTACTGGAAAACTATAATATTGCTTTCTTTGAGGTTTTCACTTGTTCCCTGTCCGAACATAGTTGTATGTTCATTATGTACCTCGCCTTGCTAATAATTTGAATGAAATAATGTTATTCATATCCCTAATTTCTTGGCATAGAAAGCTAAAAACTTTTCCTGCATTCATAGAAAAATTGTTAGTTTAAAGTGAACTGATATGTGTCGATCTCTTCAATTGTCTGCTCTTTTTCTGGCTATCTCCGGTTAATTTCTCTGATATCCCACTTCTCGATAGATAAGACAAAAATTTAGGTACAAAATAATTGAAACACGAAATAAAGTCTTAGGAAAATATGTTTTCAAAAGTAATATTTGAAAAAGGGTCACTGCCAAGTATCATGTCACATCAAGCTTAACGGACACCTTTGGAGTCGATGCTTCAAGGTCTATCTGATAACTTGTTCGAAAGATTCTTGAAGTTCTGGCGGTCTGACTCTTGAGATGTCGAAGAATGCTGAAGTTAACTTCTGATCTCGCTGGAGTTATTCAATATTTGTTCTAAACTTTCGATGAATCTTGTAGAAATTTATGAGGTCATCCTCAAAAATTTCTGTGCCAATTGATAGTTTCACCATATTTTGAATCGTCGATGAACGAATCATGAAATATTTTAGATCTTCTAAACAATTATGTCCCTGTTGCAATTTTCAACGTAACTTCAGTCTTGACTTGTTGGAGAGATTTCTTCTTGAGAATTTTTGAGTTCCTCTCAAAACTTTTGTCTAGTTTCTATTGTAAAGAAAAATAGAAATCATACGGGAGATATGACTGAGCCGTTGTTGCACCTACGTATCTTTTTGAGGCAGGAATTAGGTCAAACGTAGTTCCCTCTCTCGAGGATTAACAGAAATAGTAAATTTAAATAAGGAACCGACCAAGGCCGACATAGGCCATTAAAAAGGGCTAAAAGGGGTATTCCATACTTTCAATTATTCATGTTTTAGCTTCAGCATAGTACATGTTTTATTATGTGATTCTTAGTATGCTTGATATATGCCAGACACAGGGTTAGCTTGGGGTCACTCGTGATACTAGGGCCCGTGTTATGTCAAGGGGGTAGCCTCGAGGCGTGACATTCAATGTAGTCAAAAGTATTATAGCTATTATGTTAACACCTGCTCTGAGGAATTCTACAATCAACATAACCAAACCAATGTTGTTGCTGCTCAAAATGAGAGGAATATTTTGAGGTCTTGCTCATGAAAACCCCATGACCATCTCTGAAAGTTTGTGAATATTTGTGGACCTTTTACTTTTGAAAGGATCACTCAAGAGTCCATACGTTTGAGGCTACTTCTTTTCTTCTTAATTGTAGAAACAACCAAGTGGTTGTCAGAACTACCGCAAATTTCATAACATTGTGGGGGGAACTAACGGAGACATTCCTTGCAAGATTTTTTCCTCCTTCGAAGATGGTTAAACTGAGACGTCAAAAAAATTTACAAGATAATAAAAGGTTAACCAATTCATGAAACATGGTTTCCGTTTCAAAGGCCAATCATTCAATGCGTAAATCATGGTATTGCGAATAAATTGATATTGCAATACTTGTATCGAAGCCTTGACATAGTGAACAAAGGGTTGGCTGACAACCCCATTAAAAAGGGAATAGTATGGCAACCATATGCAGTGGCTTCAAGGCTACTTGATGAAATAACAAAAATCAACAAATCATGGCACACTATAGATGATCATGTGTCTCCTCTACAACTGGGTATGACCAAAGAACAAGAGGAAAATAACCAAAAATGTGATGAGAATATAGATAAGATGATGATTCAACTTGGCGTCTTGTGGAACCATGTTATGAGAGATAGTACCAGATCTCTAAATGTGGTTGATATGAGTTAAGGGTTGGGACAAAGGGAATGCAATCACATACAATGAGGACATTTGATCGAGAAGTAGCTGAATGAGTGGTTTTTTGTTTAAGGCACCCAAGACTAAATGCAAAGCAAGGTTGGAACGAAAGTAGTGACGATAGTTTGGATAATGTTGAGTGGTATGATCCAGGTGAAACTTGGGAAGGAAGTGAGTGTGATAAAGGAATAAATGTGTCGCTTCACGACTTAACTAAGATAGAGAGACAACAAACCAATCTGAAAAGTGCTCGGAGTGAGGATTTTCTAGCTAAGATTTTTGATAAGGTCAGTGGATCTAATATGATATTCAAAGAGATGAGAAGTGATTTCTCATTGTTCACGAATACAGTCACTTCCCATTAGGCATCGATTAATCAACTTGAAGAGAAGATGGAAAAAAATGCCATTATTAAGTATTTAAGTTTGGAAGAAGTATTTTCTCATCATGTTAGCGTTGACACAAATATTGATACCCAAGGGTCATCCATAGTAATTAGGAATGGAAAAGTATTACAAAATTAGTTGGTTATTGACAAAAGTAGTAACAAGAATATGGTTGTCAATAATGAGCCACCCAAACAAGTGCATGAACCATCAGAGGAGAACGTTAAAAGTGATTCAAAAGAGAATGATATAGATGGTAACGGAATGGCCCCAACTGATCAAGTCCCAATCATAATAACTCCTCATTTTCTTCAACGATTGAATCAGAAAGAGAATAATGCAATATTTCAAAAGTTTTTGGGGGTAGTCAAGGATTTGCCGGTAAATATTTATTTGGTGGATGTGTTGCTTGAACTGCCTGAGTTTGAAAAGTTTACGAAAGAGTTGGTCACAAAAAAAATGGTTGATAGAATGTGAAACTATTGAGATCCCTCAAATTTATGGTTCTATCATGACAAACAATGCAATGGTGAAGAAGGATGATCCTCGAGAGTTTACTATACCATGCACTATTGGAGTGCATAAACTTTCAAAGGCTTTGTGTGACCTTGGGAAAAGCATCAATTTAATGTCCTTGAAGGTGTTCAATAAATAAGTGCTTGAGATACTAAATCCAACTAATATGAGGCTATTGATGTTGGATGGGTCAATCAATAGTCCGATAGGGGTGGTGTATGATGTCCTAGTAAAGGTAGATAAGATTATATTCTCATCTGATTTTGTGGTGTTGGATTGTAAAATCGATGTTCAGGTCCCCATTATACTCGATATGCCATTATTTTCCACGTGAAAGGCTTTAGTTGATGTCGAAAGGGAACAGTTGAAATTTTGGATGACCGAAGAAGATGTCAACTTCAATATATGAAAGACCATGAAGTACCCAAGTGATATGCATGTGGTCTCTCACTTAGACTAAATTTATGAAGCTGTAACAAGCATTGGTGAAGCAACTTATAGTGAGGAATCATTGGTTGTGGTATTGCATAAATATGATGAAAAACAGATAAGTAAATATGATGAGGTGGTTGTTTCCCTTTCGGTGTAGGGTCTTCCACATTTAATCTGAAGAAGCTAGACATAGATTTATCAAATCAAGAAGCGTCACTAGCAAGCCATCAATAATATAACTCCCAAAATTAGAGTTGAAAGTATATTCCTCCACATCTTAAATGGAAAGTTGCTGGTGATAATTGTGAATGACTTAGACGAATGGAAAGTTGCATTGATGAGAGTTTTGAAGAAACAAATTAATGTTTTGGGTTGGTCTATTACAGATATATTGGGGATCTCTCCGAGTGTTTGTACTTATAAAATTCATCTGACCGAGGGTTGTAAGCTAAGCATAGAGCACCAACGGAGGTTAAATCCTCCAATGCAAGAAGTAGTGAAGAAATAAATCATAAAGTGGCTGGATGCGGGTGTGATATTTCCTATTGTGGATTGCTAATGGGTAATTCCTATTCAATGTGTCCCCCAAAAGGGAGGCATTGCAACAGTTCCAAATGAGAAGGATGAACTTGTGGCTACTAGACTAGTGACTGGTGGAAAGTGTGCATGGATTACTCGAAGCTAAATTTGTGAACCGACAAAGACCATTTCCTTATGCCCTTAATCTACCAAATGCTTGACCGTTTTGTGGGAAAAGGGAGGTATTGCTTCTCGGAAGGTTATTCGAGCTACAATCAAATATCTCTAGCACAGGAAGATCAAGAAAATAGCATATTTTCTTGTTCTTCTGCGACATTTGCTTTCAAGTGGATTCCTATTAGGTTGTGCAATGCACCACCCACTTCCCAAGGGGAGCGTGTTGTCTATATTTTCTAATATGGTGGAGGAGTCAATGAAAGTTTTTATTGATGCTTTCTCTAGTTTTTAGACTCATTTGAAGAATGCTTAAACAATTTGGGGAAGAAATTGCAATGATGTGTTAATTAAAATATGTTTGTCAATTAGGAGAAGTTCCACTTCACGATGAAGAAAGGGATAGTCCTTGGGCACAAAATTTCAGGAAAAAAAGAATGAGGTAGGCAAGGATAAAATTGATGTCATTGCTATGTTTCTCCCCTAATTTCGGTGAGAGGTGTGAGGAGTTTCCTAGGCCATGCAGAATTCTACTAGCGATTTATAAAAGATTTCTCCAAGGTAGTTGTTCCTTTGTGGTAGTTGCTTTGTAGAAGAAATTACTTTTTAGTTTGATGCCAATTGTATGAATGCATTTCTTATTTTGGAAGACATTATTTTTGGCCCCACTTACCATTGCATCTAATTGGAACTTTCCTTTTGAGATGATATGTGATGCAAGTGAGATAGCACTTGGCACTGTTCTTGGACAACACAAGAATAAGTTTTTCCATCACATTTACTACGCTACAAATACGGTCAATTGTGCTCAAAAAAATTAAATGGTAACTGAGCAAGAACTTCTAGCAGGTGTGTTTTCTTTTGAAATTTTAAGAGCGTATTTGTTGGGTACAAAAGTTGTAGGGGATACTGATCACGGAACCCCTAAGGTATTTGATGGAAAAGAAGGAAGTCAGACCTAGATTGATTTGATGGGTTCTTCTTTTCCAAGAGTTTGACTTTGAAGTGGAAGAAAGGAAAATGTCATGACCCAAAGTATACGCTAGGCATAACATGGCATATAGGACCCTAAGAGGCCTTACACAAGCCACTTTGCATATATCACAAGATAACAGAAATAATGATTTCAAAAGATAGTCTTATATCATAAAAGAGTTTGACAAGCAGAGGTCTAACATAAGTTTCAATAAATCATCTATTACATCATAAGGAAAGTGATGGGGACGTAACTCATACATCACATACAAAGTTTGAAAACTGAAATAAAGAATGAAATAAGTGTGTCTCGGTCCTTGGAGCATGAGGACTCACAAATCCTTCAACAGTAAAAGATAAAATAGCCACGAGTGTGAGAGGTAGTATTGTCAAACCCTACATTAGTGAAACAATGTAGGTGGAAGTATGCATTAGAACATGCAAAGTACTAAGTATGATAGCAATAAGAGTGATGAAATCATGCTAAAAGGACTTTACATGACATTCAATGACCAAGCTAAATCATACGATTAAAGGGTTAGAAAACATAAATCATAATCATGGTAAATGCAAGCTTAACATCTTTAAAAAAGTTGTGAGATACTTTCATAAAGTAACCTTAATTCATTATTGTGGGAAGTTTACCATATAACCAATATAGACTATGTGAGCCATAATATAGAATCCAGTGTCTATCTCACACTTAAAAGGGATGTCCTTATTTGTCAATGAAAGAACCATGCATCTAAGCTAAAGTGGATCCACTGGCTAATCTCTATCTGAGACAATCATATTATAGTGAAACATAGTTTATGGGACATAGATAATCACCACTAGTAAAAATCCCACAGAATAGTAAATAAATATATTCATTATATTATCCATGGAAAGGCACAATTAAACAACCAATCCAAGCTAGAATTCATTCAGAATAGCTTCTTAATCCTAATTCAACTTAGATGAGAAACCTTTGAACCTTATGAATATTTTATGTGAGAAATCATTTTAGAATCATGATCTTAGTTGTATGTGAGAAAAGCTTTCACAACAACCTTGATACTTTACTCTCAAAGAATCCTCAAAACATGTACATTAACTTCAGAAAGCGTGAATATCTTCATAAATTCATCTTTCATAGTTCATCAGCTCCATCATGTGTTCATAGTCTAAAAATCATGGATCATGCATAAGTTCATGTGAATTGAACTTAAAATCATGTAAAAACATTCAATTCATGCATTAGAAGATAAGAAACAAGTTATATAATCATAATTGAAAAGAACCCATGAAGATGGAATAAAATCCTAACTTTTTGTTTGACAATCTATCTTGTAATACTTTAAGAATTTAGGTACCCTATGGAGGACAGGACTCCATAGGTGAAGGCTAGCATACCTTAGTGAATTGGAGTTCTTCAAACCAAACCCTAGATTTCTTCCTTAGTTCTTGAGAGAATTTTGGGGATGATCTTGGAGAAAAATTTAGGATTTGGGTGAATGATTTATAATTGTTAATTTTTGGGGTTAATTCACTTATATAGGTCTTGAAATAGAGTTTAGAACGACGTATTTTAGGTTCCAAACACATAGGGGAAAGACCAAAATGACGTTAGCTAAAAAGCTGACGAAGTCACCTAAAAGGAGGGCTGGACAGTCTGTACAAGGCCGCACTGGCTGTATAGGGAACCATGCACAAGACATCTTGCCTGGAAGCCCTGGACGGCTAGGCAACATCCTCTAAATTGTCCATTGATGGATAAGTGGTCCGTTCAAGGGTCCGTTCAGGTGGTCCAAATTCCTAGAAGCCTTGGACAGCCAAGCCATTAAGCCTAAATGGCCAGTGAACCCCTAAGCAGATCGTTTAGGCTTCATTTAAGGGTTTATGGCTGTTTTAGGCTGATGGACTTGTTTGTTAAACCATCTTAACTTTTTCCCAAGTCTAAGGTGTTACAATATCTCCCCCTTGGAAACACTATACCTCAAATGGGACGCAAACTAGTATGAAAGAGAGTAGGAGAGATTCTAACAACCCAACATGAATGCAACTCCATCTAAATGAACATAAACTAGGATGAACCTCGACTCCAAGGTAAAACATTTTTAGAACATCATTTCATAAGGCATACATACAAGTCGCACTAAAATGCATAGAATCACGAAGCAATCAATCACGCTCAATCATATTCTCAAAAATAAGATTTTTCTTTCATGAGCATTAATGCATGAGGAAACACGAGGATTAATAAGATACATGAAATAAAAAGGATGAACCATGAGGGCTAAATACCTGAAGCTAGAGTAAGAATGGAGGGCAATAGATGAGGATATTGGGACATCATATTGGCCTCGGTCTCCCAAGTAACACCCTTAACCAATTGATTTCTTTACAACTCTTTTACAGAAGAAACTCCCTTATTCCTCAACTTTCAATCTTGTAGGTCTAAAATATCAATTGGAACATCTTCATAATAAAGACTTTCCTTTATGCCAAGAGTCTCTAATGGCACAACAGATGTCAAATATCCAACAAATATCTTCAATAAGGATACATGGAAACTGAATGTACGGATGCTAAATCATTAGGCAATTCAAGCTCATAAGGAACCTTACCAATACGCCTCAAAATCTAATATGGGCCTACATATCACGGACTAAGCTTCCCTTTCTTTCCAAACCTCATAACACCCTTCATAGGTGAAATTTTCAAGTAAACCCAATCATTAACATCAAACTCAAGATATCTTCTTCTAACATCATCATAGGAGTTTTATTGATTTTGAGTCATTTTCAACCTTTCCCTAATAAGCCGAACATTCTACATAGCCTCGTGTACCAACTCGGGACCTATCAAAGCAAACTCACAAACTTCAAACCAACCTATTGGAGATCTACACCTCCTACCATAAAGAGCCTCAAATGGAGCCGTACTAGTGCTTGAATTATAACTATTATTGCAAACATAATCAATCACAGGCAAACGATCATCCAAATTACCCCTAAAATCAATCACACAAGCTCTCAACATATCTCCCAAAGTTTGAATAGTACACTCTACTTGCCCATCAGTTTAAGGATGGAATGTTGTACTAAGCGTGACATGAGTTCCAAGGCATTTATGGTAAGATTTCTAAAATTGAGAAGTAAAGTGGGTACCACTATCAGAGATAATGGATAGGGGAACTACATGCAACCTAACCATCTCTTTTAGATACAAATTAGCATAATCTTTCACCAAATAAGAGACCTTGACGGGAATGAAATGAGTCGACCTCATCATACGGTCTACTATAACCCAGATCAAGTCATGTTGTCGCCGAGTGCGGGTTAGACCAACAATGAAGTCCATATTCAACTTTTCCCACATCTAAATAGGAATACTAATATCTTGGGGAAAATTTCCCACCTTTTGTTGATAAACTTTATCTTGTGGAATATAAGGACACTTAGCAATGAATTCCATAATATTCTTCTTCATGTCATTACACTAGTAGACCTCTCGGAAGCCACGGTAGATCTTTGTGGCTCCCGGATGAATGGAATACCAAGAACTATGAGTGTCAGATAAAATTTTCTCCCTCAAGTCATCAGCATTGGGGAAAAATAAATTACCTTGATATCGAAGCACACAATCTCCCCTTTGGGAGAAAGCCTCAACGGACTTTTTAAGCACTGCTTTCTTCAATTTAACACTAATAAGATCAAGATCTTGCTTGGCTTTCACATCAAACACAAAGGATGATTCTAAACCATTATGAACAACACCACCACCCTCAGCTGAACCAACAAACTAAACACCTAGTCGAGCTAGTCTATGTACGTTACAAACCAACTCTTTCTTACCATCCTCAAAATGTTCAACATTATTCATGGATAACCAAAATAAGGCATCGGCTACTACATTTTCTTCGTTCCAGTAATAAAGGACACTCATATCATAGCCTTTCCAAAGTTCATCCATCTACGTTGGCGAAGATTTAGATCATTTTGCCTGAACACATATTGCAAACTTTTGTGTCGGTAAAGACATCAACATGGACACCATATAAATAATGCCTCCATATCTTTTAGGAAAAAGCAACCTCCGCTAATTTCAAATCATGGGTTGGATAGTTCTTTTCATCAATCTTGAGATGCCTTGAACCATAAGTAATAACTTTCCCATTTTTCATAAGAACACACTTTAATCCAATCCTTGAGGCATCACAACAAACCCATTGGATCCTTCTGGTAAAGTCAACACCGGAGCGGAGGTAAGTCTATCTTTCAACTCTTGGAATCTCTTCTCACACGCTTCCAACCATAAGAACATAACTTTTTTTTGGTCAATGGAGAGGCAATCGAAGAAAATTCTTCCACAATCCTGCGATAAAATCCTTCCAACCCACAAAACTGCGAATATTCGAAGGGGATAGAGGTCTAATCCAACTCTTGAGTGCATCTATCTTCGTAGGGTCTACCTCAATATCCTTATCAGAAACAACGTGGACAAGAAATCCACGGATCTCAACCAAAACTCGCATTTACAAAACTTTGCATTGTTGGTCCTTTAGGACTTGCAACACAATCCTCAAATAATCGGCAAATTCATCCTCACTCCTTGAGTAGATCAAGATATCATCGATACACACAATTTCAAACATATAAAGATATTATCTTAATACTTTATTCATCAAGTACATGAATGTGGCCAGAGAATTAGTCAAACCAAATGACATTACGAAAAACTCATAATGACCATATCAATTTTGAAAAGTCATCTTAAGAATGGCATCTTCTTTTACCTTGAATTTGTGATAACCCGACCGGAGGTCAATCTTAGAGAAATAACTCACTCCTTGGAGTTGATAAAAAAATCATAGATTCTTTGAAGAGGTTACTCCATTTTAATGGTAACCTTGGTCAAATACCGGTAGTCAATAAACATGTGCAGTGAACCATCTTTCTTACAAATAAAAAAAATAGGAGCACTCAATAGTGAGATACTAGGTCAGATGAAACCCTTATCCAACAAATCTTTCAGTTGTTCCATTAATTTCTTAAGTTCTACTGGGGCCATACAGTAAGGGGGAATAGAAATAGGCTGCATATTTGGGATAAGGTCAATATCGAAGTCTGTTTTCCTTTCGGGTGGAATACCAGGTAGATCATCTAGGAATACTTCCAGAAACTAATTTATAACAGGGACCGAATCGAGAGTAGGGATATCAAAATCTACATCCCTAACCTAAAAATATTGATATATGCAACCCTTTGCAATCATTTTTGTAGCTTTAACACAAGACACAAATTGACCCTTAGGCATAGAATTTCTCCCTTTTTCACTCTAGTACGGGTTAATTCCATTCAGGTTCTACAAAAAATAGAAGCATAACAAGAATAGAGCCAATCCATACCAAAAATGACATCAAAATCTAACATATCAAGCTCTACAAGATCAACCAAAATGACTCTATGGGAGAAGGAGTCGAGACAAGTTCTATAGACTCTTTTAGTCACAATAAATTCACCAATAGGAGTAAAGACAGAAAAAGGGTGTAATAACATATCTGGAGAAAACTTGAATCCATAGCAACATATGGTGTCACAAAAGACAAAGTAGCACTGTAATCAAGCAAAGAATAAACATCTAGATGAAAGAGTTTTGACATAGCAGTAACCATATCGAGAGAACCGACTTGCTCATGTTGAGTTTGAAGTGCATAAAATTTGTTTTGATTCTACCCCACACTAAAACGTGACGAAGGGTAAGGTTGAGCTTGTCGACAATTATCTCTTTCATTATTAGCAACCGAGGGACAATCTCTTATCTTATCCATCTTTCCAGATCAAAAAATACATTATAACTAGCTAGACAATTACCATCATCCTTCCTTCCACACCCAGTGCAAGTAGAAAAGAAGATGTATCATCATTCCCTCATTGAGGATTAGGGTTAGACACCCTATCTTTGTTAAAATTTCAAACTGGAGTATTAGAGGAACCATGACAAGAGAACCTTTGTCGGAATAAAAAATGACCATGTCCATCAGACCTCAAATGTGAAAAGTTACCATCACCGGTCTTTGCCCTCTTTGCCTCCCTAGAACATTCCTTAAGTTTCTCCTCTTCAATTTGTTAAGCATGTATAATTAACCAAGAGATACCCATTTCCTTCCATTTCCTTAATTAGAATGACGGTATCAAATTCCTTAATCACCATTTCAGACAAACCCAAAATAAACTTACTCATCCTTGCCCTAAAGTCGGCAACCATAGAAAGAGCATTTTTGGATAATTTTGTGGATTTCAAAGCATAATTTTTCACACTCATATTCCCTTGAAGAAATTAATGAACTCAAGAAATTCGGCCTCCCTCATTTCAAGAGAAAAGAACCTATCAAGCAAAGAAACTTTGAACTTTTCCCAATAAAGAAGGCCCACATCAACCACCCTCGCTTCGTTCCATTGGTTGAACCAAACTTGAGCAACACCCTTTGATCGATAAGTGACAGATTCCACATTTTCCACTGGTGTCACTCCTATGATCATCAAAACATTGTAAACCTCATCAATGAATTCTTGCGGATCTTTCTCAACCCTTGAAGCATGAAACTCTGAGGGATTCATTCAAGTGAAATCCCTTACTCTAGTCACTGCCATACCCATATTTGGGTTCATAGGAAACAAAACCTCTCTATTGTCTTGAGTCATCATAGCTCAAGACACCACTTGGATAGTAGCTCAGAATTCCACATTAGTTCCACATTAGTCACTTATTTGGCCAAAGGGTCAACGAATAATTGAGGAACATCTAGAGGAGCTTCTAGAGGAGCTTGAAAAGTTTCATGCTCTACATTATCATCCACATTCTTTCTACCGTATGCTCTTCTAGGGGACATATCCTGAAAAGCATCAAATAAGGATTAGGAGATAGACATAGAGTTACACTCTATGGCACGACATTAATAAAAGAAGTGAAGCTTCCTAAATATCTTGTAGTCTCCTTTTCGTAAATGTGGCACGCTTCACACACATTTACACGATTCTACTTGATGTGGCTTATGAGACATCCTAGGACCTTTCTAAACCTTATGCTCTAAATACCAAGTTTTTCACCACCCAAACTATACCCTAGGTGTAACATGGTGTATATGATCATAAAGTCCTACACAAGCCACTTAGCATACACCATACAAGATAATATAAATAAAGATTCAAAAAACATCGTTAAATCATAAAAGAGTTTGACAAGCGGAAGTCTAAGATAAGTGTCAATAAGCCATCTATTACATCATACGTAAAGTGATTAGGATGTAACCCATATATCATATACAAAGTCTAAAAACTAAAATAAAGAAATCAACAAGTGTGTCTCGGTCCTTGGAGCATGAGGACTCACCAATCCTTCAGTGCTAAAAGATCAACTAGCCACAAGTGTGAGATGTAGGAGCGTCAGACCCTACATTAGTGTAAAAGAGTAGGAACAAGTATGCATTAGTTCATGGAATGTACTAAGTATGATAGCAATGCATAAGAAGTATGAAATCATTCTAAAAAGACTTGACATGATATGTAATGATCAAACTAAATCATAAGATAAAAGGGTTAGAAAATATAAATCATAATAATGGTCAATGCATGCTTAATATCTTTAAAACACTTGTGAGATAATTTCATAAACTAACCTTATTTTATTATGTGGGAATTTTACCATATAACCGACATAGACCGTGTGAGCTATAACATAGAAGCTAGTGTCTGTTCCACACCAAAAAGGGATGTCCTTACCTGCCTAGGTAAGAACCATATGCCTGAGTTATAGTGAATCCACTAGCTAATTTCTATCTGAGACAATCATCCTAGCTATGGGGGCAGATAGTTTATAGGACATGGGTAATTACCGCTAATCCACTTTGTGTTAAGTAAAAATCCCACGAAATAGTCATTAATCATATTTTTCTTATCATACATGGAAAGGCGCAATTAAACAACCAATCCAAGCAAGAGTTAATATGTTATAGCTCCTTAATCTTGATTCAACTTAGGTGAGAAAATCTTTCAACCTTATGAATCTTTTATGTGAAAAATCCTTTCACAATCATGTTCTTATTTGTATATGAGAAAATCTTTCACAACAACCCTAATACTTTACTATCAAAGCATGCTCAAATCATGTATATTAACTTCATAAAAGCATCCATATCTTCATCTATTCATCTTTCATAGTTCATAAGCATAATCATGAATTCATAGTCTAAAAGTCATGGATCATGCATGAGTTCATGGGAATCTAACTCAAACTAATGTAGATACTTTAAATTCATTCATTAGAAGATAAGATACAAGTAAATGAATATTAATTGAAAAGAACAATGAAGATGGAATAAAACCCTAACTTTTGGATTGACAATCAAACTTGTAAACCTAGAAGAACATAGGAACCCTATGGAGGAAAAAGCTCCATAGGTGAAGGATAACATGACTTAGTAATCAATGCCCACAATCTATAGGTAGTTAAAGTTCTTGAAACCAAACCCTAGGTTTTCTTCCTTAGAACTTGAGAGGATTTTGGGGGATGATCTTGGATGGAAATTTAGGAATTCAGTTAATGATTTTGAATGGTTAGTTTCTAGTTTTAATTAACTTATATAGGTCTTGAAATAGGGTTTAAAAGAATGTAGTTTAGGTTTCAAACACATAGGGGATTAACCAAAATGATCCTAGTTTAAAAATTGATGAGGTCACCTAAAATGAGTGTTGGACAGTCCATACAAGGACCTCACTGGCCGTATAGGGAACCATCCAGGACACCTCTTGTCTGGCAACCCTAGACGGAAGAAGCCTCCTCTAAACAGTCTGTCCATGTCTATATGATCTGTTTAGGGGTCCATCTCTGCGGTCCAAATTCCTGGCAGCCTTGGAAGACCAAGCTTCTAAGCCTAAACAACTAGTGATCTTATCAGTTTTGGGCTGTTGGACTTGTCTGTTAACCTATCTTAACCATTTCTCAAGTCTGAGGTGTTACCGAAAGATTGCTAAAATCAAGTAGCTTACCATCTATAAAGGTTGGAGTCAAGTGTTTCATTGGCCGAGGAAATGGTCATAGATGATACTTTTACCGATGAATTAGTGATGATGTTATCTCAAACTTCAATGCCATGTTGTGTTGATTATGCGAATTTCATATTTTTTGGATTGGTTCCTGAAAGGGTTTAACATCTATCCAAAGTAGAGGTTTCTCTTTGATGTAAAAAAATATTTGGGATGAGCCTTATCTCTTTAGGGAATGCACTAATCACATTATCAAACGTTGTGTTGCAGAAGTTTAGGTAAATGAGATCATTGAGACTTGTCATGCATTATCAGTGGGTGGACACCACGGAGGAACCCGTACAGCATCCAAAGTGTTGCAATGCAGATACTATTATCCTACATTGTATTGAGATGCATATGCTTATTATTAAATATATATGGAATTCCAAATGGAAAGATGTATCTCAAGAAGGAATGACCTGCCTTTTTCACATATTCTTGAAGTTGAACTCTTTGATTTGTAGGGGATTGATTTCATGGGACCATTTGTTTACTTTTTTGGTAACAAATACATCCTTTGTGGTTTTTGATTATGTCTTAAAGTGGGTAGAAGAAGTGGCTTTACCTAACAACGAAGGAAAGACGGTCACTAAGTTCCTAAAAAGGTACATTTTAAAAAGGTTAGGTACACCGAGGGATATTATAAGTAATGGCGGTTCCCATTTCATTAATCTCCTATTTGAGAAACTTGTGTCCAATTATGTGGTAAAGTAAAAAGTTTCTACACCATCTCACCGGCAAACGAGTGGACAATTTGAGGTGTCTAATAGGGAAATCAAGAATATCATGGAAAAAACTGTGAATGTCAAGCATTCTAATCGGTGTAGCAAGCTCGACAATGCACTTTGAGACTATTGTACAATATTTAAATCCCCCATTAGCATGTGCCCATACAAGTTACTATTTGGAAAGTTCTACCACTTGCCCATTGTATTGGAGCACAAAGCATTATGGGCATTGAAGAAGGTAAATCTAAATTGGGAGTTTGCTTCAAAGAATCGTGTTGGCCAACTCCATTATTTGGATGAATTTCGCCAAAAATCATATGAGAGTTCCGCACTTTACAAGGAAAGTTCAATCAATGGCATGATGCTACAATAAATCACCGGGAGTTTTTGGTAGGTGAGCAAGTTCTACTCTTTAATTCTAGGCTAAATTTTTTCTCAGGAAAGCTCATATCAAAATGGTCTTATCCGTAAAGGGTGACTAAAGTGTGTGGAAATAGGGCAATTGAAATTTAAGATGTCAACCGTGTTAAATTTTAGGTCAATGGCTAAAGGTTGAAATTTTACTTTGGGGAATGTTGCGATTTTGGAGTTATTTAAGTGGTGTATTTGGACGATGCATGAGGGAACGCCCAAGTCAGGTCGTAATGTTATATCAATTGCTACTTGGAAGGCAATCCAATTTTAGTTATTTTAAATCAAGTTTTATTGTTTTGAAGGAAAAAAATAAGCAAAAGCATGAAAATGGATTGGAAAAGGAAGTCCTGATGAAATAAAAGGGGTTCCAGTGAGTTGAATAATAAATTGAGAATGGAGTCTCCGCATTAGGAGTATGAAAATAACTTGAGAAGATGTGAATATGAGTATAAAAAATACATTGAAAAGGTGAAGTCACTAAGCCAAATTGACCATACCTTTACCCTCATCCCCATAACAGGCCTAAAAAGACCCTTCAGATCTTCGTAAATCCAAGTTGTGTGATGATTGGAAAATATAGGCAACCTATGGGATGGAGCTAGCATGCATTTCTCTTTTGGAGAGTGAGAGTTTTAGTTATTCCTAACTTCTTTGATAATGTTCTTTGTGAGAACATGAAATAGTTTTGGTTGTGAGGGTACTTGAAGGATTTTGTTGAAGCATGTTTTTGCATTATAAGGGAGAATTAGTGAGCTTGAGCTTCGATTGATACTGTCTAGTCATCATTTGAAGCTTCTTGAGCATTAATGAGATTTTGTGTATACTTCTTAGTAGTATTACGAAGGCACCTGCATGTTAGCTCACATCGAGAACTATTGTACACACCTTTGTTGACCTAATTTTGTTCTTGATTTACTTTAGCACAAGCAAAATTTTAAATTGGGATGTTGATGAGGATGAGATTTTGAGTCATTTGATACCTTTTTAATTCATTAAATAGTGTCATCAATTCCTATTTATGTCCTTATATGATATTTCGATATATTGGAAGCTATAAAGGCCGAAGGACAAATCAAGGATGAGATCACACTAAAGAGGCCAAAAATGCTGAAATAGAGTGGAAACCCTAAGTTGAAGATCGCCGAAGGCAGTTGACGAATCGCCAAATATACCTGAACACCACCAAGACTGACACTATTTCATGATAAAATGACAAGGATAGTCCGCTAGGAAAGAAAACAATGATGATTATTCAATAGTGAAAAGGCGAGCTTAGTTTCAACTCCTAAAGAAACAACCCTCTAAGTTAAACTAAAAGCTAAAATAAGAGAACAAGTTGGTCGTCGTCAATTTTTCAAATGTGAGAGGTAGACTCAGTCAAGTTCTACAACTAAGATTCAAACACTTGAAGTGTGAAGGCAACAAAGGCTGAGCTGAAGAATAGAACTATGATCCGATTATCAAATAGGCAAACCTGACTAATGTCGCTGAATAGGTCAGGCATGAAATTTTGTACTAATTTTTGGGGAAAGTATAAATAGCTCAAAGGAGATAGAAAATTTATCTTTTTCATATTGAGAAAACAGACCTTTGAATATTAGCTTCTAAACTTTACTCCTAAGAGTTTGGATTTTGAACAATTTTGTAATTGACAATTGAATGTTCAATTCAAAGTGGGTTTTGAAGATTATTGGTAATTATCAATACTTTGATGGCTGAAAACATATTGGTATAATTTCTTTCCCTTTTATGATGTTTGTCTAAACCCAAATTCTTGGGGTGTGATTATGAAGTTGGGTATTAATTAATTTAGTAGCTCTAGTGTCTTGCTTTATTTTTTTGGTACTTATTCATTGATTTGAGTTATTTAGCATGTGTTCTATTTATGGGTTAAGGTTGCAAACTTTATCCTATCTTAGATCTCTGATTGATGCTTTAAAGAGATTGATTAAAGTGGGTAAATAGCTTAATACATACAAATTGGATTTGAGTGTGGTAGTTTTCTCGAAAAAGAAATTGTAGTTTCATTTCTAATTGCCAAATCTGCTCGTAAGAAAGATTTCGTAAGGTATTGGGTTGATTTGTATCTATATATTGATGAGACTGAAAGGAGATTCTATGAAACGACACCTTGAGATCGAAAGAAGATTTTTGTCTCTTACGATTACCCAACCTATCCATGTTTATCTAGCATTATTTAGCAAGAACTAATTGTACCACTATTTGATGTAGGTACCGACTCCCACACCCCTAGATCATTTCTAATTACTTTTTTAAAACCTATTTATTTTATTTGAATTTTGATTATTGATTCAAAACTCATATGTTAAACTTGGTGGAATCATCCACCCATTTTTCCTAATCACTACAATGAATTGGATTGCATCTTTAATTTCCTCATTGAATTCTTCAATTTAGATCACTCCATACTGGATTTGACTCCAGATATATTGTTGGTTATTTATATTGTTAGCGATTGCCTACTCATTTTTGTGAGTAATTTGAGCGTTATCACTACGCTACCTCAATTTGAGGTCTTTCTGACTAAGAATATACTAAAGACTGGTGATGTCATAATGAACTCTGTACAAGTAGTGCATCAAAATATTAAGCATGAAAACTACCACTGTAAACTGCAAATGATGAAAAGGGTTGTTACGCTCGTACACCTTAAGCTTCCTCAATGCATAAGCTATAAAACGACACTTGTGCATAAAATCATAACCCAAACCAATGATAGATGCATCATAATACATTGCAAGTCCCTCACCCTGAGCTGGAAGAGTTAGAAGAGGATTTGTGGTAAGAAACTCCTTGATCTTCAGAAACCTTGCCTCATACTCATTAGACCACTCAAAGGGAACATCCAATCTAGTCAACCTAGACAATAGTGGTGCTACAGAAAAGAACCCCTTGACAAACCATCTATAGTAGATTTCTAACCCAACAAAATGTTTAATCTTTGTCACTAAGGTGGCCCTATCCCAATCATTAAACACGTCTATCTTCATTGGATCTATCATAATCCAGTTCTTGGTTAGCATGTTGACCACAAAAGCTACAAACTCAAGCCAAAACTAATACTTTAAGAACATGACATAAAGTCGTTGATCTCTCAAAGTCGGGAGCACAATCCTCGAATGTTTCTCATGCTCTTCCCTATAGTGCGAGTATAAAAGAATATAGACAATGAACACAATGATGAAGAAGCCCATATACGACCTAAACACATGTTTCATCAAATCCATGAATCTTGTTGGGGCATTGGTCAACCCAAAAGGTATCACTAAGAAACCATAACGGTCATAATGAGTCTTAAGCACTTTTTTAGGGAAGTGATACACCCTGATTCATAATTCATTGTTACAAAACCTCAAGTCAGTCTTAGAAAACACTATTGAACCTAAAACTTATCAACTAAGTCAAGGATATGATTCACATGCTACTTTATATCCACCTTCAACATGTATAGTTGTCTATAATTGATACACAAATGCATTGACTCATACTTTTTCTTTACAATCAAAACATGAGGCTTCCAAGCCTAGACACGGTCTAGTGAAAGCCCTAACCCAAAAGCTCCTCAAGCAGAATATTGAGCTCGTTAAGCTTAGTCAACCCCATACAGTGGGGTGGAATAATAATAGGATGAGTTTACTACTCAAGGCCAATATCAAAGGCAATATCACGCTCACGAGGAATTCCACATATGTTGCTAGGAAAAACATTCGTTGAACTTGTACATGATATGAACATATCATTTATAAGGCCTTCTTTACTAAAATCATGAACATAAGCCAAAAAATCTAAGCACGCGCTTGATCATAATCTTTGAGCTCAAAAATAATAAATGATATCAGGTGGTGTGCGACTACCAGAACCCTACCACACAACCAAGAGAATACTAAGCCTGGCTAAGGTAACAATCTTGGCAAAGCAATCAAGGACTGCATGATAAGGGGATAACCAATACATGCCTAGAATAACATCAAAATCAAGTATATCTAGAAAAATAAGGCCAACCTGCATGTTGCACTCTTGAACCATCAAAACACAAGCTCTACATACCTTATTCACCAATAATGAATCACACACAAGAGTCGATACATGAAATGACACTAACAAGGGCTTAGAAAACAACTTTAACAGAGAAGCAAAGTAAACACAAACATATGAATAAGTAGAACCTAGATTAAATATAAAAACTTGACTGAAGATACACTAAGATCATACTTGCAATAACTGAATCTTAGGCCTTATTCTCCGGCTTAGCAGGATCCACAAAGAAATAACAGTGCCCCCCATGTGCTAGACTCTAGCTCTACAACTAGCTCTACTTGCTTGAGGACCTCCTCGAGCTCTCTGGTACAACCTCTACTAATCTGAGCACAATGCTAATTGGAGGCGCTACACCTTTCCACTTGGGGAAATCTCTAAGAAAGTTTCCATCCTCACCACAATCAAAGCAACCTCGATCACTACAAGGTCTAAGAGATAGACTATCTTCTTCTTTGTGTCCTCAACAACTTGAAATCTAAATAAAGGATTGAACTATATGGCTCAATTGCCCTTGAGGCTGATAAGCATGCAGACCTCTACTTGGAATTCTCTTATCACAAAACTAATATCCACTATTTCTACCCTGAAGTATGCCATGTTAATATTGCCCCCATGTGCCTCATGATGGAGCTCCTCCATAGTACGAGAATGGGCAAACGCATAAAGAAAGGAACAACCTACCAATGTTGAGGACTCTTTAACAATCCAGAGTGAAAGTCTCAATCCTCAGACAAAAAACCAAGATCTCTCCTCCTTTATAAGAAGAATCATGGTAGCATTCCTGAAGAGATCATGAAAACATGTCTCATACTCTAGTACTAACATGGAACCCTGCTCCATCCAAGAGAACTTATCTATTAACCTTTTAGTGACGCTGCACTATATGAACTTGTTGTATAACGCCTCAACAAATAGCATCCATGTAAGGGGAGGTGAACCAGATGGTTTACACTCCATATATGTACACCATCACCGCCTCGCTAATCTGTTTACCTGATAATCCGTGTAGTCTACCCCAATGGACTCAACTAGATTAGGTTGTATAATCGATCATGATAGGTGGTTAAGAACTATTGAGCATCCTAGACATTAGCTCTTGAAAATCTAGTTGGTGCCAAACTCAAGAATCTTCCTTGCATCTTTAGATATTCTACTCACATATAAACCACATGTACTACAAGCTAAGAAACAATAGATGCTTGTGGAGCCTCTATCTAGGGAGCTGCAATAGTAGGTTATGCTCTGAACCCATTGGGGCCTACTGCATACCTCCTAGAACCCCAAAAAATATGAGTGATCGTTGTTTGTAGTCTCAATGCAAATGTAAGATCGAGTGGCGACTGGGTAGATCCCGACCCCATCGGCTTCATAAGAATAGGTGCATGTTCGGGCCTCATAAAGTTGTGGTTATAATGGCACCTACAAACTTCATAAGTAAGAGCGCCAACCCTTAGCCCATGAATAAATGATAACGGACCTCAAGAGCAAGAAAAATAGAAAGAAGAATAATAATATAAAATTAAGGAAAGAACAACGAAAATATGAGAGAATATGTATATACTTCCCTCGAACAAGGAGAAAATATAAGATCCAACCCAAAACTTTGTTGATTCTATAGAAACGTCACAACAAAAGATGAGTATAGACTAACATATACAAAAGACTAACCCAACATATATACATTGAGACGAGTCAACCATAGAAGTCAACAAGATCACCCTTAGTTTGTGGAACACCTGCTACATCAACTTGAGAATAACCAAATATGACTAGAGCTCGGTCTGCCTCAAGAAAAAAGATTAAGAGTACAATATGATTATAAAAATGAGTACTTAGTAGGTATCATAGGTCAATCGAGCTCGTGAATGCAATGATGTAATAATAAGCTAGTGTAACTAGGTAATAGGGAAACAATAAAGTTAAAGTTAAGCATGCTCTATAGTAGGGCTATTATGGTAAATATGGAAAGTAGTTGTAACATCTCGCAAATTGAAATAGCTAGGAAGAAGCTAAGAACTTGAAATAATCATTTTTGGAAATAATGACAAAACCTGGAAATTTGTTTAAGTTAGGAAAAGTTGAGTCTTAGTCAACTTAAACTGGCCATAAATTCTAGCTCAGGATGATTTAGGTGTACTTCCAGATATGGTTGGAAAGCTCTTGGAATTATCTTTCCAACTCAGCCAAGTTTGCGCGATTCCGAGTTTGTATAAGTAAGTTATGCCCTTTGGAAGTTGGGTTGTTGGATTAAGGAAATGTCCAATCCAGATTTTTAAGGGTGTTTTGGTCTTTTCCATACCCTATTATTTTAATTCGTTTTTGGTGAATTAATTAAGGGTCAAAACTGAATTGGTTCAGTTTAGGCAATTGGAGATTTATGCTAGGGTTCTTGAAAAAAGAACGGAAGAGGAGAAAAGGGGAGAAAAAGCAAATTTCGTCGATTTCGTGGAAAATTGCTTGTGGAGTTCATCGGGGGTGATCCCTACTAGGTATGTGAGGCTTTCATAACGTTGGGATCATTCTCTCACGTGCCAAAAATATTTATTTCAGCATGGATTCATCCTAAAAGAGTTTGAAAGTTGATGTTCTTGATACCTATTCTTGTTTTTGATGTTGTTTTTGATGTTGTTCTTGAATTTGGCTGATATGGGGAAGTTTCTGAGATCGTTACATCGTATTATAGAGTCGTTTCAAGTTAGGTTCTTAGGTACATTTGTTGGGTATCTGTCTCTAAAAGAAATTTGAGAAAAAGAATCGAGTTTGGGAGAATTGAGGCTGGAAAACGAAGAAGAAATTTCGTCGGTCGAAATTTGGAAGTGGTGGCGCGTCGCGGCGCTGCTTCCCAGTTTTAGGAAAGTTCATTTCGCGTCACGGAGTGTTCTGCCTAAAAAGTTATTTTTTAAAGCAAAATTTGAATGCCTCTCCGCATCGCGGACCCACTCTCACATTTTGATAATTCGATCTTTTCTCATGTTTAGCTATCTAAATTCATTCCTAAACATCATGAGATTTTTCCTCTCACAAATCTCGATCCTTGAATCCATAAATTCAATTCAAGGAAAGTTAATAGTCAAGTCAAGGGAAGTCAAGAGTCAAGTTAAGAGAAGTTCTTAATGTTTTCCAAAAGTCTTTTGCAAACGTTTTAACTTTGTTTTGAGACTTAAGTTTTGAGTTGAGAAAAGAGTAGAGATTGAAGTCATTTCTTCAAAAAGAGTATATCGGGAATATGTATTCCCAAAGATTAAATGTTTTCACATTTAAACAAGAAAGGAAACTGAGATTTCAAAAAGAGCCTTTGTGCTAGTTTTTCAGTAAAGAGGAAACTTTGATTTCCAAAAGAGCCTACGAGCTAGTTTTTCAGTAAAGAGGAAACTGAGATTTCCAAGAGAGATTTTAAGCTAAGTTTTGAGTAATTATCTCAAACCAAAGAAAGAGTTTTGTTTTTACAAACACATGAGCTAAGTATATTTTGGGAGTAGTATTGAGCACCGATATGGGGATGCGAGTTTATATCAACTAAAGTATCCAAAAATCATGTAGTCACCATGGGTAGAAAATGGTCATTCTTTTTAGATAAATCCTTTTCGCATAGACTAGTGGATCCACTAAGTGAGTTAGGGCCTATACCACAGAAAGGTATAGGATGGTCCTTGGCAGCGTGAGGTAAAGTGTTGTATCACCACTTAAGCTCATAGTGGTGGTTGTCAGTTAGAGAATCTCCCCCAAAAATTATATTATTTTCTTATATGAGATAAGTTGAGTTTGTTACTACATTTCCTTTCACGAACTAAGATGTTTTCAACTGTTTTATAAGATTTATATATTGCATGTGTTTTATTGCTTTATATTTGAGTTAAGTTATTCAGAAGTTGAGAAGAGTCAGGTAAGTGTTTATTTCAAAATCTTTTCAAGCCTATATCTTGTTTTAGCATTCCAACTCGCATACTCGTACATTCAATGTATTGATGCCAGTTGGCCTGCATCGTATTATGATGCAAACACAGGTAACTAGGATCGGTATCCAGTGCATCGTTGATCCAATAAGCACTTCAGAGTTTGTTGGTGAGCCTCTTTGCATTCCGGAGGATCCCTTTTGTTTACTTTCAGTATTAGATAGTTCATTAGGATGTCGTGGGCCTGTCCCGACATCTATCTCAGTTTTTTTAGAGGCTTCATAGATAGTCAGTCAGATGTTAGTTCACTCCTCATCATTTTGTTATTGACTTATGTTCAGATTTGAGTTGTCATTTTGGCTAAGTTAAATGTTTATTTTCAAAACATTATGAGTTCAGTTTGAGACGGTTAAGTTGTTTAGCATTTGAATTCCTTTCTTATGGCATATAGTCTTCCGCTGAGTAAGTAAGCCAGGCCAAGGGTTCGCTTAGGGCCAGCAATGGTTCTCGAGTGCCAGTCACGTCCAGGGTGTAGGCTCAGGGAGTGACAATAGTAAAGCTATCTAAAATCTAACTAGACCCATATAAGCCTAAAAGGCACATACAAGGCATAACAATGAAAATGCATACAACAATAACCCAGTCGAACGCCCAAAAGCATGATGGGTACAAAGAAATGGTTCACTACAAGGAACCGTTAAGTACCTAACACCAACCTCATGTAACCTAGCATCACTCGGAATCTTACATCGGAATAGCTAGTCCTTCCAAGAATCTTACATCGAAAAGCCTTATCGAAACCTAGCACACCCTGGAATGTCATATCCAAAAGACTTGAAATAACCTAATGTATTCTTCAATCGTATGTCAAAATTGCTAGTCTATCCCCGAATCTTACATCGAAAAGACTTGTCATAACCTAACATATTACGAAATATTACATTAGATAAGGTAGTTATTCCCAGAATCATACATCGAAAAACCTTACTAGAACCTAGAAATCTGCTCAATCTTACATCATAGAGGCCTATCCTACCTTGGAATCTTACATCATAATGGTCACACATAAACCTATAAGCTTACAAAATCATACATTGGTTCACATGTATAGAAACCTTTCTTATCCTAAAATTTTACATCGGAATAGATACAACATTAACTATCCCCTCCAAAAATCTAACCTTATGTCATGTATAATGCTAAAAATGAAATGGGGTCCTGAAGGTCCCAAAGGTCTCAACCTATCCAAGAGGTTCACATCTAGCCCAACTCCAATGATGAAACAGGCTCGTGGCCCCCCAAAATTGGCATCTTAGGTAACTCTACCCAATCATAGGCTAAGGCTTTAAACAAATAATACTAAGGCAGTTCTAACCTAAATTCAACTCACGTGAATGAACAAACATTAACTAGTCATAAGAATCTGAAGAATTGTCCAAAATAACCCAAATAAGGCTTAAAATAACAAAAATTAACAAACAAGGAGTCATGCTAGACATCAACCCCATACTTAGCTAATTATCATGCTAGAACAATCAACAAATAAGGTCTAAGGGTAGTATGTTGTTGCCAACATCGAAGCTGATCACAGATGCTCCAAACCTAAAAAAATAGCTAGTTTTCTCTTTCGATCGACCTCCGACTGATGACACACTATCAAATTAATGATCCTAATGTCAATACAATCTTTTACATACTCAAAATGTATTAATGAAAAAGATAAAAAAAAACTAGCTAAAAACAACACTCTTTGACCCAAATAATGAATCACAAAATTGACTGTATTATAGGTCCTAAGAAGCTCAAGGAATTTATGCCCCAGAAACTGACACAATAAAAACTTTAAAAATCCACAAAATAGTTCATACTCAAATTTCAAGAATTATGGATTAGAAAATTAAAATAGAGGAAATTGAAGAGCACTAATGGGTTAAACGCATAAAAAAATGGACCTATCAATGTCCCAATGTGATTCCCTAGCAATACCCAAAAAATGTCCATCAATTCACATAAGAAACAAGCTCTCAAGGTCTTTCATGGAGGAAAAATATAAGATATAAGTTGATTAAAAATGTTGAAACGGTTATAATTGCCACCACGTTACTCGTCGCGTTCACAGGACCAAATGGTAACACTCGTGATAGTTAGTGTTTATTGGGTTTAGTGACCCTTCTATGCAATCGCATGGGTCAATTCAAGGGAACACAAAGACAAAGTAAAATTATCTTTGCAAATCCAATGCCAAACCTGCTATCGCGAAAACTGATGTGATTGGCTTCTACGAATGCGGCTCAAATCTTGGAAATGCAAAAAAAGTGTTGGGCACACAAAAAATGGCTATACAAGCTCCAACATAGAGTTGGTGAAATGCCCCGACATGGGCTTGGGATTCGTTGGGAACTCCTTCCATGCAAAAATACTATGTTGTCCTTGAAAATTTGACATTCTTGACCCAAAAAAGATATTGAAACTTTCATTAGAAGTCTTCTTGATAAAAACTAAATGGCCCCAAACCCAGGCGTTATTTTTAGCAAAATCTATATGGTGTTTTAGAATTCTTGAAGCCTCGAGAACATAACCAAAAATCCATCCAGACCAAACTCATTGTTTGAAAGCTAATAGAACACTCAGAATAATATTCTGAGATCGTTTACCTAAACTTTTTATAGAAGCCAACCATTTGAAATTCAGAAGCTCTAAAACACACACTTGCATAAAAACCAAAGGAATGATTAGGTGAGTGAACAATTAGTTCCTTCAAGTCATAAGTGACTTGGGTTGCAATAGGACAACTCTCAATGCCGAAAACACTAAGGAGTCAAGAAATGACCTAGAGGGTAATTACACTTTCTTGCTCCTCCTCCACAATCAATTTTAAACCCCCCCCCCCCCAACTCCTTTCCTTACACATCTAGTCATTTCATGAAATTCTAAGTCAAATGTTGCATTTTCATCCTAATAAAAAATCAAAAAATCTCTAGAGTATTGTCCTCAATAATTTCTCTCATTCATATTAAATATAAAAATCCCATCCAGTTTTGATCACTCCTATATACAACATATTACCAAAGTGATCCCTAAGGTAACCTTCCTAGGTATCTTTCAATTCATGTAATTTGTTTAAACTATGAAGTTTTTTTGTGAAGAAAAACAATATAAAAAAAAACAAGTTTCATTTTTGAATAAAATTTTGAACAATATCAGTTTCTTTTAATTAGATTGACCATATCATAAATCGACCAATATTATATGGAAAAATATTTCAATGAAACTCAAAATATGAGACTTCTGGTGTTGAAATTCAAGAATGTAACTATTTAAAAAACTATAAAATAAAATATGAGGCATTTACATAGTGTACTGCAAAGTTACTTACTTAAACACTCATAATATGGTCATTTGGAAATGATATATGTAATTACTAACATCAAAAAACTCAATTCTATATAATATTGGTATAAAATTAGGAAATATAAAATATATAAACGAGTATAAAATTTACCTGCATAACGCAAAGGTTTTGAAGATCTAAATCTCACCAAGGCCTTCCCCTTCCCATATTGAGTGTCACATCTCTATAAAGAATGATATTAAAGAAACAAAATTGACCAATCTAATGCAACGTGGGAGAAATATACTAACAATTCACAATACACTGCCACACTGGTATCAGGATTGAAAACCTTAAAGAAACAACTTTCAATTTTCATTTTTGTTGTCAAAATATTACAAGATTAAACCTACAAGCTTCTTATAGAATAGAAGAATTCATACTAGTACCATAACCCTATGATCTTCTTAAAAAATAGAAGAATTTATGGTGACATTTAACCCTTCAAGTTTCTTTAATAGAACATGAGAATTTGCGAAGGCACCTTTACACTACAATGTTCAACGATATTGTAATAATATATAGAAAGAGGAGAATACTATCAATATATGAAAAGAATATCTTTTGAACCTAGTAAAACTAATAGTGTATTGTAAGTGGAAACCATTGTTGATGAAATAATCTTGTAAAATAATTAAGAAAAAATATAATACTTTCATTATTAACAATAAAACTATAAAATAAAGTGAAATTGTATAAAATTTTGGATTAGATATGTTGATTTTATTGTTTGCCAGAGAAAAAAGAGAAATATTTGATACCATTAGAATAATTATAAATTATGTGGTAACTTATCAAAGTAGTTACCAAAAAAGAATAATTTCATCAGGTATTTTTTAAAAATGAATCATAGTTGAAAATTGAAAGTTAAAAAGTGAAAATGCCTGGTAAAACCAAATGAAATATGTGGAAAAAAGTTACGAATTGAGAAACGAGACCACTAGATTTCTATTTTAGATGACAATAGGGTATATGTGTTGCTCTATGAGAATTGAGGTTAACCCGTCATTTGAAGGAGCTTTTCACCATATTTCAGCCTAGAAAAATTATCATTGACTTTTGTTCCACTCATTTCATTAGAATCTTGAAGTTATTTTAGTTTTAAAGTCCTTGGCATATACTTTTGGACAATACCGCAGAAATTATAACAATTTTTTATATTTGCATCACAAATTTTGATATTACCCAACTATTAATTAACGATGAAGTGCATCACGAAGAATGCAAGATTTGTAATAATGAAAATTTTAATAACCCAAATTAGAAACTAACCAAGGAAGAACATCTCATTTTCATCATCTTGTACATCATTTGATATGCCATAACTTGGCACAAGGCCCATTTAGCATGCCAATTTTGCTTATTCATCTTCTGCTATATGTCTTACAAATTAAAGTGAAATCCTCTATACAAAGAAGAAATACAAAAAGAAAAATAACGCTCTTGAGTTTGAGTTTCATCAGCATTTATCAAACATATAAATATATATGTATATATATAAAAGTTTTAAATACAAATGTCCATTGGAGTATTACTTATGTAAGTTGGGTTCATGTTTAACCTTCAGCCATCAACAAAGTATTTATACATATTTAAACAAAAAAAGATTATTAAAAAGATGCAATGAAATGCAATACGGAAGGAGCACGTTGTAGATATGTTTTCTCTCGAGGTAACATGTGTTGGCTGTCAATGTTTTAAATGGAGTTTTCATCTCATCACAACCTAAAAAAATAGTTACACGTGTAATCGATGATTAAGATTAAAAAAAAACATGTGAAGAGCACATTGTGGATCTAAAATACACAAATAAAATTACATACTCTCTAACAATTTACATTTATGAATAAGATTTACAAATATATAAACAAATAAATGGAAGTTCTCACTCTCTAGGAGATTTGGAGGTCTTAAATTTATATTAATAAGAGATAAATTTGGATGTGTTAAGTGGATTCCAGTTACTAACCCTTGACATATATATTTAAACACATATAATTAATGATTAATATTGATGCAAATTATTCTTCGATTCATTTATCAGAGCAATAATACAAACTAAACACAACCATTTTTCTTGTCAACAAATAGCAATACTTATAGTCTTCAAAACTTGTAAACATACACCAACACTAAAGACCATAGAAACTAAAATACAATGTTAAATAGAAGAAAACTATTTCTTTTATTTATGGTTGGGATGGGAACTCATCATTCATGGAGAACTTGAACTTCTAAGAAATGGTCTTTTACACATTTTCCCTCAAAAAAAATCATAGAGATACCTGTCACCTTTCTCCACAAGGTTCCACCGACATAAATTGTGTCATCCACCAACTAGCTATATTCTACCGTTGTTCCATTTATTCTCTCTTGTCTAAATTCTCCGCCAGAAGAGTCGTGAAGGGTCATTCTTGGAGGTATTTCAATCTTTTAGTCTCTCAGCACATTCATGGAAATGTACTTCAATTAGGAACAAAGGTTTTCTTAAATTAGAACGCTATAAAAGTGAACTATAAGATCATTCAAAAAAATAAATAATTATAGGCTTTTAGTTCCTAGTTGATCTCTCCTTTTTTTTCTCGTATTTTTGCTACAAAGTAAGGATTTTTTTCTGAGTTGCACGTCTACTTTTGAATGCGTCTGCATTATATTGCTCAAGGATATCTCTCTCCTGTAAGAACTGAGTTTTTTGCATCTAGTTGAATCAACAAAGTTAACTCGTCATGTACATAAAAACAAATATCAGGAAAACACAAAAATAATCGATCCGTTTTATTTTACATGGTTGAAAATTATTGATCTTGGACATTGACAAAGAAAAAAGGTGTACATCAAAGGTGTTAGAAAATGAAATTTAAATTTATTTTTCTTTGCTATTCTAGAAAATTAACCAAATGTGCCCTTAGGATAGGTTTTTCACGATCCAAAACCAAACCTTTTAAAAATTAACTTATAGTGTTAAGCATTTCATGACATTTATTAGACTACAATATTATGCCCAATATGCAAACAAAAAATCAATTTTGAAGCAATATACTTACAAGAAATTGAATTGCATATAAAATGAAACAGAAAAATACATATAAAGATCTTTAATAATTGGGTCTACCTTTTGAATATTGCCCATTTTCTTTATATGAGCAAACCCTTTTAATTTCTTCTTCATCTTTCTCCCCCTCCCTCTCCCTTTCCTCCCTCTCATCTTGTTCTTCTACCATGTAATCCTCATTGCTATCATCATCAGAAGAACTACACCTGCTATCAGTTTCCCAAGTCATCCCTTTTGACTCGACACACTTTTGACATTCAACATTTATTTCTTCCTCTTTCTTTTTATCTCCAACTTCTTTCATTTGAAATCCATTTATTACAAGTAATTAAAAGTCAAATGTTCCTTTTTCCATCATAGTAAAAAAGTCTCCAAACTCTATAGTGTTATCCTCAATGGATTTCTCCATTCCATATTAGAAAGAAAAATATCTTCCATGTATGATCACTCCAATAGGCTACATACTACCAAACCGATCCCTAAGGGAAACATTTCTAGGTAACCTTCCATTCTTCTAATTTGTATAACATGTGAGAATTTTTTGTATAGAAGAAAATATTTATTTCTGAAGAACTATATAAAATAACATAAATTTCTTTAAATTGTATGTACTATATCATAAAAGCAACAAATATTAATTAGTAGAAATATTTTTTCAAATAAACTACAAGTTTGGGGCTTCTGAAGTTATAATTCAAGAATGTAACTATTTTGAGTTATTCTCATAGTTCTATTGCAAATTTTATTTAATCAACACATAATCTAATCATTTGAAAATAACATAAGTGCATATGACATCCACTTATGGAAAAAATCTACATAATACTAATATAAATAAGAGATTCAACCTATATAAAATGTTAGTACAAAATCTACTTTCATCACAAAGGCATCTCTCCTATTTTAACTTTCTCTCCCCTTATTCACAACCCTTATTTTCAAAAGTATTACATAAAAAAAATAAAAGAAAATGAGTTAGCAAAAATCATAGATCAAATATTTTTATATTCACATAGAAAAAGAATAAGAGGAAAGCTCGTAAAATAATGTAAAAGACCATGGGATCTAAGTTCATTTGTATTGTAGTTTTGATGATTTATACATCATCGAGGCCTTCCCCTCCCCTCATCCACTACCAACATCTCCAAAATAAGAAGAAAAATTGAAGCGAGAGGTCCGAAAAACAAAAATACCACAAGGAGTAAGTTCACTCATCATCTGTTTTGTACTGGTTTCAGGGTGGAAAACCTTGAAGAAGTCCTTTTCCATGTTCACTTTTGTTGTGAAACTATAAGAGAACAGATGAAATCGCCGCACAACCTTAACCCTAAAATCTTTTTCAATTTTCAAGGAGTATTATTACTCGAAAGTGTGTATATATTACTGAAGTATACAAAAACACGCAAATTATACAAACGAGATGCGAATTATACAAATTATTTCCCTCTCTCGCTCGCCTCTCTCATCTCTCTCCCAATCTCACTTGCCTCTCTCATGTCTCTCCCAGTCTCGCTCGCCTCTCTCTTTCCTCTCTCAATCTCGCTTGCTAGATATACAAATACATATGTATACCAGTTACATATATACAATTATATATATATATATATATATATATAAGAGGAAAAGATTACAAAAGTTCACATGGCTTAGGTGATTTCTCTTTTGCTCAAACTTCCTTTGACTGAGTTTTCTAAGGATCCACTCCACAGATCTCGTGCAAGCAACAATATTCAATTATTGTAAGGTGATTAGCATTACTTATAACCAACAAAATGGTCATGAAAAATAGCCTTTTTCATGCCAATAATCACTTTACTAGCCTTGTTCATACAAAAAAATCTTTTTACCAGCCTTATACACACTAGATGTCATTTAACCAGAGATGTCATTTTGGTATGAAGAAGGAAAGTAAAGTAATTATTGGCGTGAACAAGGTTATTGTATTCATCATGTTGTTGGTTATATATAATGCTAATTACGTGACAACAAATGATAAAATTATTGGTGGCAAGAAATGTGTGGAAATCGTGAATCCCTAGAAAACTGAGTCAAAGAAAGTTTGGGCCAAAAGATAGTTCACCTATGTCATGTGAACTTTTGTTATCTTCTCCTTTTATATATATACTTTTGAGTAATAATACTCCTTTAAATTTGAAAATTTTTTTAGGGTTAAGGTTGTGCGGCAACTTCATTTGTTCTCTTATAGTTTCAAAATAAAAGTGAACATAGAAAAGGGCTTCTTCAAGGTTTTCAACATTGAAACCAGTGCAAAACAGATGGTCAGAGTACTTACTCCTTGCGGTATTTCAGTTTTGTGGAAATTGTGAATTGAAGGAAAATATTTTATTTATAAACTCAGAAGTTCTTGAATCTTATATCAAGTTCTTTCTATTGTGTATATTTCGGTATATTTCCATATTTTATGCATATTAAAAATAACTAATTGTATCCCTATTTATAATAGTAAACAACCAAATTAAACTAAAACTAGAAAATCTATTCATATATGGACTAGGACAAACAAATCCTAACTATACATTAATTAAATAAATATGAAAATAACAAATCCTGAATAACTTAGGATTCCTACTCCAACTTTGAATTATTATTTCCAATATTCTCCCGTAATTCAAAGTTGTATACTCTTCTCTCTTTCTTCTTTTCATTGTTGTTGTATTGAAAAACACATTTCTTCAATGTTCAATTTATTTCTTGTCATTGTTGTTGTATTGGAGAACTTCTCTTCAATCTCCCATTGTTGGAGTAGTTCTCTTCAATTCTCATTTTTTTTTCTTGGTTATGTCGAAGCACTTTCTCCAACTTCTAAGTGTTGGAGCACTTTCTCTCCAACTCATGATATATATTTTTTTTTTTTGTGTTGGAGCACTTCTCTCCAACTTTCAAATGTTAGAGCACTTTCTCTCCGACTCACGATATTTTTTCTCTTAGTTGTGTTGGAGCACTTCTCTCCAACATTCAAGGCTGATGCCTTACCCACCAACGCCTTTCTTTTTCTTTTGTTTTTCATGTTGGATCACTCTCTCTCCAACTCTCATTGATGCTCTTCCCATCAACTCATTTTCTTATTATTTTTTTGTTGCTTTTTGGTGTTGGAGCAGTCTTTCTCAAACTCTCGTTCATGCCCTTCCCATCAACTCCTTTTCTTTTTGTTTTTATTTTGTTTTTGTTTTTGACTATCTCTAACTCTTATTTTAGAGAAGAGTTTCTTCCTCTTGTGTTTGGTTGAACTTCTTTAAATATGCATTATTTTTGTAAGCCTTTACTCCTAGCATGTTCTTTTAATGCATATATTATTCGTGCACCTTTAGCTAACATGATCATTGGCCAGATGGACAACATTTATGGGTCATAGCCGCCCGTCGGCAGTGGAAACTCTTATATCTTTTACCAGGATCATAGAAGCTCTGATACCAATTTGAAGGAAAATATTTTATTTATAAACTCAAAAGTTCTTGAATCTTACTTCAAGTTCTATCTATTTTGTATATTACTATATTTTCTATATATTAAAAATAACTAACAATATCCCACTTTATAATAGTAAACAACCATATTAAACTAAGACAAGAAAATCTATTCCTATATGAACTAGGATAAACAAATCCTAACTAGACATTAATTAAATAAATATGAAAATAAAAAATCCTAAATAATTTAGGATTCCTACTCCAATTTTGAATTATTATTTCCAACATGAATCCGTACGAAGTTTGAGCCAAAGGAAGTTTGAGAGGCTTTTGTACTATGGTTGGACCAGTGTGGAGTTGGTAAAGAAATTTGGAGTCGTTGGAGTTTGTTTTCTACAGTTGTAGCCCATATATTCTATAATCACTCCTTATTTGAGGATCCCGTATGCACCTTTTTTCATTTTGGGTATTATCCCCACTCATGTTTGTGTTTTATCCAATTAGAGCTGTGACAGAAAGATCCTATTTCATATCTCTTTCAATTCGATTAGAGTTCTCACTATGAGATTCTATCTCAAATCCCCTTTGACCATATTAAAGGTATGATTGGGAAGCTTTATTGGATACTTGAACCGTGAAGTATTTCATGGGAGGTTCTCGCAATTCTAGTACTATCTTTAAATTCTCTATATAATTCTTACCTCTAGTATGTACCTATCAAGATTACAGGGGTTCATTCAAGTTTTTAACTTTACTTGTGCACGAGGGTACCTTGTAGGTTTATGGCGGTAGATAGGTTAAGCTAGTTGTACTTATTTCATTTACTTTCTTAGTACACTAATGTGCATTCTTCTTTGCCTTTCATTCTTTGACTTCTGTTTTGTTTAGATTCTAGCATTTCATATTTCTTTTACTTTTCTTGCTCTATCATCCTATGATTCCTACTTATTACCTGTTGTTTGGTACTCATACTAAACTTTGGATCTGTTTTATAATGCAGATATGAGTACCAGTTACCAGCTTTGGGATTTGGGTGTGGAACGACCGGGTTCTGTCGTTATAGAAAAACCAACGGGGAAAAAATTTGAGTCGGAAAACTTTTTCGTAGTTACTTGAAATTTTCCAACTTAGTCCAGATTTGGCAAAATCAGAGTCTTTGAGGGGTAGGAAAATCTGGTAACAATAGGGTGACTTATTTATGATTTTGATTACATGAGTAGTTAGAAAAGTCGTTAAGCAATCCGTATGACTTTACGGAATTGAATTCGGGCGAGTACAACTACTGAAATCGATTTTAGTATGAAGGGGATTTTTTGAGTGTCGTTGGTTAGAGGTGTGTTGTGAAATGGAGGTCTTGGAATTATTAAAATAGCTGATTGTTTCATGCAAGCCACTTTGGCATTGGGTTTTGTTGCTCTGGCGGGGTCGCTGTAGCGGGGTGAGGGCCGCTGTGGCGGGCCACATGCGACTTTAAGTTGTAAATAAACCCCTAAACAACTTTATTCTACATTTTTCGACTTTTAGAGCTAAGGAACGAACCCCATGTGACTCTTGACAGTTTTCCACCATTCTTGAGGCTAAAGGTAAGCTTTTCACTCCCCGAATCCATTTTTCGATCCTTAGAACGTATTAGAATGGGCAATTATCGATGAGGGAGGGTTTTGATCTAGATTCTATGGTGGAAACAACCCTATTTTGGATATTTGGGATCTGTGTATAATCGAGGGTTTATAAAATTGTTAGTAATCTGGGTAATTAGTGATTGTTTATTGATTCCCATATTATATTGATTGTTTGTACACCAAGAACAAGTGGAACAAATTCGGAAAGGGAAGGATCAAGTTTCTTAGGGTTTCAAGCTTGTTTCGAGGTAGGTGATGGTTGTGATTCTATGATTGTGTGATGTATGTTTGTTCTTCCATCATTATGATACATGTAAGTATATGAATTTTGCATTATTGATCACACTTGTTAAAAATGAGATAAATGAATGATGGTTACCATGAATTCATGGCTTAATTGTATGATATTGAGAATATACTTGTTATTGTGATTGTGGTGTGTTGAATGGATCAGTTGCCACGTTCCGGCATAATTATGGGATCCGTTAACACGTTCTGGAATAATAATTGGATCGGGTACCACGTTTTTGTATGTTAACTGTTTGGGTTTTGGGTTCCATGAGAGGACCAATAACTTGTCATAATTGTGTAGCTTGAGAAAATGTGAAGTTGTTCATTATTCGTATATGTTGATGATATTGTATATGTTTGATATGTGCATCTGATTATATTATTGTATTGACTAATGTATGTTACACTTAGTGGGATAGCCGCGTGATCCTACCAGTACACTGTGGTTGTGTACTGATACTGCACTTGCTCTTACTTTGTTTAGTACAGGGCATCTTCAAGCGGCAAGTGACAGACCTCGCTTAGAAGTTCATTAATCATCGTTCGAATTCAAGCGTGAGCCAGTTCTTCCAGGCTGCCATGAGTTCTCCTTTCGTCTATGTCCACATTTTGGACTTAGACTTCTCTAGTTGGTTATTAGTTGTTAGTTTGGGGTTGTGACCCTTCTTGTTTAGACTTTGGTTCATTGTTAGATGATTTGGTACATTGACTTTCAGGTTCTAGGTGTATTTTCCGCATTCTTAGTTGTTAGATCTTTCGAAAGTTTATGGGAACTTTAGTTTTTACATATTATTCTTGTTTTCGTATCCTGAAATGCTTTAGTTGTTGGTTTAGTTTCTTGGTTTGGGTTGTAGTAGTGGATCTCCCACCGGAGGGTTAGTGTGGGTGCCAATCACGACGGTCTGGGTCGTGACAAAGTTTGTATCAAAGCCTATGTTTGTTGATCTCGATGTACCAAAACAAGTCTAGTAGAGTTTTATGAAATGGTACGGGGACACCTTTAATTTTCTTCGAGAGGCTATAGGACTTTAGGAAATCTCTATGTTTTCTCTTGTCTCCTTTCGTGCTATGACTTGATTCCAATTGGTATATGGCGATTCAAATTGGTAACTACCCTCCTTCACTCTTATGTCCGCAGATGGTTAATACTATTTTCAATGGCGTCAGGCCTGTAGCTCCCATCAATGCTCCAGCTGAAGAATCAGCAGCGAGAGGTCGCGGTCGAGGCAAGAGTAGCGGAAGATCTAGGGGTAGAGGCCGTGGAAGAGTAGCGTCTGCTGAGAATGGAGCACCTATTGAGAATGCTAGAACCCTTATGCGCATCATGAAGAGATAGAGGAGAATGTTGAGGATGTGGGACAAGAGAAAGAGATGGAGGCTGAGACTACCGATGTTACTCCCATAGACCCAATGTTAGCTCGACAGATCATGTCATTCTTGAAAAGGTTGGTTGGTCCTGGAGTGCTTCCTTCTGTTCAAGCAACTCAAGCTCCCGCTAATCCCCATGTTACTAGCACTGCGCCCAAGATAGGTGGAACGGGAGGTAACGATGCTTTCTTTCGTCTTTTGTTGGGTTCTATTATGACTGGTAATGATAATGAAATGTTTACTAAGTTTTTGAAGCTAAAGCCTCATGTGTTTCTTGGTTCTGAGAATGAGGATGCTTATGAGTTCATCTTAGATTGTGATGAAAGGCTTCATAAGTTGGGAATTGTCCATCAGCATGGGGTTGAGTTTGTTTCCTTTCAACTTCAAGGTGAGGCTAAGCAGTGGTGAAGAGCTTATATGGAATGTAGATCTTCAACTTTACCTCCACTTACTTGGTCCCAGTTTCATGCTCTGTTTTTGAACAAATATGTGCCTAGGACTTTGAGGGATCGCAAGAAGGATGATTTCATGGCCTTGGAGCAAGGTGGTATGACTGTGGTGCTTATGAGGCGAAGTTCCATGCTTTGTCTAGATATGCTACTCAATTGGTGACTACTGAGGAGGAGAGGATCCGGTTATTTATTAGCGGACTAAATTCTGTGTTGCAGGTATTATTTGTTCATATGACTTCTATAGGGAGGAGCTTTAATGAGGTAACAGTCTAAAGCATTGGCTAAAAGGGCCAAGAACTCGGGTAACTTTCGAGCTTCTTACTCAAAGGGGTCCAGAAGCCCAACGCTTACAGCCAAGCCAATTCAGTCTGTTATGCCCGCCTCTATAGGTAACTACTCGGGAACTCCACCTCATAATTTGATTCAAGATAGCCAGGGAGTCGCACCTTCAGCGGGCAGCAAGCCATATTTTGATCGTACATGCTACAACTGTGCTGAACCTAGGCGTATGAGAAGTGATTGTCCCTACCCACGTGTGTTAGATTCCACGCAGCAGCAGTCTAGACCAATGGTACCCACGGGATACGGTAATAATGGTCGAGGGTGTCCACAAGGTGGGCAATGAGGTAATCAGCGAGGCCGTGGAGGTAGAGGAAATGGTAATGCAGGCAGGGGTAACGTGCAACCAGGAAGGGAAGTGGCTCGTCAAGATGATAGGGCCTAGTGTTATGCCTTTCTGGGCAAGAATGAGGCAGAGATGTCTGAAGCGGTGATCACAGGTACTATTTTTGGCTGTGACCGGATGGCTAATATGTTATTTGATCTGGGTTCTACTTGTTTTTATGTATATGTGAGATTTGCCTCAAAGTTTGATATGATTTGTGATATACTTGATGCCCCTATCCATGTTTCTACCCCAGTTCGAGAGTCAGTCATACTCACCCATGTCTATCGTACTAGTCCTATTTTGTTTATGGGTTTTCCGACTTGGGCTGATTTGGTGATTTTGGATATGACTGATTTTGATATAATCTTAGGCATGACTAGGTTGTCCCCCTATCATGTTGTGCTTAATTGTAATACTAAGTCTATAACTCAAGAAATTCCGGGAAGGGAAAAATTAGAGTGGAAGAGGTGTACAAGCCTAAGCAAGCTAAGATCATATCCTCAATTCGGGCTTGAAAATTGGTAGAGCAGGGTTGTTTGGCTTATTTTTCTCATGTTAGGGATATTGAGGTTGAGACTCTATCTATTGAGTTTATTCCTGTGGTGTCAGAATTTAGAGAAGTATTTCCTAATGACTTGCCTGGTATGCCTCCGGATAGAGATATCGATTTCTGCATTGATTTAGAGCCTGGTACGCGCCCCGTTTCTATCCCTTCATATCGCATGGCTCCAATAGAATTGAGAGAGCTTAAGGCTCAAATCTAAGGGCTTCTTAATAAGGGATTTATTCGTCCTAGTGCTTCCCCATGGGGTGCCCTAGTTTTGTTTGTTAAGAAAAATGATGGTAGTATGAGAATGTGTATAGATTACCAGCAATTGAATAAGGTCACTATTCGAAACAAGTACCCTTTGCCTCGAATAGATGATCTTTTTGACCAATTTCAAGGTGCATCGGTTTTCTCTAAGATTGATCTAAGGTCTGGCTACCATCAGATGAAAATTAGGCCTAAGGATGTGCTCAAAACGGCGTTTAGAACCCGTTATGGGAACTGTGAGTTTTTGGTTATGTCTTTGGGTTTAACTAATGCGCCTGCAACTTTTATGAGTTTAATGAATGGGGTGTTCAAGTCATTTCTTGATTCTTTTGTCATAGTCTTTATTGATGATATTTTGGTCTATTCAAAAAGTGAGGAAGAGCATGCCGACCATCTTCGTATTGTTTTGGGTGTTCTTGGGAAGCAAAAGTTATATGCGAAATTTTCTAAGTGAGAATTTTGGTTGACTTCTGTGACATTTTTGGGACATGGAGTTTCAAAAGAAGGGTAATGCTAGATCCTCAAAATATTGAGGCGGTTAAGAATTAGGTTCGACCTAGTTCTGTGACTGATGTTAGGATTTTTATGGGGCTCGCTAGCTATTATCGTCGATTTGTGAAGAACTTTGCTTCTATTGCCACTCACTTGACTAATTTGACCGAAAAGGAGATACCATTTGAATGGACTAAAAAATATGAGGAGAACTTCCAAAAGATCAAGACTCTTTTGACCACCGCACCTATCCTAGCATTACTGGTAGAAGGTAAAGATTTTATTGTTTATTGTGATGCTTCACATTCTAGTTTGGGTGTTTTGTTGATGCAGGATAAGAATGTTATAACTTATGCATCGCGTCAACTGATGGTGCTTGAGAAGAATTACCCAACACACTATTTTGAGTTGGTAGCGGTAATGTTTGCTCTTAAGATCTGGCGACATTATCTGTACGGTGTCAAGTGTGAAGTGTTTACTGATCATCGTAGTTTGCAACATGTGTTCACTCAAAAGGATCTGAATTTGAGACAGCGAAGGTGGATGGAGTTACTTAAAGATTATGATGTCACCATTCAATACCATCCGGGCAAGGGTAATGTGATGGCAGACACTTTGAGTCAAAAAGCGGTGAGTGTGGGTAGTTTAGCTTGCTTGAGTGCATCCAAGCGACCCTTGGCTAAGGAAATTCAGACCTTGGAGTCTAAGTTCATCCAGTTGGGCATCTCAGAAAGAGATGGGGTGTTAGCTAGCATTGAAGTAAGGGCCACATTCATTGAGGAGATCAAGGCCAAACAATTTGAAGATGAAAATTTGGAGGAGCTTAGAAAGAAAACTGTGAATGGTAAGGCACAAGAGACCACTCTTGATGCGGAAGGTGTGCTCAGTTTTAAAGGAAGAAATTTGTGTTCCTCGAGTTGATGTCTTGATTAAAAAATTGTTGGCAGAATCTCATGGTTCGCTATATTCTATTCATCCAAGTGTGACCAAGATGTACCGAGATTTGTAGCGAATTTATTGGTGGTCGGGCCTGAAGAAGGATATAGCAGAATTGTGGCTAAGTATCAAAATTGCCAACAAGTGAAATATGAACATCAAAGGCCTGCAGGTTTGCTTCAAAGAATGCCAATTTTGGAATGGAAGTGGGAAAGGATAGCGATGAATTTTGTGGTTGGTCTTCCCAAGAATAGATTATAATGTTGAACAATTGGCTAATGTGTATGTGAAAGAGATAGTGAGGTTGCATGAGGTTCCCCTCTTTATCATCTCAGATCGTGGTACCCAATTCACATCCAAGTTTTGGAGGAAATTACATGATAAATTAGGCACACAACTCACTTTTAGTACAGCCTTCCATCCATAGACAGAACTATTCAAGTGTTAGAAGACATGTTGAGGGCATGTGTGATTGATTTTGGAGGGCATTGAGATAAGTTCTTTCCTTTGTGTGAATTCTCTTTAATAATAGTTATCACTCCAGCATAGATATGGCACCATTTGAGGCATTTTATGGGAGAGGATGTAGATCACCCATAGGTTGGTTTGAGGATGGAGATGTGAAACCTTTGGGGGTTGATTTAGTGAAGGATACTCAAGATAAGGTGAGGAGTGTTCAAGCTATTCTTTTAGCAGCCCAGAGTAGACAAAAGAAGTATGCGGACCATAAGGTAAGAGACATGGCGTTTCAAATTGGTGATAATGTTCTTCTTAAGGTATGACCCATGAAAGGGGTAATGAGATTTGGAAAGAAAGGTAAGCTAAGTCCGTGATACATTTGTCCCTTTGAGGTTCTTGAATGTGTAGGACCGGTGGCGTATAGATTGACTTTACCTCCTAATTTATCGGGTGTTCATCCGGTATTTCATGTGTCCATGTTGAAGAGATATCATGTTCACGGGGAATATGTCATTAAGTGGAACTCAATTTTGTTAGATAAAGACCTCCAATATGAGGAGGAACCGATTGCAATTCTTGATCGTGATGTGCACAAGTTGAGGACCAAAGAGATTAAGTCCGTAAAGGTTCAATGGAAGCATCGTCCACTTTAAGAAGCTACTTGGGAAACCGAGAGGGACATGCGAGACAAGTATCCCCATTTGTTCATCGATTCAGGTCTTACTTCATTCCTTCATTAGCATATTTTTCCTAAGTTGTCGCTCGAGGATGAGTGATGGGCAAATTGGTCTCTATTGCAACGACTGGGTTCCGTCGTTATAGAAAACCCAATGGGGAAATTTTTTGGGTCGGAAAACTTTTTCCTAGTAACTTGAAATTTCCCAACCTAGATTAGATTTGGACAAAATTGGAGTATTTGAGGTGTAGGGAAATCTGGTAATAATCGGGTGACTTATTTATGATTTTGATTACATAAGTAGTTAGATAAGTCGTTAAGGAATCCGTATGACTTTACAGAATTGAATTCGGGCGAGTAAAACTCCCGGAATCGATCTTAGCGTGAAGGAGATTTTCTAAGTGTCGTTGGTTAGAGGTGTGTTGTGAAATGGAGGTCTTGGAATTTTTAAAATAGCTCACTATTTCGTGCAAGACGCTTTGGCGCTGGGTTTTGTCGCTCTTGCGGGGTTATTGTAGCGGGGTGAGGGCTGCTATGGCGGGCCAGAAGCGACTTAAAGTCGTACATAAACCCCTAAACGACTTTATTCTGCACTTTTCGAATTTTAGAGCTAAGGAACGAACCCCAGGCGACTCTTGAAAGTTTTCCACCATTCTTGAGGCTAAAGGTAAGCTTTTCACTGCCTGAATCCATTTTTCGATTCGTAGAACGTATTAGAATGGGTAATTATCGATTGGGGAAGGTTTTGATCTAGATTCTATGGCGGAAACAACCCTATTTTTTATACTTGGGATCATGGGTATGATCTAGGGTTGATAGAATTGTTAGCAATCCGGGTAATTAATGATTGTTTATTAAATCCCACATTATATTAATTGTTTGTAGACTAAGAACAAGCGGAGCGAATCCGAAAAAGGAAGGATCAAGTTTCTTAGGGTTTCAAGCTTATTTCGAGGTAGGTGATGGTTGTGATTCTATGATTGTGTGATGTATGTTTGTTCTTGCTTCATTATGATACATGTATGTATATGAATGTTGCATTATTGATCACACTTGTTGTAAATGACATAGATGAAGGATGGTTACCATGAATTCATGACTTAATTGTATGATCTTGAGGATATACTTGTTATTGTGATTGTGGTGTGTTGAATGGATCGGTTTCCACGTTCTGGCATAACTAACTTGGATCGGTTGCCACTTTCTGGCATAATTATGGGATCGGTTGCCACATTCCGGCATAATCATTGGATCGGGTATCACGTTCCGGTATGCTAACTGTTTGGGTTTTGGGTTCCATAAGAGGACCATGACTTGTCATAATTGTGTAGCTTGAGAATGTGAAGTTCTTCATTGTTCGTATATGTTGATTATATTGTATATGTTCGATATGTGCATGTGATTATATTGTTGTATTGACTAATGTATGTTACACTTAGTGGGATAGCCGCGTGATCCTACCAGTACACTGTGGTTATGTACTGATACTGCACTTCTTTTTTCTTTGTTGAGTACAGGGCATCTTCAAGCAGCTATTGACAGACCTCGCTTAGAAGATCAGTGTTCATTGTTCGAATTCAAGGGTGAGCCAGTTCTTCCAGGCTGCCATGAGTTCTCCTTTTGTCTATGTCCACATTTCGGACTTAGACTTTTCTAGTTGGTTATTAGTTGTTAGTTTGGGGTTTTGACCCTTCTTGTTTAGACTTTGGTTCATTGTTAGATGTTTTGGTACATTGACTTTCAGGTTCTAGGTGTATTTTACGCATTGTTAGTTGTTAGATCTTTTGGAAGTTTATGGGAACTTTAGTTTTTAGATATTATTCTTGTGTTCGTATCCTTAAATGCTTTAGTTTTTGGTTTAGTTGCTTGGTTTGGGTTGTAGTGGTGGTTCTCCCACCGGAGGATTAGTGTGGGTGCCAATCACGACGGCCTGGTTCGTGACAGGGTGAGTAGCATATTCAGTTTTGAGGCGAGCTTATGCACATGGCATCCTCGACGTACCTGCCTCTATTTGTACATATGGTTGGCTAGTATTTTACATTTTGAGAGAAGCCTTGTGTTTTGGGTTTACTTTTGGGACTTGTACTCTTTTATTTTAGAAGCTTTGTACTTGTGACTTCCAAATTTTAAGAGTGGTGTTTTATTTTTTATATATCTTTTTGTTTTGTTCTACTTGTTCTTCTGTTTCTGGTACTTATCTTGTCATTTCCGCTTTTTTCTGTAGGTGCCATCATAATTTGATAAATCAAGTTATGATCAGGGTCGTATTAACCTCTAGGCCACTAAAGCCATCGCTTTGCGTCCCATATTTTTAGATGCCCCCAATCTTTTTGTAAAATACTTATATATATTATAAAAAAATTATATGTACTTTATTTTTATTTTAAAAAAAAACATGAAAGAAGTATATTTTTTTTAAAAAACAAGCAAAATGACCGCTAGTGTTCCCACTTTTTTAAGAAATGAAACATTTTTTGGGAATAATTTCCTTAAGTGGGAAATTGTGTTTCATTATTTATTTCCTTAAAATTTGACTCTATATTATTATTTACCAGATAATCATCTTTTTTGTTCTCTATTTTATTATTTTTATTCTCAATATTGAACTCTTTCCTACAGTTTTTTTTACTTACTCTTGCTTACAAGTTACAAAAGAACAAAAATTGTTTTTGGGTGTCTTCTTCAAAATCTAAAGAAGTGCAACAAGCAATCGTTATATTGAAGGAATGCAACACTATTTCGATATTGTTTTATCAACTTATCTAAATTCGTGAGCCTATGTTTTATTATTTCTTAAGTTTATTTTATAGTTTTTTTTCTTGAAAATCTGTTTTTCTTGATATTCTTAGTTCATAAGTATATATATTCTTGTTTTAGTTATTATTAAAAACTATTCAATTTAAATATGTCAACTAGAAAATATGATTCTGATTTTACAATAAAGAGAGAAATAGAATTTGAAGAATTAAATAATCTCAAAAAGGAGCTCTTGATAGATTTTTAACAAATAATAAAAAATTTGAATAAAAAATTATTGCTTAAAGAATAATGTTAGCAATTTCGGTAACCGTTGTCTCAGCCGGAAGAAGTTTTCTGCAACTAAACCTGATGAAATCTTATCTAGGATCAACAATGTCTCAAGAGATATTGAATTGATTAACTATATTATCAATTGAAAAGGAATTACTAAAACAAATCAATTATAAAACAGTAATTAATGACTTCGCATAAAAAAATTCTAGAAAAGTAGATTTTAAATTAAAGTATATATAATAATATTTTTTTTTAAAAAAAATATTAGGGCCCCTCTTTTAAGTTTGGCTTTAGGCCCAATCTTGTTGAGTCGGCCCTGGTTATGACATAGATTAAGTGAAGTGGGGTCTTGAACGAGTCTAGGTAGTCAACTCACGACCGCCAACAAATCACACTTACAAATAGGGCTACTTGAAAATTACACAACCTAGTAAGGACGGTTGTATCTAACCCAATTCCATTCTTGAAAGAAGCCCGCTGGCCTCGAACACCAACATCTAAAGAAACTCTAGCCAAACCTAGGAAAATGATTCACAATATCAATACTAAGGCCATTCTAGTCTATACATAGCTCGCACGGCCGACTCAACAAGATTGGAGGCCTAAGCCAAACCTTAAAGAGGGACCCTAATATTATTATTTTAAAAAATATATTATTATATATACTTTTATTTAAAATCTACTTTTCTAGCATTTTTCATGCGAAGTCATTAATTACTGTTTTATAATTGATTTGTTTTAGAAATTCCTTTTCGATTGATAATATAGTTAATCAATTCAATATCTCTTGAGACATTGTTAATCTTAGATAAGATTTTATCAATTTTAGATTCAAAAAACTTCTTTTGGCTGAGACAACGGTTACCAAAATTGCTAACATTATTATTTAAGCAATAATTTTTATTCAAAATTTTTATTATTTGTTAAAAATCTATCAAGAGCTCCTTTTTGGGATTATTTAATTCTTCAAGTTTTCTTTTTCTCACTTTATTGTAAAATCGGAATCATATTTTCTAGTTGACATATTCAAATTGAATTGTATTGATAATAACTAAAACAAGAATATATATACTTATGAACTAAGAATATCAAGAAAAACAGATTTTCAAGAAAAAAAAACTATAAAATAAAGTTAGAATAATAAAACATGGCTCATGAATTTGATAAGTTTATAAAACAATATTGAAATAGTGTTGCGTTCCTTCAATATAACGATTGCTTGTTGCACTTCTTGATATTTTGAAGAAGACACCCAAAAGCAATTTTTGTTCTTTTGTAACTTATAGGCAACAGTAAGTAAAAAAAATTGTAGGAAAGAGTTTAATATTGAGAATAAAAATAATAAAATAGAGAACAAAAAAGATGAGCATCAGTTAAATAATGATATAGAATCAAATATTAAGGGAAAAAAATAAGGAAACACAATTTCACACTTAAGGAAATTATTCCCAAAAAATGTTTCATTCCCTTAAAAAAGTGGTAAAACTAGCGGTCATTTTATTTGTTTTCTTTTAAATATACTTCTTTCATGTTTTTTTTTCTAAAAAAAATTAAAGTGCATATAATTTTTTTTATAAAATATATAAGTATTTAAAAAAAAAAATTGGGGCCCCTAAAAATATGGAGCCCAAAGCGATGGCTTTAGTGGCTTAGTGGTTAAGACGACCATTATAGGTCGCACGAACAAATATACCATCAAACTACTCATGATTAACCCGAAGACCACCTAAAATACCAAAAACGGGACTAAAACAATACAAATATAGAAGCGACAAGGATTCATGCTCAATTCCAACTTAACACCGAGAAAATAACATGCTAGAACAATCAACAAGCAAGGTCTAAGGAGAGTAAGTCGTAGACTGCCTCAAAGCTGATCTCACGTGCTCCTAACCTCTATATTGGAGCTTTTCCTATACAACCTGCCTTTGAAATATGTAATTCTATCAAATTAGTGATTCTAGTTTCAATACGGTTGTTTAGACTCCCAAATTGCAACAACTAAAAATGAGCTAAAAATTGCATTGTGGGACCCACGTATAAAATATTTTAATTGACTTTGTCAATACGTCCCAACAAGCTCAAGAAACTTATGCCTCAAAAATTGGCACAATCCAAGCTCAAAAGTGCCCTAAAAATGTCATGCACAATTATTCAAGAATTTCCAATCAATGATTCGAAACAAAGGAAATTGAAGGGAACTTATGGGTTAAATGCGTAAATGACGTTCCTAACAATATCCCAAAGCACGATTCCCAAAAATTCACAGTAATAAACTCTTAATTTTGATCTCTTATGTATTACAATGGAGTAATAATATAATGAACAATGAGCTGAAAACAGAATATAAGTACCAGTGATAACGCTAAAGGGCTAAATGATCGCTTAAGCGGCCACCTCTAAAGCAACCAAGTTTTTGCTAAAGAAGCCAAGCATATGTTGGCCCACCTCCATGCCAGTGGTCTATAAGTCGTTAAAGAAACAAGCTCTAAAGTGGTCCTAGGCCGCTAAAGCAGCTACACAAGAATGTTTGCACAAACAAAAATTGCTAAAACCCAATGAACTCCGATCGGGTGGTCAAGATTGGTTCGGAACCCCATGCACAGAAACAAACTACACTACCCCACCAAATTCTTCATTCTAGACTCAACAAAGATATCAAAATTTCCTTCATAGTTTTGGACAAAAATTTGGTCCAACACCTAAGACTTTTTTAGCCATTATCCACAAGGTTGACTAAACTGATTCTAGAAGCCATGAGACCTGGACCAAAGGTCCATCTAGACCTAACTTGACGTTCAGGAGCTAATAAAACCTTCAAGATTATATTCCAAGGATGTTTAATTGAAGTTTTTACCAAAGACAATAGTTTAAACTTTAGAAGCTCCAAAATAGGGAAACTTGCATAAAACCAAATGAATGACCAGGTAACCGAGCTATCAACCTAAACAAGTAAAAAATTACTAGGGTCTTTATAGAAAATCTGTAAATACCAAAATTATTGAAAAATAGAGATAATGACCTAGAGGGTCATTACATTTTCTTTCATTAGTTCACAAATATATTTTTCATTTTCATCCATACGGTTCCCCATCCATAAATTCTCCCATCCAACAACTAGATTTATTTTACTACATATCCAACTCTTGCATTGTGACACAAATCTTTGCTAGCAGAATTACGGATGGTAAATCTTCTACCCTGTAATTAGCATCACTATAATCAAAAGAAGAACTTTTATTGTTATGATTAGCCAAATTTTTTCATTTAACTCTATGCTCTTTTTATGTTCATTTTTTCTTCCTCCTCCTCCACAACCAATTTTAAACCTCCAACTCCTTTCTTTACACATTTAGTTATTTGTGGTAATTTTAAGTGAACTGTTTCATCATAATAAAAAATCAAGAAGTCTCCAAACTCTAGAGTATTGTCCTCAATGAATTTCTCTCCTCTGACATCAGTAGTGAATATAAAAATATCTTCATATTTTGTTCACTCCTATAGGTCACATATTGCCTAAGCCATCCCTAAGGGAAACCTCTCTAGTTATCTTTCCACTCTTGTAATTTGTATAACGTATGGGGCTTTTTGTGAAGCAAAAAAGGTTTCATTTTGGAATAAAATGTTGAATAAACAAAGTTTCTTTTAATTAGATTGACCATATCATAAAATAAGCCAATATTAGATGGAAAAATATTTAAAATAAACTTAAAATATGAGACTTTTGGTGTTGGAATTAAAGAATATAACTACTTCAAAAACTAAAAAAATAATATTTGAAGCGTTCATATAGTTTACTGCAAAATTACTTTCTTAAACACTAGTAATATGGTCATTTGGAAATGACATATGTAATTTATGACATCGACTAATTCAATTCTATATAATACTCATATAAAATAAGGAAATTTAGCATATATAATACTAGTATAAAATTAACTTGAAGCACACAGAGGATTTACAAATCTTAATATTATTAAGGAATTTCCCATCCCATATCCCATTCCAGCATCTCTAAAATGAAAGAAAATAAAGAAGACTTTTTGGGAAATCAAATACCAGGAGGGGATAAATAAACTTACCAACCATTGTACATTGGTTTCACGGGTTAAAACCTTGAAGAGTCCGTTTTCCATGTTCTCTTTTGTCGTCAAATTTTTACGAACATAAATCTTCAATCTTTTATGAGAATTGAAGAATTTGCGGGGGCAACCTAACCCTATGATCTTCTTTAAGAGAAGAGAAGAACTTGCGGCGGCACCTTAACCCTAGAAGTTTATTTAATAGAACAAAAGAATTTACGGAGCCACCTTAATATTAAAAGGATCTACAATATTTTAAAAGAATATAAAGCGGATAATATTATAAATATCTTAAAGGAATATTTGTAACAATAGTAATATCATAATGTGTTGTTAGTGTCTGTCACGGCCAAAAAAAGGATGTGATTGCACTCTTCTTATCCCACCGAGAAAAGTCAGTCTAAAACCATTCACGACCCAAAACCGGGCCATGATGGCATCCACTACAACACACCGAGTAGACAAGACGAAACCCAAAAAAAGATGCGAAATAAGCAATTTAAGTAATAACAGTAGTAATATGCAGAAGTCAAGAATAATAAATAAGAAAAAGGGCCATGTCATATATCTGTAGTATGATACAAAACGTACAAAATAGACCCAAAATATATGCAAATAGCATGAGGAAACTAAACAAGAGATTGATACAAGGAAAAGAAACTAACACTACCAACAAATAGGTCAACAACTAAACATTCACCCCAAATAGTCACACAACCTGTCAATCACACAAATCAATGCAATGCATATGTGGCCAATCCAAGATTAATGCAAAAAGATCCTGAGTTGTCTCACTTGCTATCCCGTGGACCCCCGAGGACACTACATAACCCCCCCAGAGCTTATCCAAAGTAAACGAAACCCAAAATTCAGTGTGCGGGCTGCGAGAGCTTATCAAAATTAACCTTATAAGGAGAAAATAGTATATTTTCCCTCCAAACCAAATTTTCATCAGTAAAATCAGTTTAAAACCAGAAGTCCTGCTCCCAAGGAGCTAAAAGTCATCAGAAAGCGTAGTGTACTTAAAAAAACTCTCTACAATCTTGTCCTCAATGAATTTATCCCATTCATATTAAAAATAAAAAATCCCATCCAATTTTGATGTAGCGATCCGAATCGTCGTTAATTAGGAAAAATAAAAAATTCGGGAAATTCTGGGCCACTGATCCGCCAGGGCGGGCCAAATGCAGCTAGGGCGGCAACACCAGGGTGGGGTAAGTTGGCGCCAGAGCGGGATAGGCGATACAAAATATAAATAAAGCAAAATCATATTTCCTCCTTCCTAAAATACCTAATTTAGTCGTAAAACACTCTAAAAACCCTCACAAAGCTGCTCTAAGCTTGGGAAGGAATGAGAAGGATATTTATAGCGTGAGGATGGCGATATCTTGCGGATTCTTGGCTAAATTCACCGTCATGTCATTCGGAAAACCAGAAAATTATCTGCAATTACTCTATGCAGCTGCTTGGCGTCCAGGTAGGGTTGGTTTTATGAATTGAGTAGTTATAAATCTCTATTTACTGTGTAATATATGTAAATCAATGGTAGAATTATGCATAGGACCTCGTGCACTGAAAAAATATGGTTAAATCTTAGGAAGAAGCCTTCGATGATGAACTATGGCTAGGTATGGTTGAATTAATACTTACATGATATGCGTGGATGAGTAGTTCATTAGTGATGGTTGTGATCCTATGAATGTGTGTTGTAGGTTTGTTCTTGCTTCATTGTAATACATGCATGTATGTGAATGAAGCATGTTGATCACACCTAATGTGAACAAGTATGAACGAAGAACTATATGCTATGAATTACCTCTTGTTGTATGATTGTGATAATATACATTGTCATTGTGATTGTGGATCGGGTGTTGCATTTTGATACACTAACTTGGATCGGTTGCCACGTTCCGGCATAAATATGGGATCGGTTGCAACCTTCTGGCATAAACATTGGATCGAGTACCACGTTCCGGTATGCTAACATTTTGGGTTTGGGTTCCATAAGAGGACCAATGAGTTGACTTAATTGTGTATCTTGAGAAACGTGAAATTAAATGTGGTTCGTAATGGTAAATTATATTGTGATTCACCGGGGTGGCTATATGTCTATGAGAACTTATATGTAATTGATCTTTGTGTTGAGTAAACTTGGTGTGTATGTGTTGTCGAATGAAATGGGGAATTACCAAGGGTTCAAGAGTCGTAAATACATGGAAGGCAATGGTTGTCCGTATGTGGCAAGGGTGAGAAGTAGAGGTAGTGTACGTGATGCAAATGCTTAGGTGGATTTCACTTGGGAGAAAGGGATTTGTGTTTAGTGGTTAGAAAGCGTGAAGTAATGTACTATGTGGCCAGTGTTGGGTAATATGAAGAGGAAGTAAGGGTGTGACGTGAGCGGTTAGTTGGAACGCTTGTAGTTGTATATGGGAACTTTCTGCATGTTAGAATGGTTAGGCTATGACCAAGTACCTAGTAAGTAGGTTGACTGAAAAGATGGTTAGTGGTTTGAGTGCTAGCGTAATTTGGAGGTATTTCGAGAGAGAGTAAAGGTGGAGAAGCAAGTGGTTTTATTTTATGATCTTACTAGTTGGTTTCTTATGTTATGTGGTAGGCGTTGGGTTGATCGATGATGCCTACCAATACGTGTGGTTGTACTGATACTACTCTTGCTATGTCTTTTGACATAGACTATGTGGTGGGCGTCGGGTTGACCGATGATGCCTACCAGTAGGTGTGGTTGTAATGATACTACTCTTTCTATGTCTTTTGACATAGACTGGATGCAGGTTGGTGATTTTCCATTAGGTGAAGACGAAGAAATTCTCCAGCAGCTTGTATCTTTCCTTCCGCATGGTGGGTACTGTGTCTTTTAATTTATCATGTCCAGTTGTACTCTTAGTAGCTCTTGTACCTGTTTAGACTAGATTCTTGGGGGTGTTAGTTACTTTACAAGTTTTAACTCTAAATTGTTTTAAGTTTTATTTATGAAAACTCGATGATTTCATGTATCTCTATTTTTTGTTAATTTTTCTGAATGTTTTAACTATTGGGATATGAGGGTTCTCCTACTTAGGTGTTACAGTGGGTGCCCGCACGGCCCGGTGGGTTGAGTCGTGACATTTGATCACTCCTATAGACAACATATTACCAAAGTGATCCCTAAGGTAACCTTCCTAGGTATCTTTCAATTCATGTAATTTGTTTAAACTATGGGGATTTTTTTGTGAAGAAAAAATAGAAAAACAAAAAAAGTTTCATTTTTGAATAAAATTTTGAACAATATCTCTTTCTTTTAATTAGATTGACCATATCATAAAATCGACCAATATTAGATGGAAAAATATTTCAAATAAACTCAAAATATGAGACTTCTGGTGTTCGAATTCAGGAATGTAACTATTTAAAAAACTATAAAATAAATTATGAGGTATTTTCATAGTTTACTGCAAAGTTACGTACTTCAACACTCATAATATGGTCATTTTTGAAATGATATATTCAATTACTAACATCAACAAACTCAATTCTATATAATGTTGGTATAAAATTAGGAAATATAAAATATATAAACTGGTATAAAATTCACTTGCATAACGCAGAGGCTTTGAGGATCTAAATCTCACCAAGGCCTCCCCCTTCCCATATTGAGTGGCGCATCTCTATAATGAATGATATTTAAGAAAGAAAATTGACCAATTTAATGCAACGTGGGAAAAAATATACTAACAATTCACTATACACTGCCACACTGTTATCAGGGTTGAAAACCTTGAAGAAACCACTTTCAATTTTCTCTTTTGTTGTCAAAATATTACAAAATTAAACATACAAGCTTCTTATGAATAGAAGAATTCACACTAGTACCATAACCCTATGATCTTCTTCAAAAAATAGAAGAATTTATGGTGGTATTTAACCCTTCAAGCATTTTTAATAGAACAGAAGAATTTGTGGAGGCACCTTTACACTACAATGTTCAACAGTATTGTAAAAATATATAGAAAGAGGCGGATACTATAAATATATGAAAACAATATCTTTTGAACCTAGTAATAATAATAGTGTATTGTCAGTGGAAACCATTGTTGAGGAAATAATCTTGTAAAATAATTAAGAAAAAATATAATATTGTCATTATCAACAATAAAACAATGAAATAAAGTGAAATTGTATAAAAGTTTTGATTAGATATGTTGATTTTTTTTTTGCAATAGAAAAAAGAGAAATGTATGATACACTTAGAATAATTATAAATTATGTGGTAACATATCAAACAAGTTAAAAAAAAAGAAAAATTTCAGTAGGTATTTTTAAAAAATGAATCATACCTTAAAATTGAAAGTTAAAATGTGCAAATGCCTAGTAAAACAGAATGAAATATTTGAAAAAAAAACAAAATGAGAACTTTTCATAGGTGTTGTATTAGAGAACTTTTCTTCAATCTTCAATTGTTGAAGTAGTTCTCTTCAATTCTCATTTATTTATTTTGTTGGTTATGTCGAAGCACTTTCTCTCCAACTTCCAAGTGTTGGAGCACTTTTAAAACTCACAACATTTTTTTTATTGGTTGTGTTGGAGCACTGCTCTCCAACTTCCAAGTGTTGGAGCACTTTCTCTCTAACTAACAATATTTTTTCTCTTGGTTGTGTTGGATCACTTCTCTCCAACTTCCAAGGTTGATGCCCTTCCCACCAACACCATTTCATGTTTTTTTTTTGTGTTGGAGCACTCTCTCTCAAACTCTCATTGATGCCCTTCCCATCAAATCCTTTTTTTTGTTTTTTTGTTTGTTTTGGTGTTGGAGCACTCTCTCTCCAACTCTCCTTGATGCCCTTCCCATCAACTCCTTTTCTTTTTGTTTTTATTTTATTTTTGTTTTTGACTTTCTCTAACTCATAATTTAGAGAAGAGTTTCTTCCTCTTGTGTTTGGTTGCATTTCTTTAAATCTGCAATATTTTTGTAAGTCTTTCCTTCTAGCATGTTCTTTTCATGCATATATTATTCGTCCAACTTTAGTCAACATGATCGTTGGCTAGATGGGCAACATATATGGGTCATAGCCGCCCGCTGGCAACTGAAACTCTTAGATCTTCTACAAGGATCGTAAAAGCTCCGATACCAATGTCGATGGATTTCACCCATCCATATTGGAAAGAAAAATATTTTCCCTAATCAATCCAATTGTCTACATATTACCAAAACCGACCCCTAAGGGAAACATTTCTAGGTAACTTTCTGTTCTTGTAATTTTTATAGCATGTGAAATATTTTTGTAAAGAAGAAAATCTTTATTTTTGAAAAGATATATAAAATAACATAAATTTCTTAAAATTGGATTGACAATACCATAAAAGAAATAAATATTAATTAGAAGAAAAGTTTTTACGAATAAACTACAAGTTTTGGGCTACTGAAGTTATAGTTCAAAGTATTTTGAGGCATTCTCAGAGTTCTATTGCAAAGTTACTTTCATAAACACATAATCTGGTCATTTGAAAATAACATAAGTGCATATGACATCAACTTACAGAAAAAATCTACATAATACTAATAAATATAGGAGATTCAACATATATAAAATGTTAGTACAAAATCTACTTCCATCACAAAGGCATCTCTCCTATTTTAACTTTCTCTCCCCTTATTCACAACCCATATTTTCACAAGTATTACATAAGAAAATTCAAAGAAAATGAGTCAGCAAAAATCATAGATCAAATATTTGTATATTCACATAGAAAAAGAATAAGAGTAAAAGATCATGTGATCAAAGTTCATTTGTATTGTAGTTTTGATGATTTAAACATCATTGAGGCTTTCCCCTTCACTCATCCACTACCAACATCTCCAAAATAAGAAGAAAATATTGAAGAAGAAGGTCCGAAAAACAGAAATACCACAAGGAGTAAATTCACTCACCATCTGTTTTGTACTAGTTTCAGGGTTGAAAACCTTGAAGAAGCTCTTTTCCATGTTCACTTTTGTTTTGAAACTATAAGAGAACAGATGAAATCGGTGCACAACCTTAACCCTAAAATCTCTTTCAATTTTGAAGGAGTATTATTACTCGACATAATATATATATATAAGAGGAAAAGATTACAAAAGTTCGCATGACTTAGGTGATCTCTCTTTTGCTTTAACTTCCTTTGACTCAGTTTTCTAAGGATCCACACTTTCCACACATATCGTGCAAGCAATAATATTATCAATTATTGTAAGGTGATTAGCATTACTTATAACCAACAAAATTGTGAAGACAAATAGACTTGTTCACACCAATAAACACTTTACTAGCCTTGTTCATACCAAAAATCTTTTTACCAGCCTTGTACACACTAGATGTCATTTTACCAAAGATGTCATTTTGGTATGAAGAAGGCTAGTAAAGTGATTATAGGCGTGAACAAGGATATTTTATTCAGCATGTTGTTGGTTATATATTATGATAATTATGTGACAAAAAATGATAAAACTGTTATTGGAAAGAATTCTGTGGAAATTGAGAATCCCTAGAAAACTAAGCCAACGAAAGTTTGAGCGAAAATATAGTTCACCTAAGTCATGTTAACTTTTGTAATCTTCACCTCTTATATATATATATATATATATATATATATTGTTGAGTAATATTATTCCTCCAAAATTGAAAAAGATTTTAGGGTTAAAGTTGTGCAGCAATTTCATCTTTCTCTTATAGTTCTAAAATAAAAGTGAACATGGAAAAAGGCTTCTTCAAGGTTTTCAACTTTGAAATCAGTGCAAAACAGATGGTGAGTGTACTTACTCATTGTGGTATTTCAGTTTTGTGGAAATTGTGAATTGAAGGAAAATATTTTATTTATAAAATCAAAAGTTCTTGAATTTTACTTCAAGTTCTATCTATTTTGTATATTTCTGTATATTTCTATATTTTATGTATATTGAAAATAACTAACAATATCCCCTATTTATAATAGTAAACAACCAAATTAAACTAAAACTAGAAAATATATTCCTATATGAAATAGGACAAACAAATCCTAACTAAACATTAATTAAATAAATATGAAAATAACAAATCCTAAATAACTTAGGATTCCTTCTTCAACTTTGAATTATCAATTCCAACATTCTCCCGTAATTCAAAGTTGTATATTTTTGTCTCTTTCTTCTTGTCATTGTTGTTGTATTGAAAAATACTTTTCTTTAATATTCAATTTATTTCCTGTCATTGGTGTTGTATTGGAGAACTTCTCTTCAATCTTCAATTATTGGAGTAGTTCTCTTAAATTCTCATTTTTTTTCTTGGTTATGTCGAAGCACTTTCTCTCCAACTTCCAAGTGTTGGAGCACTTTCTGTCAAACTCACAATATTTTTTTTCTTGGTTGTGTTGGAGCACTTCTCTCCAACTTCCAAGTGTTCGAGCACTTTCTCTCCAAATCATGATATTTTTTCTCTTGGTTGTATTGGAGCATTTCTCTCCAACTTCCAAGGTTGATGCCCTTCCCACCAACACCATTTCTTGTTGTTTTTTTTTTTGTTTTTTGTGTTGGAGTACTCTCTCTCCAGCTCTCGTTGATGTCCCCTTCTCATCAACTCCTTTTCTTTTTATTTTTTTGTTTGTTTTTGGTGCTGGAGCACTCTCTCTCCAACTCTCCTTGATGCCCTTCCCATCAACTCCCTTTCTTTTTTTTTTTTGTTTTTTTTTTTTTTTGTTTTTGACTTTCTCAAACTTATAATTTAGAAAAAAGTTTCTTCCTCTTGTGTTTGGTTGCATTTCTTTAAATCTGCAATATTTTTGTAAGTCTTTCCTCTTAGCATGTTCTTTTCATGCATATATTATTCGTCCACCTTTAGTCAACATGATCGTTGGCCAGACGAGCAACATTTATGGGTCATTGCCGCCCACCGATAGTGGAAACTGTTAGATTTTCTACAAGGATCGGAGAAGCTCTGTTACCAATCTCGATGGATTTCACCCATCTATATTGGAAAGAAAAATATCTTTCGTGTCTGATCACTCCAATTGGCTACATATTACCAAACCGATCCCTAAGGGAAACATTTCTAGGTAACTTTCCGTTCATGAAATTTGTATATCATGTGAAAAAAATTTGCGAAGAAGAAAATCTTTAATTTTCTAAGAGATATATAAAATAACATAAATTTCTTTAAATTGAATTGACTATATCATAAAAGAAACAAATGTTAATTAGAAGAATTTTTTTTCCGAATAAACTACAAGTTTTGGGCTACTGAAGTTATAATTCAAGAATGTAAGTATTTTGAGGCATTCTCATAGTTCTGTTGCAAAGTTACTTTCATAAACACATAATCGGGTCATTTGTAAATAACATAAGTGCATATGACATCAGCTTATGGAAAAACTCTATATAATACTAATAAAAATAGAAGATTTAACATATATAAAATGTTAGTACAAAATCTACTTCCATCACAAAGGCATCTCTCCTATTTTAACTTTCTCTCCCCTTATTCACAACCCATATTTTCAAAAGTATTACATAAGAAAAATCAATGAAAATGAGTCGGCAAAAATCATAGATCAAATATTTGTATATTCACATAGAAAAAGAATAAGAGGAAAAGTACACTTAAATAATGAAAATGACCATGCGATCTAAGTTCATTTTTACGGTAATTTTGATGATTTAAACATCATCGAGGCTTTCCCCTTCCCTCATCCACTACCAACATCTCCAAAATTAGAAGAAAAAATTGAAGAAAGAGGTCCGAAAAACGAAAATACCACAAGGAGAAAATTCACTCACCATCTATTTTGCACTAGTTTCAGGGTTGAAAACCTTGAAGAAGCCCTTTTCCATGTTCACTTTTGTTGTGAAACTATAAGAGAACAGATGAAATCGCTGCACAACCTTAACCCTAAAATATTATTCAATTTTGAAAGAGTATTATTACTCGACAATATATATATATATATATATATATATATATATATAGATTACAAAATTTCCCATGACTTAGGTGATCTCTCTTTTGCTCCAACTTTCTTTGACTCAGTTTTCTAAGGATCTACAATTCTCGTGCAAGCAAAAATATTATAAATTATTGTAAGGTGATTAGCATTACTTATAACCAAGAAAATGGTGAAGACAAATAGCCTTATTTAAACCAATAAAAACTTTACTAGCCTTGTTTATACCAAAAATCTTTTTACCAGCCTTGTACACACTAGATGTCATTTTACCAGAGATATCATTTTGGTATGAAGCAGGCTATTAAAGTGATTATTGGTGTGAAAAAGGATATTTTATTCATCGTATTGTTGGTTATATATAATTCTAATTATGTGACAAAAATGATAAAATTGTTGGTGGCAAGAAATGTGTGGAAATTGTGAATCCCTAGAAAATTGAGCCAAAGAAAGTTTGAGCGAAAAGATAGTTCATCTAAGTCATGTGAACTTTTGTAATCTTATCCTCTTATATATATATTGTTGAGTAATAATAATCATTCAAAATTGAAAAAAGATTTTAGGGTTAAGGTTGTGCGGCAATTGCATCCTTTCTCTTATAGTTTTACAATAAAAGTGAACATGGAAACGGGCTTCTTCAAGGTTCTCAACCTTGAAATTAGTGCAAAACATAAGGTGAGTGTACTTACTCATTGTGGTTTTATAACGACCTGTTCCCGTCGTTATAGAAATGCCAACGGGGATAATTTGGGAACGAAAAACTTTTTCGTAGTATTTGGATTTTCTCAACCTAGTCCAGATTTAGACGAAATCAAAGTGTTTGAGGTGTAGGGAAATATGGTAATAATTGGGTGAATCATTTTTTATTTTGATCTCATGAGTAGTTAGATAACTCGTTAAGGAATTTGTACGACTTTACGGAATTGAATTTGGTCGAGTAGAACTCCCGGGATTGATCTTAGCGTAAAGGGTATTTTCTGAGCATCGTTGGTTAGAGGTGTGTTGTGAAATGGGGATTTTGGATTTCTTAAAATAGCTCTCTGTTTAATTCCAGCCGCTTTGCCGCTGGGGTTTTCCCGCTCTGGCGGGGCCGCTACAGCAGGGTGACGGCCGCTGTGACGGGCTCGACGCCACTTAGGTTTGTTAATAAACCCATAAACGACCTTATTTGGCACTTTTTGATTTTTAGAGCTAAGGAACGAACCGCAGGCGACTCCTACTCGTTTTCACCATTCTTGAGGGTAAACTTAAGCTTTTCACTCCCCAAATCCATTTTTTGATCCATAGAACGGAATAGAATGGGTGAATATTGATTGGAGAGGGTTTTGTTATAGATTTTATGGTGGAAACAACCTAATTTTGGATAATTGGGATCATGGGTTTGATCTAGGGTTCATAGAATTGTTAGTAATTCGGGTAATTAGTGATTGTTTATTGATTCTCCTATTATATTGATTTTTTGTAGACCAAGAACAAGCGGAATGAATCCGTAAAGGGAAGGATCAAGTTTCTTAGGGTTTCAAGCTTGTTTCTAAGTAGGTGATGGTTGTGATTCTATGATTGTGTGATGTATGTTTGTTCTTGCTTCATTATGATACTTGTATATGTATGAATGTTGCAATGTGGATCACATTTGTTGTAAATGAGATAGATGAATGATGATTGCCATGAAATCATGACTTAAATGTATGATCTTGATGATATACTCGTGATTGTGATTGTGGTATGTTTGAATGGATCGGTGATGAGTCCACGATTTGGACTCTTTAGGGCTTTATTTTGATAGATTTAGTGTCCTCAAATGCATATTTTGTCTTAATAACTGATGAAAAATCCTTGAGTTTCAGGTATTTGGAGTTTAGGAGACAAGGCATGGACACTATTGGGCAGAAAGGAACAAGGCAGCTGAAAAGAATGAAAGAAAAGACAGCCTGAGGATCGCCTAAACCATTAGGCGAGTCACCGAATGGCTAGGATCTCGCCTAATGTTCTAGTGTGCCAAGCGCTGAAGGAGAAAATCGAGTCGGTGAGATAAATGAGCAGTCGGTGAGTCGCCAAACGATTCCGCGATGCAGTACTTCATCGCCCAAAGTTACAGAACCTGAATTTGCTGAAGGCCAAAGCAGAAAGGCGATGAACCAGACCAAAGGGCGGATCGCCGAATGGGTCGGTGATACCGACTAACTGCGCCGAGTGGTCCTTCGCTGCACACTTTTTTACAACTATAAATACTTGTTTAAATCTCTAGTTTAGTATCAAGTTTTACAATTTAGAAACCAAATTTAGAATTACTCAGTTTTTGGAGACAATTTTCCTTAGCTTTAAAGATTTGAAGATTTCCATTTTCTAAGCAATTGGAAGTGGGTATTGAAGATTCTTCATTTTTTACGTGTGTAAAGACAACATATATCGTACCCATTTGATGGAAACACTTTTTGGTATCGATTTCTATCTCTTTACTATGTCTAGATAAAACCCCAATTCTTAGGGTGTGATTTTGTGAATATGGGTTGAATTTACTGCTGGGTATTTCTAATTGATTGTTTATTTGTTGTTTATAGGTGATTTCATTCAGTAGTTGTGTTTGAATTAAATAGGGTTGTACTTGCAAATACAATTTTATCTTCATTTTTTTTACTTGCTCAAGAGAGAAGTTTTAAAACCAAAACTACTGAATCGATAGTATGTGGTGATTGTGTTGTCGTGGGTTCAGCTTGACAGAGTGAATCCTAAACTCTCTCCCACACATTTAACTCGAGAGAGTGAATGGACTAAGGCGAAGGTTGTGCTTCATTGCCGCTTATTGGTGTTCTAGAGAAACCAATTTGATTCGGGGTAAATTGTTCGAGAGAAAATTTACCACCAAGAATCCTGTCTCCACATTTGCATTTTCATTTTTAATCGTCATTTTAGTTGCTTATTGACTACAAAACCCCCTCCGATAATTGACACTAGTGTCACCCTTTAATTTATCATGTTTTTACTCGTATATGTCTATAGCTACGATTGAGTTGAACACATTTTTGTTTTTCTATTAATTCTCAATTATGAACCGCTCCCTTGGGACTCGACCCCAACTCACTAGTTGGGTTATATTACTACTCACGATCGTTGGCACTTGAATTGGAAGTAGTGTCCTGATACGTGAAGTCAAAATGGGGCCACTGTCCGGGAGTGGTGCTAATTGAGAATTCTTAGTTAAGTTAAATTTTGTCCTTGTTAGTTATAGCTCTACTTACTTAATTTGTCGCTTTGTTTTGCTTGTTTGTGTTGAAAATAGAAAGTATGAGCGTAAACGACAGTAATGGCAACCAAGTAGGCCATCAAGACGACATCAGAAACCTCAGCGATGTCAATGAGCCTCATGGTAATGACCCCCATCTCATGGGAGGTATTGGTGCCATTCGCTTGCCTCCGGCCGAAGGGAATGCGGTGTTCCACATCACGAGTACTATGTTGCAACTCTTGCAACTAAAAGGGTTTTTCAGTGGTTTGGCTCATGAGGATCCCCATGAGGACATTAGAAACTTCGTGGATGTATGCGGACCATTCTCCTTCAAGAATATCTCCCAAGAATCAGTCCGGTTGAGGTTGTTCCCATTCTCTTTGATGGGAGAAATGTGCAAGTGGCTGGCTTAATTTCCACATAAATCAATCACTTTGTGGGAGGAGTTGGTCACCGCATTTCAAGTGCGATATTTCCCTCTCTCAAAGATGATGACTCTTCGGGACAACATTCAGAGGTTCAAGAGTCTAGAAGGCGAGCCAATTCATGAAACTTGGCTGCGATTCAAAAAGTTGGTGCTTCAATGCCCAACCCATGGTTTGCTTGATAACATGTTGCTGCAGTATTTTTACTGGAGTCTGGATTCAGTAAATAAGGGTGTTGCTGACCAAATTTCTCCGGGAGGTTTGATGCAGCAACCTTATTTGTAGCGGCTCAGCTGTTGGATGGCATGACTACCATAAACAGGGCGTGGTATACCCGTGAAGGCTAGGTCTCCCCTCTCATGTTTAAGCTGACTAAGGAACAAATGGAGAAGGACCAAGAGAGGGACCAGAACATGGCTAAGATCATGACACAACTTGATATTTTGTCTAAAAATGTCATGGGATTTATTGCTCGAAGTGTCAATGACGTGGGTGTCAAATGTGCTAATCTGAATGAGTCCAAGTTTGAAGCCTTGTATAATGAAGAGGTAAATTTCCTAGCTAACCAAGGCAGTAGCTGACACAACTTGATATTTTGTCTAAAAATGTCATGGGATTTATTGCTCGAAGTGTCAATGACGTGGGTGTCAAATGTGCTAATCTGAATGAGTCCAAGTTTGAAGCCTTGTATAATGAAGAGGTAAATTTCCTAGCTAACCAAGGCAGTAGCTATCGTTCCAACTACCCGAGGCAGGGTGGTAACCAAGGTTGGGCTAGGGATGAAGGTTGGAAAGATCGAGATCGTGAATGGAGGGACCATAATCCGAATTGGAAGGATGGGGAGAAGGATAGGTTTGTGCCTCCCCACGAGCGCTAAAAGATAAAGGATTCGGATGGTGGTCGGTCTGAGGATATGCTCTTTCTATCCTCAACAAAGTTGAAGGGTCAGACAAATTTTTAAAGGAAATGAAAGAAGATGTGTCTACCCTTAGCTAGACTGTCACCTCCTATTCAGTGTCGATCAAGTAGTTGGAGACCCAAATGGGTCATATATTATCTCATCTCAACCCAAGACAGCGGGGGGGTGGGGGGTGGGTTTGCCTACTGATACTATGGCTAACCCCAAGAATAGGTTTGAAGGTGGACTTGCGTCGTGCCGCAACGTTAACTAAGGCGCTGCTTGGGAGGCAACCCAAGTTTTCTTATTTGTTTACCTTTCTTTGTTTGGAATAATGGTGTGTTGGTTGTGCAGGTTAACATGTGGAAAGTGTTCGGAAAGAGGGAAATTGGCGAAGAAAAGATGCAGTTGGCGCATTGCTGAAAGGGTCGACGACCCCGACTTAGACCGCCATTGGACTTTCGGCGAAAACCAGGAAATTATTGGTAAGTCGCCGGCGACCCCGATATAGTCCGCCGTTTGGATCTCCAAATCAGTTGGAAGTCCTAGAAAATTCAGCGAGGTGAGTGTCTATTCGGCGTTTCGCCGAGCGAATCGACGAGTAAGACTAACGTCGCCGAACGGGCGAACACTGGATGGTTTTTAAGGTTATATTTTCCAAACTCTTCACTTTCCCTCACTTTAAATCTTCACAAACTCACACCTGCACCTTAGTTTATATATTGGCACATTTCATGAAGTATTTTAGCTATTGATTAGTGCTCAGAGTTGGAATACATTGCCGCCTAGCATTTCAATTTTATCTTAATCGGCATAAAAGGTTGGTTTTCCAAACCCCGAATTCATTTTTATCGAAATTGTACTTATTTGCAACATTATTATCTTGATGGTCGTGTACTGGGCATCTCTGATAATATTAGTATGCTTAAATGTCGGTTTTAATTTAAACACCTTGCCCGTAGTGTTTTGATTATTGAAATCCCGTAGCTTGGTGCATTGAAATAGATTACAATACTTGGGGTCATGCTTGTATGTTATGGGTCTTGTTTGGATTTGTGTTGTGCATGGTTTGATTTTGTTTTCGGGGGTTGCGGGGTTGTATTCCAGAAGTTGGGCTAAAAAAAGGGCACGTTAGGTCGTTTGGCGAGCTGGGTCGGGCTCGCCGAACCACTTGACGGTTCACCTAATGTCCCCATCTCGCCTTTAATTTCATGCTTTATGTGTTGTTAGATTCTCTAACTTTCGGTGAGAAGCCTGATGCCGTCGAAGGACCTCAACGACTCGCTAAAAGACTTATTGATCGCCCTTAGTCTGCACCCATGTATCATGTTCGCACTGTGACTTTCGGTGAGCTAGTTGTTGCTCGCCCAAAGCTGCCAGCGATTCACCAAAAGAGTCCCATCGCCAAATGGCCATAGCATTAAAATTAATTTTCTGTGCTTCTGTTCGAATATCTCATAATTTTGTTTCAATGCTTCGCAGACATGGCTAGACCAAAAGTTGCTCGGAAAATCATCCCACCCCGACAGATAAGAGCACAAAATTTCAAATTAAATGAAGAAAGGTCAAATCCTCCCAAGAAGGGCAAACAAGAACCTTCACTTGGAAACAAAGGCAAGGGCAAGAGGCCTAGTTCTAGCAGGAAGACTGCTTCCCGAGACTCCTCTATCCCTTCATGGGCTCGAGGACTTTATACAGCTGTTCAAAAAAATTTGGCAGACACACACCTAAAGAAACTCCTAGTGAGTTTGGTGCTATTGTTCCTTTTAAAGGAACTCCGGGCACTGATGCCCGAGACCAGACTGATGCCCAGACAGATGGAGTGAATGCTTAGACATAATCCCCTTTTTACCTCCCTCTCTCTCTTACTTTTATTTTGACTTGTGGATATTATATTTTTGTTTGCATTTGAGGACAAATGCTTTTATTTGTGGTGGGGTGAGGCCCACCTTTTGTGTGACTTTCTCATTTTATTTATATATTTGGGCTTTGAATTAAATTTTGTCTTGTACACTGCTTTTTGTGGATGTTTGAGCTTGTGGCTCCTTGCTTTTAATTGTAAATGATTTTTGACCCTTTCGAAAATTTTGCCACCTCTTGTATGTGTCGAATGTGGCTGTTCTTTTGCAAATTTGAGTACCGGTTTTCATCAATACCGATGACTCAAATAGTTCTCATAATCAAACAAAAATGAATGCACAACTACGACAAGGCCAATTGAAGTTGCATAGACAATATGTGAACTCCTTACATCTCATTGTGACTAGCCAAGTATCAAATTGAGTCTCTTGTGATGAACATTGCACACTAGCGAAAGTGTGGAGTCTTGTTTGACTTTGGTGCCAATGCCTTATGTGATGAGCTTATCGTGAACCATGTGTGATGACACCTAGAATTTGCCCAGTTTGTCCGGCTGACTAAGTGACGCGAACTCTTGATATGATCTTAGGCAACGTTAAAGAGTGTGAACCAATTTGACATTACCCCTCTTTTGTGGCTTAATCTGTGAGTGTGTGAAACTTTTTTGAACACCCTTTGAGCCTTAGCCTTTTCTTGAAAGAAACTTGATAAAAATGTGACCTTGACCTATTACCCATAATCCTCATGATTTGTGGTTTGTGTGAATAGACAACTTAGGCTAAAAGCCTAAGTTGAGGGTGTGGTGAAAAGAGAAGTTAAATCAAGAAGTGCAAGAAAGTCCCCTTTCACCCATGGTGTTGAGAAAAATGGAACCCCTCCATCCAAAAAAAAGGAATGAAAAAGAGAAAGAATGAAAAAGTTGTGGAATAAAGTTTTGAGAAGACAAAAAGAAATAGGGTTTCCAACAGTCCATGGAAAGTGAATAATGGGATTACTTAAAAGCACGAATGACAAATGATGAAGAAAAGGAAAGGAAGTGTTGTTCACAACGCATTTCATGAGGACTATAGACAATGAGCTGAAATAACCATACCTTTGCACTCAGCCCCGTTACAAGCCTTAAAAAGACCTTTTTGATCTTGAGTGAGCTGAAGCAAATGTTGGTTGGAAAATACGGGCAAACCCATCGGTGAAATAATGTATTGTGTTTATCTTTGTGAGTGTAAGAGTTGATCTTGATTCCGGAACTTTAAATGATTGAGCCGTTGTGTGTGAATATGGAATCATTTTTTATGTGAGGGCATTTGATCACTTTTGTTGGGCTTGAACTTGCATTTAAAGCAAGTATAGTGAGGTTGAGATTCTTTGGTAATGGTGAGTCACAACTTGAATCTTTGAGTGAACAATTGATCCTTGCACGAATAAGTTGAGTCTTTTTTGTGTACATTCATGATTGAGTCTTGTGTAGCACTGTTTGAGACACCCTTTTTGAACTACTGAACTTGAGTTTTACATGAGGACAAGCAAAAGTTTAAGTTAGGGTGTTGATGAGTCCACGATTTGGACTCTTTTAGGGTGTTTTTTGATAGATTTATTGTCCTCAAATGCATATTTTGTCTCAATAACTAATGAAAATCCTTGAGTTTCAGGTATTTGGAGTTAGAGACAAGGCATGGACACTATTAGGCAGAAAGAAACAAGGCAGCAGAAAAGAACGAAGAAAAGATGGCATGAGGATTGCCTAAACCATTAGGCGAGCCACCGAATGGCTATGATCTCGCCTAATATTCTAATGTGCCAAGTTCTAAAGGAGAAAATCGAGTCGGTGAAATAATGGAGCAGTCGGCGAGTAGCCGAACGATTTTGAGATGCAGTACTTCGTCACCCAAAGTTACAGAACCTGAATTTGTTGAAGGCCAAAGCAGAAAGGCGATGAACCAAACCAAAGGGCGGATCACCGAGTAGGTCGACGATCCCGACTAACTGCGTCGAATGGTCCTTCGCTGCACACTTTTTGACAACTATAAATACTTGTTTAAATTTCTAGTTTAGTATCAAGTTTTACTATTCAGAAACCAATATTTAGAATTACTCAGTTTTAGAACTTAGTGTTTGGAGGCAATTTTCCTTAGCTTTGAAGATTTGAACATTTCCATTTTCTAAGCAATTGGAAGTGGGTATTAAAGATTCTTCATCATTGACGTGTGTAAAGACAATATCTATCGTACCTATTTGATGGAAACACTTTTCGGTATCGATTTCGATCTCTTTACTTTGTCTAACTAAAACCCCAATTCTTGGGGTGTGATTTTGTGTATCTGAGTTGAATTTACTGTTGGGTATTGCTAATTGATTGTTTATTCACTGTTTAGAGGTGATTTCATTCAGTAGTTGTGTTTGAATTAAATGGGGTTGTAGTTGCAAATACAATTTTATCTTCGTGTTTTTTACTTGCTCGAGAGAGAAGTTTTAAAACCAAAACTACTGAATCGATAGTCTGTGGTTATTGGGTTGTCGTGGGTTCAGCTCGAGAGAGTGAATCCTAAATCCTCTCCCACACATTCATCTTGAGAGAGTGAATGGACTAAGGCAAAGGTTGTGCTTCATTGTCGCTTATCGGTGTTCAAGAGAAACCGATTTGATTCAGGGTAAATTGTTCGAGAGAAAATTTACCCCCACTAAAGTCTAGCCTAGTTACCAATTTACAGCGATTTACTAGCAATAGAATTTACACGATTGTTTATTTTAGCCCATATTCCTATCACATCCCAAGAATCCCATCTCTGTATTTACATTTTCAGTTTTAATCATCGTTTTAGTTGCTTATTGACTACAAAATCCCCTCCGATAATTGACACTAGTGTCATCCTTTAATTTATCATGTTTTTACTCGTAAATGTCTATAGCTACGGTTGACAACTGAACACATTTTTGTTTTTCTATTGATTCTCAATTACGAACTGCTCCCTTGGGACTCGACCCCAACTCACTAGTTGGGTTATATTACAACTCAAGATCATTGGCACTTGAACTGGAAGTAGTGTCCTGATACGTGAAGTCAATCGATTGCAACGTTTCGACATAACTAACTTGGATCTGTTGTCACGTTCTAGCATAACTATGGGATCGGTTGCCACATTTCGGTATAATTATGGGATCGGATCCCACGTTCTGGTATGCTAACTATTTGGGTTTGGGTCCCATGAGAGGACCAATGATTTGATATAAAATGTGAAGTTCTTCATTGTTCATAAATGTTGATAATATTGTATATGTTGATATATATGATTGTGATTATAATATTGTCTTGACTTGCTTATGTTGCACTTAGTGGGATAGCCGCGTGATCCTACCAGTACACTGTGGTTGTATACTGATACTGCACTTACTCTTATTTTTGTTGAGTACAGGGCATCTTCAAGCGGCTACTGACAGACCTCGCTTAGGAGATCAGTGATCGTTCGAATTCAAGGGTGAGCCAATTATTTCGGGCTGCCATGGGTTCTCTTTCGTCTATGTCCACCATTTCTAGACTTGGAGTATGTTCTATTAGTTATTAGTACATTAGTTGGGGGTTGCATCCCTTTTTGTTTAGATTTGGTTCATTGTTAAATATTTTGGTACATTGACTTTCCGGTTCTAGGTTATATTCTTCCACATTATTAGTTCTTGTTAGACTTTTGTTGGAGTTTATGGGAACTCTCTATTTATTTTCTTAGTATTTAACTTGCTTCCGTAACTTAAATGTCTTAGTTTTGGTTTAGTTGTTTGGTTTGAGTTGTAGTAGTGGTTCTCCTACCAGAGAGTTAGTGTGGGTGTCAATCACGACGGTTTGGGTCGTGACAAAAGTTGGTATCAGAGCCTAGGTTTGTTGATCTCGATGTACCGAAATGAGTCTAGTAGAGTCTTGCGGAACGATACGGGGACGCCTTTACTTTTCTTCGAGAGGGTATATGACTTTATGAAATCTCTTTGTTTTCTCTTGTCTCCTTTCGTGCTACGACTTGATTCCAATTGGTATCTGGCGATTCGAATTGGTATCTAACCTCCTTCACTCTTCTGTCCGCAGATGGTTAATACTAGATTCAACGACGTTAGGCCCGTAGCTCCCGTCAATGCTCCAGCTGAGGAATCGTGTCAGGCCCGTAGCTCCCGTCAATGCTCCAGCTGAGGAATCTGCAGCGAAAGGTCACGGTCGAGGAAGAGGTAGAGGAAGAGCTAGGGGTAGAGGCCGTCGAAGAATAGCACTTGCTGGGAATGGAGCTCCTTTTGAGAATGCTCTTATGAATGAGGACCCTCCTGCACATCATGAAGAGATTGAAGAGGAGAATGTTGATGTTGAGAATGTTTAGGATGTGGGATAAGAGGAAGAGGTGCAGGCTGAGACTACCGATGTTCC
>NW_006238974.1:1880537-1883337 GCF_000226075.1 Solanum tuberosum
AGGACTTTAGGAAATCTCTCTATTTTCTCTTGTCTCCTTTCGTGCTATAACTTGATTCCAATTCGTATCTACCTCCTTCACTCTTCTGTCCGCAGATGGTTAATACTAGATTCAACGACGTTAGGCCCGTAGCTCCCGTCAATGCTCCAGCTAAGGAATCTTTAGCGAGAGGTCGCGGTCGAGACAGGGGTAGAGCAAGAGCTAAAGGTAGAGGTCGTTGAAGATTAGCGCCTACTGGAAATGGAGCTCTTGCTGCGAATGCTCATGTGAGTGAGGACCCTCCTGCACATCATGAAGAGATTGAAGAGGAGAATGTTGATGTTGAGAATGTTTAGGATGTGGGATAAGAGGAAGAGGTGCAGGCTGAGACTACCGATGTTCCTCCCATAGACCCAGTGTTAGCTCGACAGATCATGTTATTCTTGAAAGGATTGGTTGGTCCTGCAGTGCTTCCTTCTGCTCAAGCAACTCAAGCTCCTACTAATCCTACTGTTGTTAGCACTGCGCCCAAGGTGGGTGGAATGGGAGGTAACGATACTTTCTTTCGTCCTTTGTTGGGTTCTGTTATGACTAGGAATGAGCATGAAATGTTGACTAAGTTTTTAAAACTAAAGCCTCCTGTGTTTCTTGGTTCTGAGGAAGAGGATGCTTATGAGTTTATCTTAGATTGCTATGAGAGGCTTCATAAGTTGGGAATTGTCCATCAATATGGAGTTGAGTTTGTGTCCTTTCAACTTCAAGGTGAGGCTAAGCAGTGGTGGAGAGCTTATATGGAATGCAGATCTTCTACTTTACCTCCACTTACTTGGACCCAATTTGATGCTCTGTTTCTAGAAAAGTATGTGCTAGGACTTTGAGGGATCGCAAGAAGGATGAGTTCATGGCTTTGGAGCAAGGTGGTATGATTGTGGCTGCTTATGAGGCCAAGTTTCATGCTTTGTGTAGATATGCTACTCAATTGGTGACTACTGAGGAAGGGAGAATCCGGTTATTTATTAGGGGATTAAATTCTGAGTTACAAGTATTATATGTTCATATGACTTCTGCAGGGAGGAGCTTTAATGAGGTAACAAACTATGTTAAGAAAGTGGAGGGGGTGAGGCGAGATGGTAAAGCTAAGGCATGGGCAAAAAGGCCCAAGAACTCGGGTAACTTTCAAGGTTTTTGATTCCAAGGGGTCCAGAAGGCCAACGATTGCAACCAAGCTAATTCAGTCTGCTTTGCCCGCCTCTGCAGGTAGTTACTAGAAAAGTCCATCTCATAATTTTTAGAATAGCCAGGGAGTCGAGCCTTCGACGGGTGGCAGACCATCTTTTGATCGTAGTTGTTAGAATTGTGGTGAACCTGGGCATATGAGGAGAGATTGTCCCCACCCACATTTGTTAGATTTTGCGCATCAGCAATCTAGAGTAGTGGTACCCATGGGGAATGGTAATAATGGTAGAGGTCATCCACAAGTTAGGCGATGAGGTAATCAGCGAGGCCGTGGAGGTAGAGGAAATGGTAATGCAGGCAGAGGTAATGTGCAACCAGGTAGGGAAGTGGTTCGTCAAGATGATAGGGCTTAGTGTTATGCCTTTCCGGGCAAGAATGAGGCAGAGGCGTCTGACGTGGTGATCACAAGTACTATTCTTGTTTGTGACCGGATGGCTAATGTTTTATTTGATCTGGGTTCTACTTTTTCTTATGTATTTGTGCAATTTTCCTCAGAGTTTGATATGATTTGTGATATACTTGATGCCTCTATCCATGTTTCTACCACAGTTGGAGAGTTAGTCATAGTTACCCAATGACTATCGTGCTTGTCTTATTTTTTTTATGGGTTTTCAGACTTGGGCTAATTTGGTGATTTTGGATATGACTGATTTTGATATAATCTGAGGCATGACTTGGTTGTCCCCCTATTACGTTGTGCTTAATTGTAATACTAAGTCTGTAACTCTAGAAATTCTGGGAGGGGAAAAATTAGAGTGGGAAGGTGTGTACAAGCCTAAGAGAACTAAGATCATATCCTCCATTCGGGCAAAGAAATTGATAGGCCAGGGTTGTTTGGCTTATTTGGCTCATATTAAGGATGTTGAGATTCAGGCTCCATGGATTGAGTCTATTCATGTGGTATCAGAATTTATAGAAGTGTTTCCTAATGATTTGCCTGGTATGCCTCCGGATAGAGATATAGATTTTTGCATTGATTTAGAGCCTGGTACGCGTCCCATTTCTATTCCTCCATATCGCATGGCTCCGGAAAATTAAGAGAGCTTAAGGCTCAAATCCAAGAGCTTCTTGATAAGGGATTTATTCGTCCTAGTGCTTCCCCATGAGGTGCTCCAGTTTTGTTTGTTAAGAAAAAAGATGGTAGTATGAGAATGTGTATAGATTATCGGCAATTAAATAGGGTGACTATTCGAAATAAGTACCCCTTGCCTTAAAAAGATGATATTTTTGACCAATTGCAAGGTGCATCCGTTTTCTCTATGATTGATCTAAGATCCGGTTACCATCAATTAAAAATTAGGCCTGAGGATGTGCCCGAGACGGTGTTTAGAACTCGCTATGGGTACTATGAGTTTTTGGTTATGTCTTTTAGTTTGACCAATGCGCCTGAAGCTTTTATGAGTTTAATGATGGGGTGTTCAAGCCATTTCTTGATTCTTTCAGCATAGTCTTTATTGATGATATTATGGTCTATTCAAAAAGTGAGGAAGAGCATGCCAACCATCTTCGTAGTGTTTTGGGTGTTATTGGGAAGCAAAAACTATATGCTAAATTTTCTAAGTGTGAATTTTGGTTGAAATCGGTT
>NW_006238974.1:1883355-1895422 GCF_000226075.1 Solanum tuberosum
TCGTCGATTTGTGAAGAACTTTGCTTCTATTGCCACTCACTTGACTAATTTGACCAAAAAGGAGATACCATTTGAATGGACTAAAAAAATGTGAGGAGAGCTTCCAAAGGATCAAGAATCTTTTAACCACGGCACCTATTCTAGAATTACTGGTTGAAGATAATGATTTTATTGTTTATTGTGATGCTTCACATTCTGGTTTGGGTGTTGTGTTGATGCAGGATAAGAATGTTATAGCTTATGCCTGGCGTCAATTGAAGGTGCCTGAGGAATTATCCAACACATGATTTGGAGTTGGCAGCGGTAGTATTTGTTCTTAAGATATGGCGGCAATATCTTTATGGTGTTAAATGTTAGGTATTTACTGATCATCATAGTTTGCAGCATGTGTTCACTCAAAAGGATCTGAATTTGAAACAACGAAGGTGGATGGAGTTACTTAAAGATTATGATGTGATCATTCAATACCATCCGGGCAAGGCTAATGTGGTGGCAGACGCTTTGAGTCGAAAAGCGTTGAGTATGGGTAGTTTAGCTTGCTTGAGTGAATCCAAGCGACCTTTGGCTAAGGAAATCCAGACCTTAGAGTCTAAGTTCATGGAATTGAGCATCTCAGAAAGAGGTGGGGTGTTAGCTAGTATTGAAGTAAGGGCCACATTCATTGAGGAGATCAAGGCCAAACAATTTGAGTGTAACGACCCTAAAAATGTATAAGCGAAACTAGAGCCTAACGTGTGTGTGTTAGTGGTTGGTGTGAGGTTTGATGGTGCTTTATGTTGTCCCGAGCCATGGTTGAGGTGTTTAGAGGTTAGACGTCAAGGTACGACCCCCTAAGGACCACCCTAAGGGTCCTTGAGGAGGACCCTAAGTCTAAACCCCAAGACCCCAAGGAAACCATGAGGCTGCCCAAAATGGGGTGACCAACAGAAGAGGTCCACGCCCCGTAGGTCCATCCACTCCCCGTGGATGGCCTTCGTAGGTCAAGGGCCCCCAAAACATGCCACAGCGCCAAATTATGGATGACCAGGACGGGGCATCAACCCATCCACGGTCCGTGGATGGGGAGCCATCAATCACACATGTGTTTGATGACTTGGTTAGGCCAAGCTAGGGGTGGATTGGTAAATTCACCCGAAGTCCTAATAAGTCTTTGAACGGTTATTCTAAGTATATTAGGATATTTTAAAAGTATTAAAATATAATTATACCTCATTATTTCAAGTCCTCCAAGTCAAAACCCTTCCCTCCCAAAAAGTCCTCTCTACAAACTCCATTGGAGATCAAGGTCAAGTTCAAGCTAGGGTTGGGGATTTCAAGGTGTTTCTTCTTCAATTTTCGTGGGGAATCAATAGGAAGGTATGGTAGTCTTGATCCTTGTCTAACTTTTCATTCAAGGAGCCAATTCAAAGGTGATTTCAAAGCATGAAAAATCTAGGGTTTTACTCAATCTCATGGGTTCTTCCATCAAACATTTTCAAATGGTTTCTAATGACAAATTATACATGTGTCGATGTTTAGTTTATGATTTATGATGAAAATATTCAATGAACCCATGATTTCTCTCAATTCCTAAATTGTACCTTATGAAGTGGGTTTGATGATCATGAACGAATGTTGATGGATTATGCCTAAATTGATTTAGATTGTTGAATTGTATCACTATTCATGCCTAATTTTATTAGTGAAAGGTTTGTTGGTGAAAGTGAGTTCATTGCCTTGAAACGGCAAGTGATAACCTAATTTACATGTTAAAGTAGAATTGTGCTTGAGCTATTGATCCACTTGAAAGGTGGAGGCGTTTAATTACTTTGTAGATTGTGATCATGGCCTTGAAGGCATAGTTTGAGGAATCAAAGTATTATCATGATATTATATGTGTGAATGTGATGTGAAGGATTTGCATGTGATTTCAATGATAGAATGATGATCATGTATAGAAGGTAATGTGTTGTTGATAGTATATTCTCAATTGACACTCATGAATGATGAATGATAGAATGTGAAGGGTTTCTATAATGTAGTGTTATATCTTGAATTGGTAGGCTTAAGGCACCCTTTTCTTGTATTGATGAATGTGACCTTGAATGTAATGTCATGTCTTGAATTGGTAGGCTTAGGCATCCTCTTCTTATCTAATGAATATGAATCGATAGGCCAATGCATTTCTTTCATATATGAGTAATGAATGAGTCTTGACTTAATGTCTTAATGATCATGAGTTGGTAGACCTAATGTTGGTAGCCCTTTCATAAATGACTAATGAATGTGTTGATGACTTAGACTTGGTAAACTTGATGTTGGTAACCCTTTCTTGAATGAATGAATGAATGTATTGAGTTGGTAGACCTAATGTTGGTAGCCCTCTATATATGACTAATGAGGTATTTTAGGCTATGTCTTGAACCGGTAGACCTAGATGTGGTGGCCCTTCATGATGAGTCTAGAACCCAATGTGACTGTTAAACCTTGAAGTGGTAGACCTAATAGTGGTGGCCTTCTTCTTGTGTGAGATGATGAACCTTGAAATGGTAGACCTAATGTGGTGGCCCTTATTGGAAAGTCAATGAGCTATCTTTAATGTACCTTGAATTGGTAGACCTAATGGTGGTGGCCCTTTCTTCGTGTAATGTACCTTGGGTCGGTAGGCCTAATGTTGGTGGCCCTTTCAAGTACAACAATGTAATGTGATTGAAATACTCTGTGGGAATGTAGGCTAAGCACCGAGAGGATATGGTAAGATGGAAACTCTCCCAACGTTAGTCTAGGGTTCCAATGAACATCTTCCTATCCCATAACTATGTGCCCATATAGGATATTAGCTAGCGGATTCTATCTGCGCTAATGTTACCGTTCTACCTTAGGCAAGTAGAACACCTTTTACGGTGTGGGGTTACATGACACCGGATTCCATGTCTAGCTTGCATGGTCTATGTCGGTTAAATGCTTATTCCCATCATGTGAGATGTGCATTATGGTTTCTTGAGAGGTTCTACAGAGTGTGAGTGGTAGTATGGTATTGCATCCATGCAATGCACGAGTAGGCTTTGAGAGGGTCATAGTAAGTTCTCTAAGTCTGAATGACTATTGCTTGAATGTCCTCCTAGGAAGAATTTAAGGAGAATGTTGATCTAATGTCTAATAAATGAAAGTCCTCTAAATGATGTTATTGAGTAATGTCGACTCTTATATGCTTAAATGTAAAGATGCATGTTATACTTGGATTGTATTATAAGGAACTTCCTTGTCATGACTTTTGAGTATGAATGTGGCTTCTCTAGGGTGACTTCAAAGAAGTACTTAGTATGAGTAGTAGTATGGGATGCTACTTGCACATTGCACAAGTATGACTTAGAGTTGTCTTAGATGTTGGTCTTAATGTGATGTCGTGAATCACATATTGTTTATGTCTATTATATGCATTATTGTGTAAAGGTGCAAAAGATGAATGGTGAGTTCACTTTTGGTGACCTTAAAGTGATGCCTTAGTATAGGTGGTGGTATGGGACGCTACCATACATTGCACAAGATATAGCTTGAGGGTTACTTGAGATGAAGGCTTAAGGTGAAGGTAAAGGTTCATATGTGGATTATGTTCTAATGTGAAAATGTGACTTGCATGTTGGTTGTGACTTATATTATGCCTCTTTTATCAATGTTCATGAACTTTTACTAAAATGGCATATATCATGACTATCAAACAAAGATGTCTGTTTTAAGCATGTTTTTGCATGTCTTCCATACTTAGTACATCTAATGTGCTAACCCATATTTCTTCTCCCTTTTTACCAAAGTGTAGGGTTTGAAGATATTGGTGTTCTATGCTTGAAGGATAGGTTTTTTATGTGCTTGAAGATGAAGACTTGGTGAGTTCTCATAGTTTCGAGGACAAAACCCATTATGTTCCTTTTTGTGTCTTTTAGTTTATGTTAAGCTTTTGTGTGGGCTAAGTCCCAGTGTTGTATTCAAAGAGTATTTAGATGGTTTGAGACAAAGTTAGAAGTCTTCCGCTTGCTTTTATGAAAGATGTCTTCGATTGTAAAGAAAGTTTTAAATTCTTCTCTATTTTCCTATGATCTTATGTTCAAGAATGCTATGAGGCTTGTACAATACCCCTTCTGGGTCGAGTAGGCCAAGTTGCATCCGGGGTGTACCCCCAGGTCGTGACAAACATGGCATCAGAGCACAAGATTTTGGAATGGTCTTAAGATGTATCAAACCACATCTAGTAGAGTCTTGTTCATAATGTGAAGTGCGCCACATTATGAATAAGAGGCTATTGGGTGTTAAGAAAGTTTCACTTCTTCATTCTTCAAGTCGTGCCATAGAGTTTAGCTCTATAATGTCTCTCTCTTGTTCCTTATGTGATGGTCTTTAGAGTATGAACCTTGAAAGGTTTATGTTACTTCAGTTGAGGGAGAGAAAAGGTTGGTTGTGATGCCAACTATAGCTATGTGACTTGATAGATTAAGAAGATATATTGTGGGATTGACTTTAGTATGAATGGGTTGCCTTGTGGCTATGTGTGTTGTTGGTAGAATCCGGCTTAGTCATGATGAGTTTTGAGGTATGTTGAAAGAGTTGATGAATTGTGGTGTGTGAGTGATGCCTTAAGAGGTGTGGTGAGTTGAGGAGTTTAGACCAAGTGCGGTAGACTCATATGAGACCTTGAGTGGTGTTGGTAAGGTTGTTGTGACCAGGAGTTGCTTAATGAGGATCTTCCTGGTTTAAAAGCACCGTTATGTTGATGGTTTCTTGTAAGTTGTGGATGTCTTGTTAAGGTTCCTTAGTTGGGTTTACTCCTAAGTGGGGGAGTAGTATGAGGAGTAGTAAGGTTGATGAGATATCCTTACCTCTTTCTTTATATGCCTATAGAAGCTTGAGACCAAGAGTTCCTTTTTGGCTTGTTTCATGTTTTTGGAGTCATGTGTGATATTGTGTTTCCATGGTCTCCTTATGTTATGCATGTTCTTGATGAATTCTTGTTTGAATGAGAAAATGAGTGTTCACAAATTATGCTCCTCATGTTAGTGTGCATTTAGTATGAGTAATTACTTACATGCTTAATGAGGTTAAATGTTGAACATGCCTAAATGTGCTTTTATGAGAAAATTTCTTAAATCTGCATAATGATGTTGTGATGAGCATGATGTGATTTGGAGAAGGAAGTTCCAACCTTCTTGAATTGCATGGATTATGTTTGAGCTTATTTATGTGAAGTTGATGTTTCCTCCTAGTTTGTGCATTGTTTATTGTAACACCCCAGAAAATTTTTGAGCTAAGATTCGAACCGTTCTTCGTAGTGAGTGAGATTTTTTTCAAGGAATTTAAAATTTCTTGAGTGTTAAGGTCACTATATGTAGCACCTTAAGTTCCAAGAAGAACCTAAGAGAGTTCATTCAAGTCATTCCTAAGTTTTTCTTAAGTTTTTTATCAACATCAAACGACCATAACTCCTAGTACAAGATGAGTTGGGTGAGCTACAAGAAAGAAAATTAAAGCCCTTCTAGTCCCCTTTCCAACGCCACCAAGTTTGCTAATTTCCAAGCTCTGAGTAAAAAGTTATGACTGATTTACTAACAACGCACAAACCTGGCAGCAGCTCCGCGTTACGGAGTCAATACGGACCTCATTGCCTGGTGAAAAATCATTCCGACTCCCAGCTCGTTTTAATTATTTCTCTAAGGGTATTTTAGTCCTAAAACCCCTTAGGAAGTCGTCTAAATTGCCCTAAATGAGTAGAAAATCAGTTTTCTTAAATCAAACCCTCTCATTCACTCCAAAATTTCGACGCTCAAGAAAATCAAGAAATGCTAAGGCTAGGTCCATCTTCAGAGATTTTCCTTCAAGTTCTACAAGAAGATGATTCTTTCAGGTATGTAAGCTTTCATAGTGTTGGGTTTGTTCGCCCTCACACCAATCATGTTTAATTCTATCCTTGAATTCGTTTTTGAGATTGAATTATTAAGTTTTTGAGAAGTTCTTGAGTTTTAGCCAATATTGATAATATTATTGAGTTCTTGAGGTTTGTGCTTCATTCTTTGATAATAAAGTTCACATTGAGTACTAGAGGCGAGGGTTTGCGAATAAGATGAGTTCATTGATAGTTCCTTGTATGGGTTTCGCTGAAATTGTTTTGGGTTAAAAGAATTCGTGAAATTTGACCTTAGAATTGCAATAGGTGTGAGTTGATTCGAATTTGAGTGAGGAAGAAAAGATCAGGCAAAAATATGAGCCCAGCTCCGCGTCGCAGAGGTGTTTTAAACATTCAGTCCCCCAAAAAGTACCCCCCTCTCCGTGTCGCGGAGACGATACGGAGTCCACTGTCCCAACATTTATTTTGTGCGATCAAAGATTTAATTCCATCTCCGCGTGGCGCCAGTGTTCTTTAATTTGGTTCTTCTCCCGTTCTTGTGATCAATTATCCTAACCCTTCTAAAACATTGAGAGGTCCTACATTCCGAAGCATAATCTTTGAATCCGTAATACAAATTCAAGGTAGAGTTAAAGGTTAAGTTTTGAGAATTCATTCGAGCATTCGAAGAAAGTCCCTTTGAGCCCTTTCGAGGAGTCTTCTACAACTTCTAGTAATTTGTTTCAAGGCTCGAGTAAGTGAGTGAGAGGTTGAGGATAATGTATTCATGAGTCTACTTTGTCAGGACAAGATCTTTCCTATACTGAACCATAACTCTTGAATTCATAATTCACATTCAAGAGAGAGTTAAGAGTAGAGTTCAAGAAAGCTTTTGAGTTCAACTGTGAATCCTTTGAGATCAACTATTGAATTGAACTAAGTTTTGAGGAAGTAAGCCAGAGAATAAGAAGAGTCGTATACATGACTTCCATATTATTATGTAAACAATCGAGTCGAGTTGTTTAATGCCCATAATTCTGCATGAACTTCGTAAGTTGAGCATCCTTCAGAGAAGTGGTATCACCAAGTTCTAAGACTTTAAGTGTTGAGTTCCTAATCCTTTTTGAGAAGTATCTTTGAGTCCTTGAGTTGAACATTTCATGCCCATAATCCCGCATGAACACTATAAGTCGAACAGTCTTGAGATGAGTAGTATCATTGAAGTTCTTGAGTTCCAAGTATTGAGTTCAGTCTATGGTTATTGAAAACCTTGTATTGAGTCATTCACGTCCATAATTCGACATGAACCATATTTTAAGAAGTCTTTTACAAATGTTTTAACTTTGTTTTAAGACTTAAGTTTTGAGTTCAGTAAAGAGTAAAGTTGACGTTCATTTCTTCAAAAGTATATGGGGACTATGTATTCCCAAAAGATTTCAAAATGTTTTCACATTTAAATAAGAATGGAAAACTGAGATTTTCAAAAGAGCCTTTGAGCTAGTGTTTCAGTAAAGAGCCTTTGAGCTAATTTTTCAGTACAGAGCCTTTGGGCTAGTTTCCAATTAAAGAGTAAATGCTTTCATAATAAAGCAAGAGAGGAAACCTTGATTTTCAAGATAGCTTTTGAGCTAAGTTTTTGAGCAATTATCTCAAATCACAGAAAGAAGTATGTTTTAAACATAAAGATTTAGTATCGTATTTGGGAGTAGTATTGAGCACCGATATGGGGATGAACTTGAGTTCAGATAACTCAAGTCTCCATTAACCATGTAGCCATCATGGGTAGAAAAGGGTCATACTTTTTAGATTAATCCTTTTCAGATAGACTAGACGATCCACTTAGTAGTTCAGGTCCTATACCTGTGGCAAAGTATAGGATGCACTGGAAGCGTGAGGAAGATCGATGTATCGATGTATCATCACAATAGCTCTGATGTGATGGTTGTCGGTTAGAGAAACTCCCACAACAGTATTTTGTATTTTGATATACATCAGATTATTTGTATTTTTACATACATCTAAGAGTTATATGTGTCTTTGCGTACACACAGAGTAGGCATCATGTTTTTAAATAGCTTTTCTTTATATTGCACATGTTTGAAATTGCATTATATTGAAATGAATTCAGTTATATTGAGTTAAGTTGAGCCAGGTAAGTTCTTCAGTTTCTTTCAGATTCTTTTCTAGCCTATGTTGTGTTTAGCATTCCAACTCGCATACTCGTACATTCCATGTACTAATGCCAGTTGTCCTGCATCGTCTTATGATGTAGACGCAGGTAACCAGGATCAGCATCCAGCGCATCGTTGATCAGGTTGAGCACTCAGAGTCAGTTGGTGAGCCTCATTGCTTCCCGGAGAGCTCCTTTTTCATTTACTTCAGTAGTGTTCCATTGTTAAGATGATCGAGGGTGTTGTCCCGACATCCATCTCAGTTATTAGAGGCTCCATAGATAGACAGTTAGCAGTCAGTTGTCTTTACATTGTTATTTATTATGTATTAAGACTTGAGTTGCCATTTTGGCTAAGTTGAATGTTTTAAATTTAAAAACATTCTATGTTATCTTTTAGGAGTTGAGTAAGTGCATTTTAATCCTTGTATTAATTATTTAAGTCTTCCATTGAGTAAGTAGTCCAAGCCAAGGGTTCGCTTGGGGACCAACAATAGTCTTCGAGTACCAGTCTCACCCAGGGTGTAGGCTCGGGGAGTGACAAACTTGGTATCAGAGCACAGAATTTAAGTGTCCTAGGGTGTCTATGAAGCCGTGTCAGTAGGGTCTTGTTTATGGTTGTGAGTGCCCCACTTCTATAAATGAGGTACTACAGACATTTTAGAAAAGTTTCCCTTCTTTCGTACTCTTAATCATGCAATAGAGCTAAGTCATAGAGATTTATCCATACTCGAGCATTTTTAAGAATTATTCATTCGACTACCCATCATGCTAGAGGTGGTTGAAAAGTCGAGTCAGTTCTTTGTCGATGAGTTATTCTTAGCAAGAGTCTTGAGAAAGTCATGAGACTCCATAGGGGCTTGAGAGAAGCCCAAGAGTAAGTTAAGTGTAGAGTTTCAGAGTAAAGCTCTCATATTCATATGAATCGTGCATTTGAGCTAAAAGCGAGTTGTACTCTTTTCCCTAATCCTTGTTTTCAGCTGAGATCCTTATGAGGAAGTATGTTTAGAGCTTGGGTAATATTTCCACCCCAAAAGGGGTTGCATGAGTTACAAGATCATGAGTATTAGTAGTGAAAGAGCCCAGAGTTAGTATGCAGAGGCATAGAGATCTATAAAAGGGAGATAGTGATGGGGCATATTATGTTATTATAGTCATACACCCAGTAAGTTGTTGATGAGGAGTTTTCCCTTATGGGTAGACTAAGAAGTGATGAGTTGTGAAGATTCCATCATTGGAGGTAGAGTGTGTTGTAGCTAGAAAGGAGTTTGTGATGAAGTGTCATTGTGTAGGTAATGACCAGGTGTAAGTGTTGAATAGAAGAGCAGGAGTATTCAAGAGGTGATAGATCTAATCTAGGCTTATGATTTTGAGGGAGAGCCCATAATATTCAAAGTGTTATAGAACTAATTAGGCATTGATGTATAGTGAATGAGTGCATAGTACTCAAGTTTTGATTGGAAATGTGATAGTAAATCATAAGTATGAATACTAAGAGTTGAGGATTGACTATTTGTCATGAAGTTTTAGTGGCAGAGTGATTATTAACTTTGAATCATGTAGTTGTAAGTTAGTAAAGTAAGCGAGCAATCATATTGATATTCGGGTTTAGTCATAAATATTAAGCTTGAATTCGAGATGAGTGTCATGATCAAAAGAATGACAACATGAGGGTGATGATGTTAGTCTTGCTATTTGATCTTGAAGACTTGACATAGAGTAGGTGAGGAATTGAGGTGATTAGCTGCAATAGTATGAGTGGTACAAGTGAGAGACCCTAACCTTTAGATAAGGGTAGTGAAGTGTGGCTAAGTCACAAGAGTAACAAGAGCATTAAGAGGTGTACCAAGGTGGTATGTTACTAGATGAGGTTCCAATTAAGTTATAATTTTCCATGTGTGCCTAGATAGCATAATTGAGTTGTCAATGTGGAATAGGTCCATAGCTTTCAAGTATTAGCTTTAGACCTAAGGGGGAGATGATAAGATGATAAATCAAGTCAAGTGTTGATAATTACTTAAGGAGTTGGTCTAAGCTTGAATATAGTAAGATCATACCATTAGACGCAGACCTTAGTAAGAGTAACCCATTCCATACCCAGTGTAGTCGTCATTCGAGGACGAATGATCCCAAGAGGGAGATATTGTAACACCCCGGAAAACTTTTGAGCTAAGATTGGAACCGTTCTAAGTAGTGAGTGAGATTTTTTTCAAGGAATTTAAAATTTCTTAAGTGTTAAGGTCACTAGATGCAGCACCTTAAGTTCCAAGAAGAACCTAAGACAGTTCATTCAAGTCATTCCTATGTTTTTCTTAAGTTTTGGATCAACTTCAAACGACCATAACTCCTAGTACAAGATGAGTTGGGTGAGCTACAAGATATAAAATAAAATCCCTTCTAGTCCTCTTTCAAACGCCACCGAGTTTGCTAAATTCCGAGCTCTGAGTAAAAAGTTATGACTCATTTACTAACGACGCTCAAACCTGGCAGCAGCTCCGCGATGGCTACACGTTACGGAGCCAATAGGGACCTCGTTGCCTGGTGAAAAATCATTCCGACTCCCAACTCGTTTTAATTATTTCTTTAGGGGTATTTTAGCTCTAAAAACCCTTTGGAATCGTCTAAATTGCCCTAAACAAGTAGAAAATCAGTTTTCTTAAATCAAACCCTCTCATTCACTCCAAAGATTCTACGCTCAAGAAAATCAAGAAACGCTAAGGCTATGTCCATCTTCAAATATTTTCCTTCAAGTTCTTCAAGAAGATGATTCTCTCAGGTATGTAAGCTTTCATAGTGTTGGGTTTGTTAGCCCTCACGCCAAGCATGTTTAATTCTATCCTTGAATTCATTTTTGAGATTGAATTATTATGTTTTTGAGAAGTTCTTGAGTGTTAGCCAATATTGATAATCTTATTGAGTTCTTGAGGTTTGTGCTTCGTTCTTTGATAATGAAGTTCTCATTGAGTACTAAAGGCGAGGGTTTGCGAATAAGATGATTTAATTGATAGTTCCTCATGTACGTTTCGCTGAAATTTTTTTGGGTTAAAAGAATTCGTGAAATTTGACCTTAGAATTGTAGTAGGTGTGAGTTGATTCGAGTTTGAGAGAAGAAGAAAAGATCGGGAAAAAATATGTTCCCAGCTCCGCGTCGTACTGGTGTTTTAAACATCTAGTCCCCCGAAAAGTACCCCCCCTCTCCGCGTCGCGGAGAGGATACGGAGTCCACTATCCAAAAATTTATTTTTGCGATCAAAGATTTAATCCCATCTCCGCGTTGCGCCAGTGTTCTTTAATTTGGGTCTTCTCCCGTTCCTGTGATCAACTATCTTAACCCTCCTAAAACATTGAGAAGTCCTACATTTCGAAGCATAACCCTTGAATCCATAATTCAAATTCAAGGTAGAGTTAAGGGTTAAGTTTTGAGAATTCATTCGAACATTCTAAGAAAATCCCTTTGAGCCCTTTTGAGGAGTCTACTACAACTTCTAGTAATTTGTTTCAAGGCTTGAGTAACTGAGTAAGAGGTTGAGGAAAATGTGTTCATGAGTCTACTTTGTCATGATGAGATCTTTCCTATACTGAACCATAACTCTTGAATTCATAATTCACATTCAAGAGAGAGTTAAGAGTAGAGTTCAAGAAAGTCTTTGAGTTCAATTGTGAATCCTTTGAGATCAACTATCGAATTGAACTAAGTTTTGCAGAAGTAAGTCATAGAATAAGAAGAGTCGTATACATGAGTTCCATATTGTTATGTAAACCATCGAGTCAAGTTGTTTCATGCCCATAATTCCGCCTGAACTTCGTAAGTTAAGCATCCTTCAGAGAAGTGGTATCATCAAGTTCTAAACCTTTAAGTGTTGAGTTCCTAATCCCTTTTGAGAAGTATCACCGAGTCCTTGAGTTGAACTTTCATGCCCATAATCCCGCATGAACACTATAAGTCGAACTGTCTTGAGATGAGAAAGTATCATTGAAGTTCTTGAGCCCCAAGTATTGACTTCCATCTATGGTTATTGAAAACCTTGCATCGAGTCATTCATATC
>NW_006238974.1:1895507-1899208 GCF_000226075.1 Solanum tuberosum
TTCAGTAAAGAGTAAAGAGTAAAGTTTGAAGTCCTTTTCTTCAAAAGTATATGGGGACTATGTATTCCCAAAAGAGTTAAAAATGTTTTTCACATTTAAATAAGAACGGAAAACTGAGATTTTCAAAAAAGTCTTTGAGCTAGTGTTTCAGTAAAGAGCCTTTGAGCTATTTTTTCAGTAGAGAGCATTTGGGGTAGTTTTCAGTAAAAGAGTAAATTCTTTAACAATAAAGCAAGAGAGGAAACCTTGATTTCCAAGATAGCCTTTGAGCTAAGTTTATGAGTAATTATCTCAAATCATAGAAAGAAGTATGTTTTAAACTTAAAGAGCTAGTATCATATTTTGAAAGTAGTATTAAGCACCGATATGGGGACGAGCTTGAGTTCAGATAACTCACGTCTCCATAAACCATGTAGCCATCATGGGTAGAAAAGGGTCATACTTTTTAGATGAATCATTTTCGCATAGACTAGTGGATCCACTTCGTAGTTCAGGTCCTATACCTGTGGCAAGGTATAGGATGCGATGGAAGCATGAGGAAAATTGATGTATCATCACAATACCTCTTATGTGATGGATGTCAGTTAGAGAAACTCTCACAACAATATTTTGTATTTTGATATACATCAGATTATTTGTATTTTTACATACATCTAAGAGTTATATGTATCTTTCCATACACACAGAGTTGGCATCATGTTTTTAAATAGCTTTTCTTTATATTGTACATGTTTTAAATTGCTTTATAGTGAAATGAGTTCAGTTATGTTGAGTTGAGTTGAGCCAGGTAAGTTCTTCAGTTTCTTTCAGTATTCGTTTCAAGCCTATGTTGTGTTTAGCATTCCAACTCGCATACTCGTACATTCCATGTACTAATGCCAGTTGTCCTACATAGTCTTATGATACAGACGCATGTAACCAGGATCAGCATCCAGCGCATCGTTGATCAGGTTGAGCACTCAGAGTCAGTTGGTGAGCCTCATTGCTTCCTGAAGAGCTCCTTTTTCATTTACTTCAGTAGTGTTCAATTGTTAAGATGATCGAGGGTCTTGTCTCGACATCCATCTCAGTTATTAGAGGCTTCATAGATAGATAGTTAGCAGTCAGCTGTCTATACATTGTTATTTATTATGTATTAAGACTTGAGTTGCCATTTTGGCTAAGTTGAATGTTTTATCTTTAAAAACGTTCTAAATTATCTTTCAGGAGTTGAGTAAGTGCATTTTAATCCTTGTATTATTGCGTTAAGTCTTCCATTTAGTAAGTAAGCCAGGCCAAGGGTTCGCTTGGGGACCAACAATGGTCTGATAGTGCCAGTCCCGCCGAGGGTATAGGCTCGGGGCGTGAAACATATGATGTTGCATGATTGATGGGCTACTAGTCTTGAGTCTTTACCCCTTAATGGGTTTAAGGTGTCATTCGAGGATGAATCTTCCTAAGTGGGGGATAATGTAACGATCCTAAATATGAATAAGTGAAACTAGAGCCTAACGTGTGTGTGTTAAAGGTTGGTGTGAGGTTTGATGGTTTTTTATGTTGTCCCGAACCATGGTTGAGGTGTTTAGGGGTTAGACATCAAGGTACGACCCCCCAAGGACCACCCTAAGGGTCCTTGAGGAGGACCCTAAGTCTAAACCCCGAGGAAACCATGAGGCTGCCCAAAATGAGGTGACCTATGGAAGGGGTCCACGCCCCGTGAATGGCCTCCGTAGGTCAAGGGACCCCAAAACATGCCACAGCCCCAAATGACGGATGACCAGGACAGGGCGTCAACCCATCCAGGTCTGTGGATGGGGAGCCGTCAATCACACTTGTGTTTGTTGTCTTGGTTCGGCCAAGCTAGGGGCGGTTTGGCAAATTCACCCCAAGTCCTAATAAGTCTTTAAACGGTTATTTTAAGTATATTAGGATATTTTAAGAGTATTAAAACATAATTAGACCTCATTATTTCAAGTCCTCCAAATCAAAACCCTTCCCTCCCAAAAAGCCCTCTCTAGAAACTCCATTGGAGATCAAGGTCAAGTTCAAGCTAGGGCTGGGGATTTCAAGGTGTTTCTTCTTCAATTTTTGTGGGGAATCAATAGAAAGGTATGGTAGTCATGATCCTTTTCTAACTTTTCATTCAAGGAGCCAATTCAAAGGTGAATTCAAAGCATGAAAAAACTAGGGTTTGAAGATATTGGTGTTCTATGCTTGAAGGATAGGTTTCTAATGTGCTTGAAGATGAAAACTTGGTGAGTCCTCATAGGTTCAAGGAAAAACCCATTATGTTCCTTTTTGTGTCTTTTAGTTTATGTTAAACTTTTGTATGGGCTAATTCCCAATGTTGTATTCAAAGAGTATTTAGATGGTCTGAGACAAAGTTAGAAGTATTCCACTTGCTTTTATGAAAGATGTCTTCGATTGTAAAGAAAGTTTTAAATTTTTCTCTATTTTCCCTTGATCTTATGTTCAAGAATGCTATGAGGCTTGTATAGAACCCCTTTGGGGTCAAGTACGCCATGTTGCATCCGGGGTGTACCCCCGGGTCGTGACATTGAGGATGAGAATTTAGAGGAGCTTAGGAAAAAGACTGTGAATGGTAAGGCACAAGTGACCACTCTTAATGCGAATAGTGTGCTCAATTTTAAAGGGAGAATCTGTGTTCCTAGAGTAGATGACTTGATTGAGAAATTGTTGGCAGAGTCTCATGGTTCGTGATATTCTATTCATCCGGGTGTGACTAAGATGTATAGAGATTTGAAGCGAATTTATTGGTGGTCGGGCATGAAGAAATACATAGCGGAGTTTGTGGCGAAGTGTCAAAATTGTCAACAAGTGAAGTATGAACATCAAAGGCCTGCAGGTTTGCTTCAAAGAATGCCAAAATTGGGGAAGTTTGATTCTATTTGGGTAGTCGTTGATAGATTGACCAAGTCAGCCCATTTTATTCCGGTAAAAATATATAATAATGCTAAGCAATTGGCTAATGTTTATGTGAAAGAGATAGTGAGGATGCATGGGGTGCCTCTCTCTATCAACATAGACCATGGTACCCAATTCACATCTAAGTTTTGGAGGAAATTTCATGATGAATTGGGCACACACCTCGCTTTTAGTACATCCTTCCATCCACAAACAGACGGACAGTCAAAAAGGACTATTCAAGTGTTAGAAGATATGTTGATGGCATGTGTGCTTGATTTTGGAGGGCATTGGGATAAAATTCATACCTTTGTGTGAGTTCTCCTATAAGAATAGTTATCACTCCAGCATTGATATGGCACCATTTGAGGCACTCTATGGGAGGGGATGTAGATCACCCATAGGATGGTTTGAGGCTGAAGATGTGAAACCTTTGGGGGTAAATTTAGTGAAGGATGCTGTCACGACCCAGGAGCACCCCCAAGTCGTAACAAGGCGTACTCGACCCCGAAGGGGTCTTATACAAGCCACATAGTCATTCATTGCATTCAATAATGAAAATAGTGCGGAATAATAAAAAAACTTATTTACATCCACACATTTAAACTTCTTAAAACAACTTTAAAAACACATAGCGGAAGTCTAAGTCTCACATGGCCATCTTAGACACAGTCGCAAAACATAAGTAGGGACACGGCCCTTTACAATCAAAAGAAGTCTATTACATGAACAAAAGAACTTAAAAGTCTTGTCCTCGAATCCATGAGGACATACCAAGTCTTAGAGGAAAGCAATCC
>NW_006238974.1:1900371-1952113 GCF_000226075.1 Solanum tuberosum
ATGGTATTAAAACTTTTAAAAAGGTTTGTTTTAATTCATTCTTCAAAAAAAGAAGAGGTTGTCTCTAGAACACCATTGAAGGCAAAGGTCAAGTTGGAGCTAGGGTTTCGAATTGAAGGTTTCTTGCATCAAATTTTCGTGGGTTTTCTCAATACTAAGGTATGGTGGCTCTTTATCTAAAGCTAGTTTTCGCTTTAGAACCAATTTCAAAGGGTTTTCAATTCTCAAAAGTTATGAAAAACTTCTATTTGTTACTCTACTCAAGGGTTCTTGCATTAAGTGGTTTTAAATGATGGATTGTGATATTGTTGATATTAAATCGATGTTTTCAAGTGAAAAATCTCATGAACCCTTGATTTCACAAATTTCTATATTTGACTTACGAAATGGGTTTGTTGATAATGATTGGGTATTGATGAATTTATGCTTAGAATAGATTGTATTGTTGATGTTTATGATTTTCTATATCTATTGATTAATGTTGAGGATGGCTTTGGAGGATGGTAAGTTGATTTAATCTCATATTATTGACATAATTGTTCTTGCTTGGTTTGATCCACTTATGGTGGAGGTGTTTAATTATGGATTGTATTATGAATATGGCCTTGAAGGCATTATCTATTGAATTAAAAGTGTTATCAAGTTATGAAGTGTTATAGTACTATGTGAAGGTAAATATGTGAAGGTATTCTTATGGTTATAAGGTGATCTTGTACAAAGTGTTATTGTAGTGTTATATCTTGTTCTTGTGTCTAAGTATGGGAGAGGTGTTTTGGGAAATGTTTTAGAGATGGGAATTGAACTAATGGTATATAGGAAATAACATATGCCCTTTGGAAAAATGGTCCAACACTTAGAAAAATTTTGAGGCGGGTGAACAGTAATATGAACAGTAAATTCGCTACTGGAATTGCCCTTTTTCTGCCGGACCGATTTTACGAAAATGGGCATAACTTCTTCGTCCGAACTCCGAATGAGGTGAAACGAAGTGCGTTAGGTAGCTAACTCAAAGGGCTTTCCATGGATATGTTATTGGCCAACAAATAATTTGTGTGCTAGGAGATATGACCCTCCAAAGTAGACCCTCGAAAAAGGCTTCACTTGGAAATTTCGGATTTTGATACGGTTGCTCTAAAATTTGGGTTAGACCCATTTCCCACTCAATTTGACCCCCTAAACAAGAATATGAAGTCGGATTTTCGAAAAACTAAACGGATCTTTTTATATATAGCTAAACAAGTTTCCGGTAACTTCCGAAGCACATTTTTAAGAACTTTTGGGTCAAATTCAAATATAATCATTTCATTAAGTTCTCGACTCCAAACTCACATGTGAGGCTCTAGTTTTACTCTATCATTTTCCGAGTCGTTACAGATGCTCACGATAAGGTGAGGAGTATTCAAGCTAAGCTTTTAGCAGCCTAGAGTAGATAGAAGAAGAATGTGGATCTTAAGGTAAGATACATGGCGTTTCAAACTAGTGAGAATGTTCTTCTAAGGTATCACCCATGAAAGGGGTGATGAGATTTGGTAAGAAAGGAAAGCTAAGTCTGCGATACATTGGTTCATTTGAGATTTTTGAATGTGTGGGACCGATAGCATATAGATTGGCGTTACCTCCTAATCTATCGAGTGTTCATCCGGTATTTCATGTATCCATGTTGAAGAGGTATCATGGTGACGGGGATTATATTATAAAGTCGGACTCAATTGTGTTAGACAAGGACATCCAATATGAGGAGGAACCAATTGCAATTCTTGATTATGATGTGCGTAAGTTGAGGACCAAGGAGATTAAGTCCATGAAATTTCAATGGAAGCATCGTCCAGTTGAGAAAGCTACTTTGGAAACCGATAGGGACATGTGAGAGAAGTATCCCCAATTGTTAATCGATTCAAGTACTACTTCATTCCTTCCTTAGCCTATTTTTCCTATGATTTGTCACTCGAGGATGAGTAATGGGTAAATTGGATCTATTGTAATGACATGTTCCCGTCGTTATAGAAATGCCAACGGGGGGAAATTTAGGGCCGGAAAACTTTTTCGTAGTATTTGGATTTTCCCAACCTAGTCCAAATTTTGACAAAATCAGAGTTTTTGAGGTGTAGGGAAATCTGGTAACAACTGGGTGAACCATTTATGATTTTGATCTCATGAATAGTTAGATAACTCATTAAGGAATCCGTACGACTTTACGTAATTGAATTCGAGCAACTAGAACGCCCGAGATCGATCTTAGCGTAAAGGGTATTTTCTGAGCGTCATTAGTTAGAGGTGTGTTGTGAAATGAGGATTTTTGATTTCTCAAAATAGCTCTCTGTTTCGTTCCAAGCCTCTTTGGCACTGGGTTTTGCCGCTACAGCGGGATGACTGCCGCTACAGCGGGATAACAGCCGCTCTGGCGGGCTTGACGCGACTTAGGGTCGTTAATAAACCCCTAAACGACCTTATTTGACACTTTTCAATTTTTAGAGCTAAGGAACGAACACCAGACAACTCCTACTCGTTTTTCACCATTCTTGAGGCTAAAGGTAAGCTTTCACTCCCCGAATCCATTGTATCCGTTTTTCGATCCGTAGAATGTAATAAAATGAGTAATTATCGATGGGAGAGGTTTTTGTTAAAGATTCTATGGTGGAAACAACCCTAATTTTGGATAATTGGGATCATGGGTTTGATGTAGGGTTCATAGAATTGTTAGTAATTCAGGTATTTTGTGATTGTTTATTGATTCTCGTATTATATTTATTGTTTGTAGACCAAGAACAAGGGGAACGAATCCAAAAAGGGAAGGATCAAGTTTCTTAGGGTTTCAAGCTTGTTTTGAGGTAGGTGATGATTGTGATTCTATGATTGTGTGATGTATGTTTATTCTTGCTTCATTATGATACTTTTATATGTATGAATGTTGCAATGTGGATTACACTTGTTGTAAATGAGACAGATGAATGATGAATGCCATGAAATCATGACTTAAATGTATGATCTTGATGATAAACTTATGATTGTGATTGTGGTGTGTTTGAATGGATCGGTTGCCACATTTTGGCATAACTAACTTGGTTTAGTTGCCACGTTCCAGCATAACTATGGGATCGGTTACCACATTCCGGCATAACTATGGGATTTGTTGCCATGTTCCGTCATAATTATGGGATCGGATACCATGTTCCAGTATGCTAACTGTTTGGGTTCGGGTCCCATGATAGGACCAATGATTTGATATAAAATGTGAAGTTGTTCGTTGTTCGTAAATGTTGTTAATATAATATATATTGATATATATGCATATGATTATAATGTTGTCTTGACTTGCTTATGTTGCACTTAGTGGGATAGCTGTGTGATCCTACCAGTACACTATGGTTGAGTACAGGGCATCTTGAAGCGGCTACTGACAAACCTCGCTTAGGAGGTCAATGATCGTTTGAACTCAAGGGTGAGTCAATTCTTCTAGGCTGCCATGGGTTCTCTTTTGTCTATGTCCACCATTTCCGAACTTAGCCTATGTTCTATTAGTTATTAGTTATTAGTTTATTAGTTGGGGGTTGCATCCCTTCTTGTTTAGACTTGGTTCATTTTTAAATGTTTTGGCACATTGACTTTCAGGTTCTAGGTTATATTCTTCCGCATTGTTAGTTCTTGTTAGACTTTTATTGGAGTTTATGGGAACTCCCTATTTATTTCCTTAGTATTTACCTTGCTTCCGTAACTTAAATGCCTTAGTTTTGGTTTAGTTGTTTGGTTTGAGTTGTAGTATTGATTCTCCCACTGGAGAGTTAGTGTGGGTGTCGATCACGATGGTCTGCGTCGTGACAGATATTTCAGTTTTGTGGAAATTGTGAATTGAAGGAAAATATTTTATTTATAAAATCAAAAGTTCTTGAATTTTACTTCAAGTTCTATCTATTTTGTATATTTCTGTATATTTCTATATTTTCTATATATTGAAAATAACTAACAATATCCCTATTTATAATAGTAAACAACCAAATTAAACTAAAACTAGAAAATATAATCATGTATGAACTAGGACAAACAAATCCTAACTAGACATTAATTAAATAAATATGAAAATAACAAATCCTAAATAACTTAGGATTCCTACTCCAACTTTGAAATTATTATTTCCAATATTCTCCCGTAATTCAAAGTTGTATACTCTTGTCTCTTTCTTCTTGTCATTGTTGTTGTATTGAAAAACACTTTTCTTCATTGTTCAATTTATTTCTTGTCATCGGGGTTGTATTGGAGAACTTCTCTTCAATCCTCAATTATTGGAGTAGTTCTCTCAAATTCTTATTTTTTTTCTTGGTTATGTTGAAGAACTTTCTCTCCAACTTCCAAGTGTTGGAGCACTTTCTGTCAAACTCACAATTTTTTTTTCTTGGTTGTGTTGGAGCACTTCTCTCCAACTTCCAAGTGTTGGAGTACTTTCTCTCCAATTCATGATTTTTTTTCTCTTGGTTGCGTTGGAGCACTTCTTTCCAACTTCCAAGGTTGACGCCCTTCCCACTAACAACTCTTTTTTATGTTAGATTACTCTCTCTCTGTAACGACATGTTCCCATTGTTATATAAAAGCCATTGGGGAAAAATTTTGGGCTGGAAATTTTTTTCATAGTAACTTAAAATTTCCTAGCCTAGTCCAGATTTGGACGAAATTGGAGTCAGTGAGGTCTAGGAAAATATGGTAACAAATACGAGATCTAATAATGAATTTGATCGCATGAGTGGATAGCTAAAATATTAAGGAACCCATACGACTTTACGGAAATGAAATCGCCTGAGTAGAACTCCCAAAACTGATCTTAGATGAGAGGGTAGTTTTTGAGTATCATGGGTTGAAGATGTGTTGTGAAATGGGAGTTTGGAGCTCTTAATTCGACTAATTGGTTCTGTGCAAGCCGCCAGGGCCGGAAATAAAATAGTGTCTGGAAAGGCACAAGAGACCACTCTTGGTGTGAAAGGTGTGCTCAGTTTTAAAGGAAGGATTTGTGTTCCTAGAGTGGGTGACTTGATTCAGAAATTATTGGCAGAATCCCATGGTTCGCGGTACACTATTCATCCGGATGTGACAAAGATGTATTGAGATTTGAAGCGACTTTATTGGTGGCCTGGCATGAAGAGAGATATAGCAGAGTTTGTGGCGAAGTGTAAAAATTGCCAACAAGAAAAGTATGAACATAAACGGCCTGCAGGTTTACTTCAGAGTATGCCAATTCCGGAATGGAAATGGGAAAGGATAGCTATGGATTTTGTGGTTGGTCTTTCTAAGACCTTGGGAAAGTTTGATTCTATTTGGGTAGTGATTGACAGATTGACTAAGTCAGCCCATTTTATTCCAGTCAGAATAGATTATATTGCGCAACGATTGGCTAAAGTATATGCAAAAGAGATAGTAAGCTTTCACGGGGTGCCCCTTTCTATCATCTCAGACCGTGGCACGCAATTCACATCCAAGTTTTGAAGGAAACTACATGATGAATTAGGCACACAATTCACTTTTAGTACAACTTTCCATCCAAAGACGGACTGACAGTCAGAGTGGACTATTCAAGTGTTAGAAGACTTGTTGAGGGCATGTGTGAATGACTTTGAAGGGCATTGGGACAACTTCCTACCGTTGTGTGAGTTCTCCTATAATAATAGTTATCACTCCAGCATATATATTACACCGTTTGAGGCATTCTATAGGAAGGGATGTATATCACTCATAGGATGGTTTGAGGCTGGAGATGTAAAACTTTTGGGGTTGATTTAGTGAAGGATGCTCAAGATAAAGGAGTAGTATTCAAGCTAAGCTTTTAGCAGCCCAGAGTAGACAGAAAAAGTACGCGGACCATAAGGTAAGAGACTTGGCATCTCAGACTGGTGAGAAGGTTCTTCTAAAGGTATCACCCATGAAAGGGTGAATAGATTTGGCAAGAAGGGCAAGCATAGTCTTCGTTACATTAGTCCATTTGATATTCTTGACTGTGTAGGGCCAGTGGTGTATAACTTGGCTTTACCACCTAGCCTATCAAGAGTTAATCTGGTATTTCATGTGTCCATGTTGAATAGATAGCATGGTGATGGGGTTACATCATAAAATGGGACTCAGTGTTGTTAGACAAAGACCTCTAGTAGGAGGAGGAACTGGTTGCCATTCTTGATCGTGATGTCCGGAAGCTGAGGACTAAGGAGATTAATTTCGTGAAAGTTCAATGGAAGCATCGTCCAGTTGAGGAAGCTACTTGGGAAACCAAGAGGGACATGCGAGAGAAATATCCTCATTTGTTCATCGATTCAGGTACTACTCCATTCTTACTTTAGCCTATTTTTCCTAAGTTTGTCACTTGGAGAGAAGTGATGGGTAAATTGATATCTATTGTAATGACTTGTTCCCGTCGTTATAGAAAAGCCATCGGAGAAAAATTTTAGGCCGGAAAACTTTTTCGTACTAACTTAATATTTCCTAGCCTAGTCCATATTTGGACGAAATCAGAGTCAGTGAGGTCTAGGAAAATCTGGTAACAAATGAGAGATCTAATAATGAATTTGATCGCATGAGTGGATAGCCAAGACGTTAAGGAACTCATATGACTTTACGAAACTGATTTCGGGCGAGTAGAACTCCTGAAACTGATCTTAGTGTGAGAGGGTAGTTTCCGAGTGTCATGGGTTGAAGGTGTGTTGTGAAATGGGAGTTTGGAGGTCTTAATTCGACTCACTGGTTCCGTGCAAGCCACTAGGGCGGGATTATTTTTGCCAAGGCGGGGACGTTGTGGAGGGATGGGGGCCGCCATAGCTGGTCATTTGCGAATTAAGTCAGAAATAAACCCCAAAAACACTATTATTGTGCAAATTTCATTCTTAAGAGTTATGAGACGAACCAGGGTGACTTCTTGACAGTTTCTCACCATTCTTGAGGCTAAAGATAAGGTTTTTACTCCCCGAATCTACTTTTTCAATATGTTGAATGTAAATTCATGGGTAATTATTGTTCGGGAGGTTTTAGAACTATTTTGGAAGGTGGGAGGAAGCCCTAGTTGCACCTTAGGATCATAATTTGGGTTTTGGGTTATTAGGTAGTCATAATTCGGGTAAATTAGACTTAATTACTGATCCACATATTGAATTGTTTATTTGTAGACCTAGAGCAAGTGGAAAGAATTTGGAAAGAGAAGAATCAAGTTTCTTAGGAGGATTCAAGCTTTGTTCGAGGTAGGTGATGGTTGTGATCTCATGTTTGTGTGGTTTATGATAGTAATTACTTCATTATAATGCATGTATGTATGTGAATGCTGCACTATTGATCATTCTAATTGTAAATGAGTATGAATGAATGATGTATGCCATGAATCAACACTTGATTGTAAGATTATGAGAATGTACATTGTGATTGTGATTGTGATTGTGGCTTGTTGGATGGATCGGGTGTTACGTTCCAACACACTAACTTGGATCGGGTACCACGTTTCGGCGCATTTATGGGATCAAGTGTCACGTCCAGTACACTAACTTGGATCGGGTACCACATACCGGTACACTACATTTTTGGTGTGGGTTCCATGAGAGGACCATTGACTTGTCATTTAAATAAATTTGAGAATGTGGAATTGTTCGTTGATCCTGAAATGATGATTGATATCGTATATGTTCAGTATATGCCTATTTATTTTGTTGTTATTACTTATATATGTTTCACCTTTTAGGATAGTCGTGTGATCCTACCAGTAGACTGTGGTTGTATCCTGATAATTCACTTGCTCTTTCTTTGTTGAGTATAGGGCATCTTCAGGTGGCTACTAACAGACCTCGTTTAGAAGACCAGTGATCGATTCGAATTCAAGGGTGAGCTAGTTCTTCCAGGCTTCCATGAGTTCTCGTTATGTGTAGTCCATTTCTATTCAGACTTAGACTAGTGCATTAGATATTCTTATGTTTAGTTTGGGGTTGCACCCATTTTCTTAGACTTGTCGTTAGTAGATGTTTTGGTACATTGACTTTCAGGTTCTAGACATTATTTTCGCATTTGTTTGTTAGACATTTTGGAGTTAACGGGAACTCTATTTTACTCTTGCATTTAAACCTTCTTTTGTATCTTTAAATGCCTTAGTTTTGATTAACTTGTGTAGTTCTTGGGTTAGCTAATTAGTATTAATGGTTCTCCCACCGGAAAGTTAGTGTGGGTGCCAATCACGACGGTGTGGGTCGTGACACTCTCCAACTCTCGTTGATGCCCTTCCCATCAACTCCTTTTCTTTTAATATTTTTGTTTGTTTTTGGTGCTGGAGCACTGTCACTATAATTCTTCTTGATGCCCTTACCATCAACTCCTTTTCTTTTTGTTTTTGTTTTTGACTTTCTCTAACTCTTAATTTAGAGAAGAGTTTCTTCCTCTTGTGTTTGGTTGCACTTCTTTAAATCTGTAATATTTTTGTATGTCTTTCCTCCTAGAATGTTCTTTTCATGCATATATTATTCGTCAAGCTTTAGTCAACATGATTGTTAGCTAGACGGGTAGCGTATATGGGTCATAGCCACCTGCCGGCAACGGAAACTCTTAGATCTTCTAACAGGATCGTAGAAGCTCTAATACCAATTTGAAGGAAAATATTTTATTTATACAGTCAAAAGTTCTTGAATCTTACTTTAAGTTCTATTTATTCTGTATATTTCTATATTTTCTGTATATTGAAAATAACTAACAATATCTGTATTTATAATAGTAAACAAACAAATTAAACTAAGACTAGAAAATCTATTCCTATATGAACTAGGACGAACAAATCCTAACTTGACATTAATTAAATACATATGAAAATAAAAAATCCTAAATAACTTAGGATTCCTACTCCAACTTTGAATTATTATTTCCAACATGAATCCCTACGAATTTGAGCAAAAGGATATTTGAGCCAAAATATAGTTCACCTAAGTCAAATCTTTTTACCAGCCTTATTCACACTAGATATAATTTTACGAGCTTTGTTCACACCAGATGTCATTTTACCATCTTTATTCAGAACATATGTAATTTTTCAACCCTTATTCACAAGAAATATCGTAGGATCATAGATTTCTAAATAAATGTTTCTAGCATACTATAATAAAACACATAGGTCATTATATTTAAAAATAGTTGTATAGAAAATACATTCATATCAAGAGATATGCCGCTAGAAGAGTAGAAGATGATTGGGATTTTTTTGACACTTTAATCGCTTATGTTTTATATGGATATTGGAGAGGACACCCATGAGTTTCTCAGTGTTTAACGTGAGCGTCTATACACTGTGGTCTTTGTGGAGTTGAGAGGAGCCAATTTTTTTGCTTACTAGTTTAATGGGTCATCATAGATGTCACCAGGGTGGTCCCTATGGAGGTAGGTAATATTGTAGATCAAATGCCTACGGTAGAGGAAGAGAGGCTCAGTTGTACGATTATTTTACGCCATCAACCCACTTTAGCTTTATTTGATCTGGGTTCTACTTTTTGTATGAATCTATGTATTATGCTTTTTATTAGAGTATGAGCTCACAGCCCTTAGCGGTGCAATTGCGTGTGTCAATCTACGTGGGTGAATATTTAGTAGTGGATCACATGTTTCGATCTTTTTTGGTGACTATCCAAGAGTGTGACACCAGGGTTGACCTCGTATTGCTTGATATGTTGGATTTTGATGTGATTCTTGGCATAGACTATTTATTCCCATACCACACAGTCTTGGATTGCTTTTCTAAAAATGTTACATTAGCCATACCTAGTACTCCACTAGTGGTGTGGTAGATCTCTTGTAGTTGCATACTGGTTGGAATTATCTTTTTTATTTGGGCTTGGAGGTTAGTGGCTAGCGATTTCCTATTACTTGGCTTATGTATCGTATTAAAGTAGGGAGGTTCATTCACTTGAGTCGGTTCCTATTGTACGTGACTTTGTATATATGTTTTCTCACCATTGTGGCACCTTTGACCTGATTAACTCTCATTCATGTTCCGTGTGAGTGATCTGAGAAGTGTGAGATGAGATTTATTATAATCAAGTAGTTTCTTACTACCGTTTTTATACTGACTCTTCCAGTTGAGGGTGATAGATTCGTGATGTATTATGATGCATCCGACGTTGGTTTTGGTTGTATATTTATTCAGTGGGGCTAGGTTATAGCTTATACATTTAGGTAGCTTAAGCTATATGAGTGAAACTACCCTACTCATGACTTGGAGTTGGCGGTGGTAGTTTTTGAGCTTAATATTTAGAGGCGCTACCTTTATGGAGTTTTATGTGAGCTCTACATTGATCATAAGAATCTTCGGTACATTTTGAGCCAGAAGAACCTTAATTAAAGGCAGCGCCATTGGATTGAGCTCCTAAAGGACTGTGACTTCTCTATTCTCTACCATTCGTGCAATGTGAATGTACTAGCGGATACCATGAGTTATAAGGCGTTGAGTATGGGTAATCAGTCTTTCCTATTTATTATGGAGCAATATTTGGCTTTGGACATACATCCCTTAGCCAATATGATAATTGAGTTCGATATTTTAGATTCTAGGTGTCTGTTTAAATGTTCATTCTTTGTTGTTGGAGAGGATTTGTGGTCACTAATTTGAGGAATAGACCTTGGTTTCCCTTTGAGATCAAGTGTTAGAAGGTGATGCTAGTCAAGCTACCTTACATTCAGATGGGGTTTTAATATTTGCTGGTCATTTCTCCTTACTGAAAGTTAGGGATTTGATTTAGTTGATCCTTCGTGAGGCCCATGATTACAAATATTCTACTCATCCAGGCACCACGAAGATGTATCGTAATTTGAAAAAGTAAAACTAGTGGAGCAATAAGAGGAGTGATATTGTCAACTATGTGTCTTGTTGACTGTGTTGCCAACAGGTGAAGGACTAGCATTTGAGGCTTGATAGTGAGTTTTTGAGATTACGCATTTCTGAGTGAAGTGGGATTGCATCACCATGAACTTTACTTTAGGATTTTTCAAACTTCTAGACATGTTGACAGTATTTAGGTTATAGTTGATCAATTGACCAAGTAAGCATATTTCCTTCCCGTTCAGTCTTGTTTCAATATTGAGAGGTCGATTTGTATTTGTATTTGAGAGGTTGTTCATTTTCTTAGTGTTCCTCTTTCTACAATCTCACATCATAGTTCTTAGTTCACTTATAGATTTTGGAGGATATTTCAGGAGGATTTAGGAATTTGTGTTGACCTTAGAACAATTTTCTACCCGCAGGTTCTTTGGGATATGTTCTGGGCCTGTATTTTGTAGTTTGGAGGTCATTGGGACCAATTCTTTCCTTTAAAGGAGTTTTTGTTCAACTACAACTGCAACTATAATATTCAAAAGGCCTCATTTGAGTCTTTATATGGTAGGAATTTTCACTATCCTATTGGTTGGCTAGAGTCTACGGAGCCTAGGCCACATTGTACTGTTTTTCTTCAACATGCCTTAGATCAGGTGCGGCTGAATCAGAATAGGCTCAAGGACACTCTGAGTAGGCACTAGATTTATGTCAATTTAGGCATCATCCATTGATGTTTGTAGTGTGTGATTGAGTATTCCTTCATGTGTAGCCCTGTTGCTTATGAGTTCGCCCTACCTCATGCATTTTGAACTATTCCCCCAATTTTTTGTGTTGCAATGTTTCATCAGTATGTTTATTATAAGTCTTAGGTGCTCTAGTATGATTGGTTGAGTTACATGATCATTCGACCATCATGGACTATCCTTGCCAAAGATATGCGGGTATTGCATTCGAGAGTTATGCAAGTGGTGAAGATCCATTAGAGGTGTCGTCTTGTTAAGGAGGCGACTTGGGAGACTTAGTAAGTGATGCGTGAGCAGTTTCATGGATTTTTTAGCCTTTAGGTACTTCCTGACTCTTAATTTTATGGATGAAAGTACTTATTAATAGTAGATGTTGTAATGATCCTCCAAGTCATTTATATGTAAATGCGTTCCTTTGTTTGTTTAGACCATTCCTCTAGTCATTTACCACTTGATGGGAGTGAAAGCTCAGTCACCTAGTCATTTGTTTGGATTTTATGCAAGTTTGTGTGTTTTGGAGCTTTGGAAACTTCACGGTTAACTTCGGTCAAAAGTTCAAGAACATGGCCTCAGAATGAAATTATGATAGTTTTGTTAGCTCTAAAACATCAAGTTTGGTCTAAAAGGACATTTCATGCGGTTCCTAAGACTTCTAGGCTAATTCTGAGCTCCTTGTGGATTATTGCTAAAAATTGAGTTTCTGGTGGATAACCCATTTTGTGTCGAGACGACCTAGGTCAAAAGTTTTGTCTTCTCCATTGAGTTTGTAATTTCAAATTTATGGGATAGTTGATCTTCTTTGTGTTTATGAGGTTTTGAACAAATATCGAGCACCCCATCAGGGAATTTTAAACATCAGTGATTCTATAACTGGTAGGGTGGAAGCGTTTTGGGCCATTTAAAAGGGAAAAGCTCCAAGTTGTAATTTAAAGTGTGTGTGGTCAACCTTATGGTAGTCTACGACGTTCCATTCCTTGGATTGAGCTTGATTATGTGAAAGTGTGGTCATTTATATGAATATAGGGTGGATACCTAATTGATAATTATAGAATACTTAGAATCTTTGATTTAGGCTTTTATCAGGGTTTTTCGAGATTTGGAGCATGTAAGTTACTATTTGTGATTATCCTTATCTTTTAGCATTCTTTGGTTGTTGTTATTATTGATTTATTTTATCATATTTCTCGTTAGTCTAGGCTTATACTAGAGCTTTCCATAGACTTGTATTATCTTGAGTTGATTGGCCTTAGTTTTGTCCTTGTTACTTCGGAAGAGCTCCTTGTAGACTAATGTAGTAGACTTTGGTCTAATAGTATGATCCTTAGATAGGTGAAAACTCATCTCGAATTGCCCTTTTAATTTTTGGTTTTATCCTTGCGATCGACTAGGAGTTTATGTGGTCCATTGTGGGATTATTGGGAATTTGTCATTGACTCGTGTTGTAAGAGCTGGAGTGGGTCACTGACGAGTTGAAAGGGTTTTGTACTATGGTTGGACAAGTGTGGAGTTGGTAATGAAATTTGGAGTCGTTGGATTTTGTTTTCTACAATCAGAGCCTGTATATTCTATAATCACTCCTTATTTGAGGATCCCATATGCACCTATTTTCATTTTGGGTAGTTTCCCCACTCATGTATGTGTTTTATCCAATTAGAGTTGTGACTAAGAGATCCTATTTCATATCTCTTTCAATTCGATTAGAGTTCTCACTATGAGATTCTATCTCAAATCCCTTTTGCCCAGATTAAAGGTAAGATTGGGTGACTTTATTGGATACTTGAACCGTGAAGTATTTTGTGGGAGGTTCTCGCAATTCTGGTACTATCTTTAAATTCTCCATATAATTCTTACCTCTACTATGTACCTATTAGGCTTATAGGGGTTCATTCAAGTTTTTAGTTTTACTTGTGCACGAGTGTACCTTTAAGGTTTATGGGTGTAGATAGGTTCACTTAGTTGTACTTATTTCATTTAATTTGTTTGTACACTCATGTGCATTCCTCTTTCCCTTTTGTTCTTTGACTTCTGTTGTGTTTCGATTCTAGCATTTCATATTTCTTTTACTTTTCTTGCTCTATCGTCCTATGATCCTACTTATTACCTGTTATTTTGTACTCATACTAAACTATTGATCTGTTTTATGATGCAGATCTGAGCACCAGTTACAAGCTTTAGGATTTAAGTCAGTAGCACCTTCAGTTTAGAGGCGAGCTTGAGCACATGGCGTCCTCGATGTACCTGTATCTATCTGTATATTTGCTTGGCTAGTATTTTACATTTTGACAGAATCCTTGTATTTTGGGTTCACTTTTGGGACTTGTACTCTTTTATTTTAGAAGCTCTGCATTTGTGACTTCTTGTTTCTAAGAGTGGTCTTTTATTCTGTATATATCTTTTTCTTTTTTTATACTTGTCCTTCTGTTGATGGTTCTTATTTTGTCGTTTTTTCTTATTTCTGTAGGTGCCATCATGATAAATCAGGTTATGACATACACTAAGTGAAGTGGGGTCTTCAACGACTCTAGGTAGTCAACTCACGACCTCAAACAAATCACACTTACAAATAGGGCTACTTGAAGGTCACAACCTAGTAAGCTGTAACACCCCGTTTTCTAGGAAGACCAAAATGCAGAATTTTAGAAGTTGCAGGTGCCACCAACGGGGCCACCTACAGACCGTAGGTTGACCCACTGACGGTAGGTGCGGTTCGTGGTTAGCCACCTTCAACTCCCTCCCAGAACCCCAAAAAATTTAGCTAAGTCTAGAAACACGCCAGGACCTACGGACAGTAGGTGGGACCACGATCCGTGGTTCAGATCCCTAGCTTCCAACTTTCTGATACCAATCGATGGACTTACAGGACGGGCCGTCAGTTAGTCCATGGATCGTCGGTAGGCCTGTCGATGGCCCTGCCAGTTTTTAAGTCAGGGGTCATTATGTCTTTTCCCCTATGCATTGGACACCTAAACTGCGTCGTTTAACCCCTAAACTACGTCATTTTGGTCAGTTTTAGCTTAGTAACTTAAAAGAGAGAAAGCATCGACCAAACCCTCTCAAAGAACGCAGCAGGTTTCCCTCAGTTCCAGCCCTAAAATTGAAAGATTTCTCTGTGGAATTTGTCACCAGGTATGTGGGATTTCACTAGTGGGTTCCTTTCACCCATTAGGTCCCTAGAAATCAGTCAGATTCTTGATTCCCTTCATTATGTTTAGACTTAGGGCTTCTAGAACTTCAGATTATTACAGTGATTTAGCTGTAAGATTAATCTTATGCAGAATATTACTTTTTCGTAACTATGTTGCTTAATTCTTGCATGAAATTCAGAACCCTAGTTGTGTAGATTCATTTAGTGCATGAATTGCACTTGCTAGGTCAGTTTATAAAGATATATATGCATCAGTTTTCAAATGTTTCATTATCAGTACTTAATGTTGCATTTTCAGTTAGCAAGTCAGAATCTTGAGCTATTCAGTTTATTTCAGTTGTGTTGTATTGTACACATTCTAGTTGGGAGTAGGATTAATACCTAGTTGGACTAGGGTCAGTCACCCCCATAGTACCATAACTACGTTCCCCCATAGGTTAACTCCTCTCTTTGGGCATCAGATTTAGTGATCTCGCCAATCATGCCTTTCTACCCCTGGCAAGGAATATTATGTCCTCTTGATGGGGCGTATACATCGGACCCCATGTTTAGATCACGCATTTGTATGTCGGTTAATAGTAGCTCCCAATTCTAGTGCATTGACCAGGTTATTAGTTATATTTTAGTATTTAGTTTTAACATGTTATGAACTTGGTCATTGCATTCAGTTAGTTCATGTTCAGTATATTCTTCATGTTCATCTTATATCATTGATCAGTATGCTTTATTTAGTTATGTATATATTGTTCAGCTTTATCATAGACTTCATGCTCAGAACCTTCCAATTACTGACGCATACTCTGCGCTGCATCTTCTCGTGATATAGGTTCAAGTCCTAAGCATTTAGATCACGCATCGATCGGTTCCCAATCTCCAGTACAGCAGTATTAGTGGTGAGTCCTCATTCTTCAAGGACGATAGACATGTTTTCTTTTACTTTCAATCTTTCAATTTCAGTTTTGCTAGAGTTAGCTGGGGGAATGTCCCAGCATCTATAGTCAGTTAGAGGCTTTTATTCAGACATAGTTAGATTTAGTTTTAGCTTTGAGTTTGATCCTTCACTTGTTATTAAACTCATAGTTTATATATTCAGATAGATCGGGTATTCCCCCTCTTCAGTTTATATTATGATTTTAAGCTACCGCACAGTATTTCTCATTTCAGTAAATTTGTAAGTATCCTTATGATATGCCAGTTCAGGGTTAGATTGGGGTCACTCGTGATCGTAGGTCTCATGTTAAGTCAAGGGGTAGCCTCGAGGCGTGACAACTTGGTATCAGAGCTAGGTTTAGGAGTCCTAGGATGTCTGAAAAGCCGCACTAAGTAAAGTCCCTTTCATGAGTGTGAACTGTGCCACACCTATGAGGGGGAGGCTACGAAGTGTTTTAGGAAAAACTTCACTTTCTTGTTATTCTTATCATGCATGGGTATGATCTTATTTCTAACTCGACGTTATGTGCTTCAGATCATGCTTCCTCGTAGAGCTTATGCAAGGAATGCAAATTCCCACAACGCTGATACAATTCCTCCAGTCCCATAACATGAGGTTTCGAATGCAGAGTTCTGGAATGCCATTCAGCTTTTAGCCCAGTGTTAGCCAACCAGAACAATCAGCAGGTTCCAGTTTCTACAAATTCTAGTGGTGGATCAGTAGCATCTAAGGTCCGTGAATTTGTTAGGATGAATCCACCTTATTTTCTAGGGTCGCAAGTTGGTAAGGATCCCTAGAACTTTATTGATGAGGTCAAGAATATCTTTGGAGTGATGCAAGTAACTAGAAATGATAGGGTAGAGTTGGGGTCCTATAAGCTCATGGATGTAGCTCACATTTGGTTCACTCAATAGAAGGAAAATAGGGGTGAGAATGCAGCTCCTGTGACTTAGGAGTGTTTTACCGGTGCTTTTCTGGACAGGTTCATTCCGAAAGAGTTAAGAGAGGCAAAAGCTTAGGAGTTCATGAATTTGAGGCAAGGCTCTATGTCAATCCAAGAGTACGGACTTAAGTTCACCCAGCTCTCTAGGTATTCTCCACATATGTTTGCCGATCCCAAGGCATAAATGAGTAAGTTCCTTTTTGGGGTATCTGACTTGGTGAAGATAGAGTGAAGAAATGCTATGTTGTTGGAGGATATGAGTATCTCTAGGCACATGACTCATGCTCAGCAAGTTGAGCGACATAATCTTAGGGAACAAGCCAAGGACAACAAGAAGGCTAGGACAGGTAACAATGATTACTCTCAGTAGAAATCGGGTGATCGAAATTGCTCGCAATTTCAGCAAAGGTCTTCAGCTCCAGCACCTTCATCAGCTATTGCTCCATCCCCCAGGTTTCGACAGGATCATAAAGGTAGGGCATTAGGCTCTAAGTATCATAGGAGTGTTTCAGGTACCAGAACCTACCCAACTTGTCCAAAGTGTGGTAGGAACCATCCGGGCGAGTGTCGTGCAGGAGGAGATGGATATTTTGGGTGTGGTCAGTCTGGTCACAAGTTGAGGGATTGCCCTTTTGCTAAACCAGGACAAGGAGGTAACAATAATAGGGCTCAATCTACAACTCCAGCAGGTCACCCAACTTAGTAGGGTTCTATATTTGGTACAGGTGGTCGTCAGTGCCAGAAGAGGTTGTATGCTCTCCAGGCTCGCCAGGACCAGGAAGATTCTCCTGATGTGGTCACTGGTACGTTACGAATCTTTCACTTGGATGTTTATGCTTTGTTAGATCCAAGGGCTACTCTTTCCTTTGTAACTCCATATATAGTAGTAAACTTCGATGTCAGTCCAGAAACTCTCGCAGAACCCTTCTCAGTTTCTACTTCAGTTGGTAACCCAGTTATTGCTAGACGGGTACACAAAAATTGTCATGTCACTGTCTCTCAGAAAGTCACCTCAACAGATCTTGTAGATTTAGAAATGGTAGACTTTGATATCATTCTAGGCATGGATTGGTTACATTCATGTTATACCTTAGTCGATTGTAGAACTAGGATCGTTCGCTTTCAATTTCCCACCAAACCAGTCTTACAATGGGAGTGTAGTAGCTCAGTGTTTATGGGTCTATTCATTTCCTACCTTAAGGCCAGAAAGATGATCTCTACAGGGTATCTCTATCATCTAGTTCGGGTTAAGGATTCAAGCTCTGAAACCCCAACTCTTGAGTCAGTTACAGTAGTTAATGAGTTCCCAGAAGTGTTTCCAGAAGATCTTCCCGGAGTTCCTCCCGAAAGGGAAATCGACTTTGGAATTGATCTCCTTCCAGATACCCAGCCTATTTCGATTCCTCCTTATAGAATGGCTCCAGTTGATCTTAAGGAATTAAAAGAGTAGTTGAAAGACCTTCTAGATAAGGGTTTCATCAGACCCAATATTTCCCCATGAGGTGCACCAGTGTTGTTCGTGAAAAAGAAAGATGGTTCTCTCAGGATGTGCATTGATTATAGGCAGTTGGACAAAGTCACAATCAAGAATAAGTACCCTATCCCCAGGATTGATGACCCGTTTGACCAACTTCAGGGTGATAGTCATTTTTTAAAGATAGACCTCATATCCGGTTATCATCAGCTCAAAGTCAGAGATAGTGACATTCCAAAAACAGCCTTTAAAACTCAGTATGGTCATTATGAATTTTTAGTTATGTCATTTGGACTAACCAATACTCCTGCAGCTTTCATGTATTTGATGAACAAGGTGTTCAAGCAATATTTGGACTTGCTCTTTATCGTCTTTATTGATGATATCCTCATTTACTCTAGGAGTGAGGAAGAACATGCGACTCATTTGAGGGTTGTTCTGCAAACTCTCAAAGATCGCTAGTTATTCGCTAAGTTTAGCAAATGTGAGTTTTTATTACAATTAGTTTCTTTTCTTGGGCATATAGTTTCTAGCGAATGGATCCGAGTGGATTCTCATAAAATAGAGGCAGTGAAACATGGCCCAGACTTACCTCTCCTAAAAATATCAAAAGCTTCTTAGGTTTGGTTGGTTATTGCAGAAGGTTCGTGGAAGGATTTTCATCCATAGTTTCTCCATTGACTAGGTTGACTCACAAAAAGGTTAAGTTCCAGTGATCAGATGATTGTGAGAAGAGCTTCTCAGAACTAAAAACTAGGTTGACTACAGCTCATGTTTTGACTCTACCAGAAGTTCAGACGGTTATGTGATCTATTGTGATGCAAACAGAATCGGCCTAGGTTGTGTGTTGATGCAGCGAGGTAAGGTTATAGCTTATGCTTCTGGACAACTTAAGGTGCATGAGAAGAACTATCCGACCTATGGCATCGAGCTTGCAATAGTAGTATTTTCCCTAAATATTTGGAGACATTACGTGTACGGTGTTCACGTAGATGTGTTCATAGATCATAAGAGCCTTCCGTATGTGTTCACCCAGAAAGAGCTGAATCTTCGCCAGAGAAAATGGCTTGAATTCTTGATATGAATGTGCTTTACCATCTTGGTAAGGCCAAAGTAGTAGTTGATGCTCTTAGCAGACTATCCATGGGTAGTGTAGCACATGTTGAGGAAGAAAGGAAAGAACTAGCAAAAGATGTTCACCGGCTTGCTCGTTTGGAGTTTGCCTTATGAGCATATCAGATGGTGGTGTAACAGTCCAGAATAGGTCAGAATTTTCATTGGTGGTAGAGGTTAAGGAGAAACAAGACAGTGATCCTATATTGCTTCAATTGAAGGGTGCAGTTCATTAGTATAAAGTTGAGGTTTTCTCCCAAGGGGGAGATGGTATGCTTCGCTACCAGGGTCGTTTATGTGTTCCTAAGGTGGGTGAATTGAGACAGAAAATCCTTACAAAAGCCCAGAACTCTAGGTATTATATTCATCCAGGCGCTACTAAGATGTACCATGATCTACGGGAAGTCTTTTGGTGAAATGGCATCAAAAGGGATATAACATATTTTGTGGCTAAGTGCCCTAATTGTCAGCACATGAAGGTAGAACATCAGAAAAAGCAGGAGGTATGACACAAGAGATCAACATTCCTACATAGAAGTGACAAGTGATAAAAATGGACTTCATTACAGTAATACCTCATACTCGCAGACACCATGACTCCATTTGGGTGATAGTAGACAAAGTTATCAGCTCACTTTCTAGTTGATAAGACTACAGATTCGGCGGAGGACTATGCCCAGCTCTACATTAATGATATAGTAAGGTTTTATGGGGTTCCTTTGTCTATCATCTCAGATAGAGGTCCTCAGTTTACCTCTCATTTCTTGAAGTCATTTCAGAAAGGTCTTGGTACTCAGGTAAATCGCAGCACAGCATTTCATCCATAGATGGATGGTCAGGCAGAGCGTACCATTCAGACTTTAGAGGACATATTGAGAGATTGTGTGATCAATTTCAAGGGTAATTGGGATTATCAGCTTCCTCTTATAGAGTTCGTCTACAATAATAGCTACCATTCCAGTATTTAGATGGCCCCTTATGAGGCATTGTATGGGCGTAGGTGCAGATCTCTAGTTGGTTGGTTTGAAGTAGGTGAAGCAGCCTTGATAGTGCCAGATTCGGTTTATGATTATATGGAAAAAGTTCATCTCATAAGAGATAGACCTAAGATAGCCCAGAGTCACCAGAAGTCCTATGCAAATGTCAGGAGTAGGGACTTGGAGTTCCAAATCGAATATTGGGTTTTCCTGAAAGTATCACCTGTGAAGGGGGTGATGAGATTTGACAAGAAAGAGAAGCTCAGTCCTAGATATGTAGGCCCTTACAAGATCTTGAAAAGGGTTGGAAAAGTGGCTTATGAGTTAGAGTTGCCAGCAAAACTAGCAGCGGTGCATCCAATCTTTCACATTTCCTTGTTGAAGAAGTGTGTGGGTGATCCAGCATCCATAGTACCATTACAAAGTATGGCTGTGAAGGATAGTCTCACTTATCAAGAGGTGCCAGTCAAAATTCTCGATCATTAGGTTCGAAGGTTGAGAAATAAAGAAGTCGCTTCAGTTAAGGTATTGTGGAGGAGTATGTAGAGGAAGCTACTTGGGAAGCAAAAGCAGCCATGAAGGCCAAGTATCCTTATCTCTTTCCTACTGATTCCATTCCATCTTGAGGTAATAGTTCTTCTCCAGCCTCTCAGTTTACTATTGCTTATTCAGTCTTAGTATCACGTTCCTTCAGTTATACTTGCATTTTTAGCGTATTTGCATGTTCTTGGAACTTAGTTCAGTCAGATTTTAGTTTCCAGTACTTAATGGTTGGGTTTGCAGCTCTTTCCCTCCATACTCAGCTGGTTTAGTCTTTATTCGAGGACGAATGTTCCCAAAGGGGGGATAATGTAACACTCAATATGCTAGGAAGACCAAAATGCAGAATATCAAAAGTTGCAGGTGCCACCAACGGGGCCACCCACGGACCGTACGTGGGGTCCGTGGTTGGCCACCTACAACCCCTTCCCCAGAACCCTAGAAAATTTAGCTATGTCCAGAACCACGCCAGGACCTACAGACCGTAAGTGGGACCACGATCTATTAACCAGGTCTGTGGTTAGGACCCCCAACTTCCAACTTTTTGAGGCCAATCGGTGAACTAACAGGATGGTCCGTGTCACGCCCCGAGAGCACCCCCTAGGCGTAACACGGCATACTTGACCCCGAAGGGGTCTTATACAAGCGCTTAGCATATTCGTCATTGTATATAGACATTGACAAATGCGGAAATTTAAAAACTCTTCAACATCAATATCAAAGTGTCTCATAATAGAAAATATAAAGTAGGATGTCTAGACATCATCATCTCAATGAAACCATCTAAGTACACATAAGAATCTCAAATAGGGACCATAGCCCTTTACAATAGAATTGTCTCAAAATGACAAGTACAGAAGGAGTCTAATAATCTATTACAATATAAGAGACATAAGTGTCATAATGTGTGTCCTCAGAACTTGAGGATATACCAAAAAGTCTTGGAGAAAGTCAAGTCCAAGCTTGAGTCTCTTAGTAGTACAATCACTTCCCGGAACCTACACTTAGTAGAAAAAGGAAGAAATATGGGTTAGCACAATCAATTATACTAAGTATGGAAGCCATGCAATTAAAACCATTTAAAGAATGCATAAAAGGGACCTTTATATGAAAACATGCTATTTCAAGTTAAAAGCCATAATGCATATTCAAGGAACATTTAGCCAATCCACATTACAAGAGAAAGAGACATTCATGATCATAACAAGAAGCCAGAACCCATACCTTAGATATTTGAATTCCATTTATATCACACCATCATAAGACACCACCCATGACCCTCCTTTCAAGTTTACTTGTGCAATGTACATATGAAGTCCCATACCCTCATATATACTAAGTAAAGCCATCAAGAAGACACAAGTGTAATCACATACATAATCAATATCATAATAGGTGAAACCAAACTTACCATCATTCATAAGTTGCCATCCATAGAGGACTCACACAAGAACTCCTCAAAGAACCCACTTGTGCAAGGCATAGGTAAAAGGTTCCAGTACCCTCACCTATACTAAGTAGTATCCCTCAAGTAGTCCTAGTTAGAGTTCATAAGTCATTTACATAAGTCATATTCATACATTAGATCATCTTCTTAAAACATAGGGATATTAGCAATAACCTACATAGACCATGTCAGCTTCATGGAATCTGGTGTTCTACTCCCACACCGAAAATAGAGTGTTCTACTTCCCAAGATAGAAATAACATAATAGCATCTAGGTGGATCCACTAGCTAATACCTATATGGGCAAACATAGTTATGGAACAAGGATATTGCTACTAGAAACCTGGACTTGGTAAACGTAAAAGGTTTCCATCTCATGAGACAACATATATATTGGGAACCTGGACTTGCTAAACGTAAAAGAAACCCATATGGGAAGCCGGACTTGACTAAACGTAAAATCTTCCATCTCATATTCATGTTCACTTGGTGCTAAGCACAACTCCCATTTAAAGTAGTAGGCCTTTACTTACACATTAATTTAATAAGCAGTGCATTAGGGATTCAACCTATCATTCATCATATAGCTCACAAGTTCTAAGATGAGAATAACCTTTCATCGTAGAACCATCAAAACATAATAATGTTCATTCATAACATAGTCATATAGTACTCATGAGATTTACCTTCTATTCATCATACCAACACTACCATAATCATAGCTTAACATTCATGTTCGTATCACAGCATACTTGTCAACTCTTAGGGTTGTAGGGAAGAGGAAACATAACTCAATCACTACAATTCATAATCAAATAGCACCTCCACCATAAGTGGATCAACAATTCAATATATGAACATTCATCAATTTGACAACCTTCATTCATAGCCTTCAAGGATCACATCAAGATTCAACCCTAATCCATTGGTAATCATTCATCATATAGAGAAATATCATAATAAAATAATGAATTCCACAATTACATATTAGATTCTCATCCTTCATTCACCATTAAAGTCATACTAGGGTTTAAAGTGAGAAAGAAGGGGAAATCATGGGTCTTGTGGGGATTTGTTCAAAAACAATCAACATGACATTAATTCATCCACAAATCATCATATACCATCATAATTAATCATTATAATTCAATTAAAACACATTTGTAAAGTGACCCACGAAATTGAGAGAAAACCTAGAATTTGAGGAACTTTGAAATCCAATTTTTGAGAGTGCCTCTTGGGGAAAAGATCCCAAGAGTGAAGAGAAACCATACCTTAGTTGATTCCTTGAGAATCAATGGAGAAACTCCAAGCAATTTGGGAAAGAACCTTGAAACCCTAGCTCCAATGCATTCTTCTTCTTCTAAAGTTTTAGAGAGAGAGTTTTGATTCAATTGGGTGTTTGTGTATATTGACCAAAACTGATGAATTAAGACTTAAAAACCAATATATAAATAACCTCTAAAATACCCAAAACACCCCTACTTAATTTGGACTTAAAAGGAAAAGTCCCAAAACTCCTCTTTTAAATGGTCCCCGTCAGGGACCACGGCCACCATTCTTGGGTCGTGAAAGTGCACCACGGGCCGTGATATTCCCCTGGTGTTGGAGGTAGTAGCTCCCTTTTAGTGCACAAACCAGCACTTGGCCAAAGCAAGACCACGTTGCCTCCCACGATCCGTGGTGAGGACCACGATTCGTGGTGATGGCCTTGGTTATGACTTGGCCTTGTGGAGGCAAGGCCTTCAAGCCTTGGTGCCAAGTGACCTCACAAGCCACCCCTCTCCCTCGTCAAGTGCACCACGGCCCGTAGTGGTTCCCGTGGTGACTTGGGCAGTAGCTACCCTAACAACCCTCAACTCCCTAAAAGCTAAGGGAGCTCCACGCCCACCTTCACGAATCGTGAAGTGGACCACGACTCGTGGTCCCTCTCGTGAAGGGTGAGGCAGTGTCTAGGACACTTGGAAGTCCCTCTCCCTTGGCCAAGGAAACTTCATGAAGCCTCCCACTTGCCCATGGTCATGACCACGAGCCGTGGTGATGGCGGTGGAGCTTGAGGCAGTAGCTCCAAGTTTGGGGCAGCCTTGGCCTTTGGCCATGGCTTGCCCCTTTTGCTTAGCACTCCTCCCTTAGGCCTTTACTTATAGACCACCTAGATGGTCTACTAACTTAGGGGAATTCATTTTATACCTCATTGACATAACGTTTAGGCTCTAGTTCAACCTACGAACTTTCCGGTTGTTACAGGTCGTCGATCAGTCCACGAACCGTCGATAAGGCCCGGCGATGACCCCGTCAGTTTTTTAGTCAGGGGTCATTTGGTCTTTTGTCCTATGCCTTGGACACCTAAACTACGTTGTTTAACCCCTAAACTACATCGGTTTGGTCAGTTTTAGATTAGTAACTTAATCAGACTTTACCCTAAACAATTCATTCCCAAAGAAATCGATCAAACCAAGCAAAAGAAGAGAGAAAGCATTGACCAAACCCTCTCCAAGAATGCAACAGGTTTCTCTCAGTTCCAGCCTCGAAATCAAAAGATTTCTCCGTGGAATTTTTCACCACGTATGTGGTATTTCACTAGTGGGTTCCTTTCACCCATTAGGTCCCTAGAATTCTGTCAAATTTTGGATTCCCTTCAATATGTTTAGACTTAGGGTTTCTAGAACTTAAGATTATTCATGTGATTTAGCTGTTAGATTAATCCTAATTAGAATATTACGTTTTCATAACTATGTTGCTTAATTCTTGCATGAAATTCAGAACCCTAGTTCTGTAGATTCATTTGGTTCATGAATTACACTTGCTAGGTTAGTTTATAAAGATATAGATGCATCAGTTTTCAAATGTTTCATTATCGGTGCTTAAGTTGCATTTTCAATTAGCATGTCAGAATCTTGAGCTATTCAGTTTATTTCAGTTGTGTTGTATTGTACACATTCTAGTTGGGAGTAGGCTTAATACCAAGTTGGACTAGGGTCAGTCACCCTCATAGTCCCAGAACTACGTGCCCTCGTAGGTTAAGTCCCCGTTGTGGGCATCAGATTTAGTGATCATGCAAGTCATGCCTTTATACCCCTGGCAAGGTATATTGGGTCCTCTCGATGGTGCGTATAGATCAGACTCTGCGTTTAGATCATATGGTTTTATGTTGGTTAATAGAAGCTCCCACGATCAGATTCTAGTGCATTGACCAGGTTACCAGTTATATTTCAGTATTCAGTTTCAGCATCTTATGAACTTGGTCATTGCATTCAGTTAGTTCATGTTCAGTATGTTCAGTATATTCTTCATGTTCACCTTATATCATTGATCAGTATGCTTTATTTAGTCATGTATATATTGTTCAGCTTTATCCTATCCTTCATGCTTAGTACCTTTCAAGTATTGATGAATACTATGAGGTACATCTTCTAGTGATGTAGGTTCAGGTTCTCATAATTCAGATCACACATAGATCGGTTCCCGATCTGCAGTTCAGCAATATCAGTGGTGAGTTATCATTCTTCGAGGATGATAGACATGTTTTCTTTTACTTTCAGTCTTTCAGTTTCAGTTTTGCTAGAGTTAGTTGGGGGCATGTCCCAGCATCTCTAGTCAGTTAGAGGCTTTTATTCAGACATAGTTAGATTCAGTTTTAGCTTTGAGTTTGATCCTTCAGTTGTTATTAAACTCATAGTTTATATATTCAGATAGATTGGGTATTCCCCACTCCAGTTTATATTAAGATTTTAAGCTTCCGCACAGTGTTTCTCATTTCAGTAAATATTTAAGTATGCTTATGATATGTCATTTCAGGGTTAGCTTGGGGTCACTCCTGATCCTAGGTCCCGTGTTACATCAAGGGGGGTAGCCTCGGGGGGTGACATAAGGAGGGTTGTATCTAACCTAATTCCATTCTTGAAACAAGCCATGCGGGCCTCGAACACCAACATCTAAAGAAACTCTAGACAAGCATAGGAAAAGGATCCACAATATCAATACTAAGGCCATTCTAGTCTATACATGGCTCACACGAACAAATATAACATCAAACTACTCATGATCAACCCGAAGACCACCTAAAATACCCAAAATGAGGCTAAAACAATACAAATATGGAAGCGACAAGGATTCATGCTCAATTCCAAATCAACACCTAGAAACATATCATGCTAGAACAATCAACAAACAAAGTCTAAGGATAGTAAGTCGTAGCCTACCTCAAGGTTGATCTCAAGTGTTCCTAACCTCTAAATTGGAGCTTTTCCTGTTCAACCTGCCTTTTAAATATGTAATGTTGTCAAATTAGTGATCCTAGTTTCCATACGGTCGTTTAGACTCCCAAATTGCAACAACTGAAAATGAGACTAAAAATGAGCTAAAATTTGCATTGTGGGATCCACATATAAAATATTTTTATTAACTTTGTCAATACATCCCAACAAGCTCAAGAAACTTATGCCGCAAAAATTGGCACAATCCAAGATCAAAAGTGCATATCATGCACAAATATTCAAGAATTTACAATCAATGAATCAAAACAAAGGAAATTGAAGAGAACTTATGGGTAAAATGCATAAATGACGTTCCTACCAATATCCCAAAGCACGATTGGGAAATATTCACAGTAATAAACTCTTAATTTTGATCTCTTATGTAATACAATTGATTAATAATATAATGAACAATGATTTGAAAACAGTATATAACTATCAGTGATTACGCTAAAGGGCTAAATGATCGCTTAAGCGGCCACCTCTAAAGCAACCAAGTTTTTGCTAAAGAAGCCAAGCATATGTTGGCCCACCTCCACTTCAGTGGTCTATAGGCTGTTAAAGCGACAAGCTCTAAAGTTGTCCTAGGCCACTAAAGCAGTTAAACAAGAAGGCTTGCACCAATAAAAATTGCTAAAACCTAACGAACTCCGATAGGGTGGTCAAGATTGGTTCGAAACCCCATGCACACAAACAAACTACACTACCCCACCAAATTCTTCATTCTAGACTCAACAAAGATATCAAAAATTCCATCATAGATTGTCTCGACAAAAAGATGGTCAAACACCTAAGATGTTTTTAGCCTTTAGCCATAAGGTTGACTAAAATGATTCTAGAAGCCACGAGACCTAGACCAAAGGTCCATCTAGACCAAACTTGACGTTCATGAGCTAATAAAACCTTCATGATTATATTCCAAGGATGTTTAATTGAAGTGTTTACCAAAGACAATAGTTTAAACTTTAGAAGCTCCAAAATAGGGAAACTTGCCTGAAACCAAATGAATGACCAGATGACCAAGCTATCAACCCAAACAAGTCATAAATTACTAGGGTCTTTATAGAAAAGCTCTAAATACCAAAAATATTGAAAAATAGAGATAATGACCTAGAGGGTCATTACATTTTCTTTCATTAATTCACAAATATATTTTTCATTTTCATCCATAAGGTTCCCCATCCATAAATTGTCCCATTTAACAACTAGGCTTATTTTACCACATTTCCAACTCTTGCATTTTGACACAAATCTTTACTAGCAGAATTACGGATGGTAAATCTTTAAGATAGATCAAGTTTGCAGTCTCTCGTTACATAAATCAGAATGTGCTAAAATTAGGAACCAAGAATTTGTATTGAAAATGCTATATGATTAAACTGTAAAATCATTCACTAAAAGAGTTATAGGCTTTTATTATCATTTTTTTTTTATCTTCATCGTATTTTTCCAACAAACTAAGGATTTTTTTTTGTAGATTTGCACATCTACTTTTGATTATATGTATACCTAAATACATGGAAATCCCTAACCTTGTGAGCAAGGGCTCTTTTGTTTCCAACGGAATAAAGAAAGTTAAATGGTCAGGTTCACAAACATAAATCTTATGAAACTTAAACATACTTCATTCGTTTCATTTATGTGGTGTTATTCTATTGAACATGGACTTAATAAGAAAAATGCTTATTAAATATGTCAGCCAACATAACAACCAAAACTTTTAAAAATCCTTTTGCTCATATTCGAATATACAAATATATCATTTTTGCACTAACATACTAACAAGAAAGAATTGAGTTGCATATGAAATGAAATAGATTAGTAGACATAGACATCTTTAATTTGTTTCTACCTTTTGGACGTGGTGTATTTTTCATAAATGTGTCAGCCCTTTCATTCTCTTCCTCTTCGTCATAACCTTCTTATCTTTCTTTTTCCGATACTACTTCATATACACCGTCCTCTTATGATATCCTCATCCACTTGTTCTTCTACCCTGTAAATATCATCACTATAATCAAAAGAAGAACTATTATTGTTATCATTAGCCAATTTTTTCCATTTAACTCTATACTCTTTTTATGTTCATTTTTTTCTACCTCCTCCTCCACAACCAATTTTAAACCTCCAACTCCTTTCTTTACACATTGAGTTATTTCTAGTAACTTTAAGTGAACTGTTCTATTTTCATCATAATAAAAAAACAAGAAGTCTCCAAACTCTAGAGCATTGTCCTCAATGAATTTCTCTCCTCTGACATCAATATTGAAAATAAAAATATCTTCATATTTTGTTCATTCCTATAGGTCACATATTCCCTAAGACATCCTCTCTAGGTATCTTTCCACTCTTATAATTTGTATAACCTATGGGGCTTTTGTGAAGAAAAAAAAGAAAAAAAGGATTTATTTTGGAATAAAATGGTGAACAAACTAAGTTTCTTTTAATTAGATTGACCATATCATAAAATAAGCCAATATTATATGGAAAAATATTTCAAATGAACTCAAAATATGAGACTTTTGGTGTTGGAATTAAAGAATATAAATACTTCAAAAACTAGAAAATAATATTTGAGGCGTTCACATAGTTTACTGCAAAATTACTTTCTTTAACACTAATAATATGGTCATTTGGAAATGACGTATGTAATTTATGACATCGACTAATTCAATTTTATATAATACTCATATCAAATAAGGAAATTTAGCATATATAATACTAGTATAAAATTAACTTGAATCACATAGAGGTTTTACAAATCTTAATCTCATCAAGGAATTTCCCATCCCATATCCCATTCCCGCATCTCTAAAATGAAAAAAAATTAAAGAAAACATTTTGGGAAATCAAATACCACGAGGGGATAAATATACTTACCAAGAATTGTACATTGGTTTCACGGATTAAAACTTTGAAGAGTCCGTTTTCCATGTTCTCTTTTGTCGTCAAACTTTTACGGACATAAATCTTCAAGCTTTGTATGAGAATTGAAGAATTTGTGGTGGCAACCTAACCCTACGATCTTCTTTAAGAAAAGAGAAAAACTTGAGGCGGCACCTTAACCCTAGAAGTTTCTTTAATAGAACAAAAGAATTTATGGAGGCACCTTAATATTAAAAGGATCTACACTGTTGTAAAAGAATATAAAGCGGAAAATATTATAATATCTTAAAAGAATAATTTTTTACAATAGTAATAATAATAATAATAATAATAATAATTGTAATAATAATAATAATAATAGTAATAATAATAATAATAATAATATTAATAATTATTATTATTATAATAATTAAAAAAAAAATAATAATAATAATAATAAAAATAAAAATAATAATAATGTGTTGTTAGTGGTTGTCATGGCCAAAAAAAAGGAAGTGATTGCACTCGTCTTATCCCACCAAGAAAAGTCAATCTAAAACCATTCACAATCCAAAACCGGGCCATGATGGCATCTACTACAACCCATCGAGTGGACAAGCTGAAACCCAAAAACAAGATGCGGAATAAGCAATTTATGTAATAACAGTAGTAATATGCGGTAGTCAAGGATAATAAATAAGGAAAAGGGCCATGTCATATATTTGTAGTATGATAAAAAATGTACAAAATAGGCCCAAAAGTGACTGAGATGAACTAAAACAAGAACCAACTTTGGACCTGGTGTCACCTATACAAGAGCCATTAAGTGTAGAAATGTCATATATATACAAAGAACTTATGAATCCAAAAAAAAAAATATGAGCCAGTACTAAAGAAGGAAAGCATCAAGTCTCTGAGGAGCTCACCACAATCCAAGTCTGTGACAGCCACGGGAGATCCAAAGCTCATTGAGGGTTGCTCTACTAGGAGCTGCATCAGAAAAAGATGCAGAAGTGCAGTATGAGTATCAAAATACAGAATACTCAGTAGGCATCCTATGCCAACCGAGCTCAGAAAGATCAAATATATATATATATGCAAATAGCACGATGAAACTAAATAAGAGACTGATACAAGCAAAAGAAACTAACACTGCCAACAAGTAGGTCAACAACTAAACACTCACCCCAAATAGTCACAAAACCAGTCAATCACACAAATCAATGTAGTTCACATGTGGCCAATGCAATATTAATGCAAAAAGATCCTGAGTTGTCTCACTTGCTATCATGTGGGCCCCCGAGGATACTACATAACCCCGCCAGAGCTCATCAACAGTAAACTAAACCGAAATGTGTGCGGGTTGCCAAAGCTTATCAAAATTAACCTTATAAGGCAAAAATCGGATATTTTTCCTCCAAACCAAATTTTCATCAGTAAAATCAGTTTAAAACCAGTAGTCCTACTCCCAAGGAGCTAGAAGTCATTAGCAAGCATAGTGTACTCAAAATAATCTGCAAAACCTCTTTTCTTTCCAAACATCTATGCAATATTCCATGAATATGTTATGAACATTATTTCATAGCGAAATACAAACAGGTAATCATCATAAGTCAATTTATATTACATACAACTGGGTAGAATGCATGTCATTCCACAAGAATACTAACTTAGAACTCTTGCTCCCAAGCTCACGGCCTTAGACTTAACAGTCCAATAATTTACCAAGATCAGAACTCAAAAATATAATGAAAACAACAAAACCAATACAAGTCAATCAAAGCACACAACAATCTAAGGTTTCACGCCACCAAGAAGAAAAGTATAAGGATACTAATAAAACAAGCACGATGAACAACCTACACTAAGGCTTTACCGGCTAAAATTACGCTAAGCAATCCAACATATAGCAATAATCACTTAGGGATCAAAAGCCTACGCTAAAACCTAAGTCCAACTCTAATAATCCAATACTACTCACAATATAATTAATCTAAATGAGCCAAGTGTAGAAAAAGAATAAACTGTAACCTACCTCAAGGATAAACATTGCACAGAGACACTACTCAGGCGCTTATCCCTTCTGAGGAGCCTTGAAGCGATGCCAAGGAGTTCCAAAACAAGCACAACAATATAAAATTTATATAAAGAATACGAAATTGAAAAGAAACCCAAAAATGCAAAAGTGAAATCCGCATACAGAGTCACAATATTTACTCCATCACGAGGTCCCAACCTTCTCAAGGAAGTTGTGCCCCAAAAATAGGCACAATCGGAGCTTCAATTAAGCCAAAACAGCCCCAAAATTTTCTATCTCAATTAGAGTTTAAAACGTGAGAAAAGGGAGAATTTACAAAAATTACCAAGAAATACGGAAGATTTATATAACTCGTAACGTGCCCACAAAATTTCCTGGTGCACTCCAACTATAATCACTCAATTCAAAAAAGAATCGCCTAAAACTATATTGGAAATGGGAAAATGCATGTTGAGTTCATCTTCAAAAGACTGAACTACAAGGCAAAAATTGCCCTTCGCAAACATGGAGGACTCCCTGAAAACGTTGAGCTAACCAAAGTTAACCCTCCAAGAACACGGCGAGAGACCTTTGAATGCGAGGGTCTGGGAGAATTACCCTTCACGAACGTGGAAGCATGCCTGCAAACATGAAGGCTTGAGGATGCGACCCTCCGCGAATGGGAACAAGACCTTGTTAAAGCATAGTTCAAAGGTTCAGGTGTCTACAAACGCGGCCAAAGGCCTGCGACTGTGAAGGGGAAATAAGTGTTGCACTAGCAGCACTAATATTTAGTTTCACAAAGTTATAAAATTCTTTGTTGGGGTCCGAAACTCATTTGAAACCCCATCAAAAGAAACTAAATATACAACTAGACTAGAAACGACAATCTAGACTCAACAAAATCAGTGGAAGAGCAATTTGAGGTTGTCTCGTCAAAATTTTGACTAAACTAAAGTCAAAAGTTACAAAGAAATACCAAACAAAATGCTAAACACCACAACATCATCATGGCTACCTCAATAACTGAACCAAGGTCGTTCTAGACCAAACTTGGCATTCTGTAGTTAACATTACTAACAAAATTCAATTGCGAATCTGTCGAACAAGAAAGTTGACCAAAGACAAACTTAAATGAAAACTCAAAAACTAAAATTCCTAATCGCACCGACTCTTAATGGAAGCCTCAAAATTTGAATCTGTCATCACAATAGAAAAAGATGATCCCTCTGAAGCTAATGGATCTGGCAGAATTCTAATTTGATGTCACAATCTTCGAATGTTGACTAAACTCAACTCTTTCAAGCTTCAAGCCTCAAAACTCAAAAACTCACACCAAACTCAACTGAATGTCTTGGAAAAATGTCACCCAATCTAGTGCCACACAAAATCTAAGAAGAAGCTATGAGAAATGGCAAAACATCAAAAGCACACGAAAAACACAGAAATGACCTTGATGGTCATTACAACAAATACCACTAAAAGGACTTTCATCCATGAAAGTAAGATAAAGGCAGTACCTAAAGGCTCAAAAAGGTTGAGGATACCAGGTCCTCATATCAAGCTTGGCCTCCCAAGTAACCTAATCGACTGCACGATGTGTCCACTAAACCTTTAGTGATGGCATCTCCTTAGACCAAAACCTCCTAACTTGCCTATCTAAAATGGCCACACGCTCCTCATCAAAACTCAAAGACTCATCCATTTGAACCACATGAGACTCATGAAAAGTTAATTCAATGCCACGATCTAAACTGATAGAGATCGGCACCCATACAAATGAACAATATCTATTAGGTAAATTTGTGCCAATATGATGTTATTCTATCTTATTTTTCATGATTTTACCTAATTACATGATTTATAATTTATTTCTTATAGATTCAAGCTTTATACTTTGATTTTCACTAATGAACTATTAACTATGGTCATGAATTGATAAGAGATTGTATGCATGTTTTATGAAAGGATGAAGTTATGATTTACGGATGATTTTAAGTTAAGTATCAATGATTTGTAAAAAAAATTCTCACAATTCGAAAGAAAATCATGATTTTAGATGCTTAGGAAGATAAGCGTCTATATGAATGAAGTTATGAAATCATAGTTTTCATAGGAGCTTCTTTTATACAACTTCACGATTTGGATTGGTATTATGATTATTGTCTTTATAATATTATGCTTTGATAATTTACTTTATGTATTCTGTTGAGATTTAACTTAGCACCAATAGGACTTTAAGGGGGAAGCTCAAATAAGGTAGTCTATAGTAGCAATCTCTTGTTCTAAACTACATGCCCCGTAGGATTTTCTTAAGTGACTTAGCAAATGGATCCACATAGTATTAATGATATGATACCGAGTTTTACATTGGAAAGTAGACTCTCCCTTTTTGGTGTGAGAGTTAAACTGGATTCCATGTTATTGCTCACACGGTCTATGGTCGGTTAAAGCTAATATCCTATAAAAGATTTATGTTTTTTCCTTCAAAGTTTTCATTATGTCTTTTATTAGTGCTTGACCTTCTCTTATGATTTTAATAACTTTGCTTTCTAATATTTTAAATGTTCTACTTGACCATGCATTACATGTTTTAAGCCTACTATGATATCATATCTACATTTATGCATATTACCTTATACTTAGTACATTCCATGTACTAATACATACTTGTGCCTATATTTTTTCATAATATAGGATCCAATGTTTTTCCTCCCACTCGTGGCATAGATTTGGATTACTATTAGCTATTGGATAGGTGAGTCCTCACTCCTTAGGGAAATCCATGAAAACCATTTATTGCTTGTATTGTTTACTCTTGAGACTTTGTACATGTTTTATGGGTTACGCCCCAACCACTCTTCTGACAATTTAGAATGGCTTGTAAAGACATAGTTATGATTCCACATGTATGTTCAAACTCTCTTTCATGATATGAGATGTTTACATAAACTCCCTTACTGTATATTCTATTGTATTGGATGTATGTCAAGTGTCTTGTGTAGGTCGTCTCGAGGTCCTATATGCCATGTCATGTCTAGGGTATACTTTGGGTCATGACAAACTTGGTAATCAAATCAAAACATTTTTTAAAAGGTCCTAGAATGTCTGATAAGCAGAGTTGAGTATATTCCTATTTATGAGTGTGAAGCGTGCCATATATATGAATAGGAGGCTATAAAGAATTTCAGAGACATCACTTCTTTCACTACTCTAATTTCATTCCATAGAGTTTATCTCTATAAGGGTCCTTATCCTAACTCTAGTCCTATGCTTTTCAGGATATGCCTCCTTGAAGAGCTAATATAATAAGCAATGTGGCTAATGATGTGGAACACAAGACTCCTCAAGTACTTGTCGATCCTTTGGTTGAACAAGCTTCTCATGCCTAATCTCGAGCCTCTTTCCAAGTATTTTCTCAAGCTATGATGACCCAAACTTATAGAGAGGCCATTGTTCTTGTGAACCCAAATATAGGTATAATAGTGATAAGGGTAAAGTACTTAACTAGGATGAATCCCCCAGATTTCCATGGGTCAAACGGGTATGAGAATCCTCAAGAGTTCATTGATGAGGTTTATAAGATAGTGGAGATTATAAGAGTGTAAATGGTGGTAAAGACACAATTGAGTGCTTATCAACTTAAATGTGTCATTGAAGTTTGGTTCAACAAATGGAAGGAAGAGAGGGCTATTGATGTTGGTCCTTTTGATTAGGAGAAATTCAAATGAGATTTCTTAGTCATTTCTTTCCTCTTGATGAGAGAGACAAAAGTGTTTTAGCTCACTAATATTCATCAAGGAAATATGAGTGTTAAAGAGTATGCTTTCAAGTTTATTCAATTGATTAAGTATGCCCCAACAATGGTTGTCGACTCTAGGGCAAGAATGATCAAGTTTATGTTAGGTGTATCCGAAATGATGATCAAGGAGTGTTGTACCTCCATATTTATTAAGAAGATGAATATCTACAGTTTGATGACACATGCCCAAAAAATTGAAGAGGATAATTTAAAGGAGAGGGCTAGGGAATATAAGAGGGCAAGGACTGGTGATGGTGACTTTTCTCATTCTAGGTCTAGTGGATACAGACATTCTTAATTTCAGCAAAAGTTCTCCGGTCAAAGTTCTTCAAATGCTCTGGCTCCTAAGTTCAACAAAGTTAGGGTGTCTAACCCAAATCCTCAAGGAAGTGATGGAAATGGATCTTCTATTCCCGCTTTCCAAAGGTGTGGCAAGAGTCACTCGGGAAAATGATTAGCCAGTACGAATGGATGTTTTTGTTGTGCGAAGAGTAGTCACAAAGTGAAGGATTATTTTTTGCAAGCTAATAAGGGAAAGGATGGTAGGAAAGCTCTGTCTAGTGATTATAATTATGGTTCTCCTCATTAGAATAGGTTCTATACTCTGACTCAACAGGATCATGAGGGTTCTCCAAATGTTGTGACCGATATGTTGAAATTCTATCCTTTTTATGCGTATGCTTTGCATGATTTGGGTGCTATATTGTAATTTTTTACTCCTTATATGGCCATGACATTTGATTTTGGTCCTGAAATCCTTTCTAATCCCTCTTTTATCTCTATTCATGTTGGTGATTCTATTATTGCTAAGAGAGTTTATCAAAATTGCCTTGTTTCTCTTTCTCATTGAGTCACTCATGGTGATCTTCTAGAGCTCGATATGTTAGATTTTGATGCTATTCTTGGTATGGATTGGATTCTTTATGTCTATGCTTCGATAGATTGTAGGACCCCATTAGTCACAATTCAAGTTCCAAGAAAACCTATCTTAGAATGGAAATGGGGAAACTATGTTCTTCAAGGTCAATTCATATTTTACTTAAAGGCTGGGAATATCATTTCTAAAGGTTGAATTTATCATCTTGTTTGGATTAGGGATACAAATTCTTAAACCAACACTCTTGAGTCAGTTTCGATTGTAAATGAGTTTCTAGAAGTGTTTCCCGATGATCTTCCTAGTATACCTCCCGAAAGGGAAATAGACTTCGGTATTGACCTTCTCTTAGATACACAGCCTATCTATGTTCCTCTTTACTATATGTCCCTGACATAACATAAAGAATTAAAGGACCGATTGAAGGATTTGTTAAATAAGGGATTCATTAGACCAAGTATCTCTCCATGGAGATCTCTAGTAATCTTTGATCGAAATAAAGATGGTTCCCTTCGAATGCGTATTAACTATCGACAATTGAATAAGACTACAATAAAGAATAAGTATACTATTCTAAGGATAGATGATTTGTTTGATCAACTCCAAGGAGTGAGTTAATTCTCTAAGATTGATCTTTATTCGGTTTATTACCAATTCAGGGTGAAGGAGAGTGACATTTTGAAGACAACTTTTTGAAGTTGATATGATCACTGTGAGTTTTTAGTGATGTATTTTTGTTTGACTAATTCAGCGGCGGCATTCATGATTTGATTAATAGGGTCTTCAAGCAATATATTGACATATTCGTGATTGTGTTTATTGATGATATTTTGATTTATTCTCGGAGTGACGATGAGCATGTTGAGCATTTATGGATTGTGCTGCAAATTATGAAGGATATGGCATTATATGCTAAGTTAAGAAAATGTGAGTTTTAGTTGAGGTGTGTTGCTTTCCTTTGAAATATCGTCTCCGGTGATGGTATTCAAGTTGATCCTAAGAAGATCGAAGCAGTTAAGAATTGACCTAGACCTTTGTCCTCTTCGAATTTAAGGGGTTTCTTGAGTTTGGTCGGTTACTATAGAAGGTTTGACATTTGAATGAAATCATAATTTTAGATGATTAGGAAGGTAAGTGCATATATGAATGAAGTTATGAAATCATGGTTTTGAAAGGAGCTACTCTTATATGACTTTATGATTTGGATTGGTATGATTATTGTCTTTCCTAATGTTATGCTTTGATAATTGACTTTATCTATTCTGTTGGAATTTAACTTAGCACCGAGAGGACTTAGAGGTGTAGGCTCAAATAGGGTGGTCTCTAGTTCCAATTTCTAGTTCCAAACTATATGCCCTGATATAATATTGTCTTAAGAGAATTAGCTAGTTGATCCACATAGCATTAATGATATGATACGGAGTTCTACCTTTGCAAGTAGACTCTCCATTTCCGATGTGGGAGTTACACAAGATTCTATGTTATAGCTCACATGGTCTATTGTCAGTTAAAACTAATATCCCACAAAAGAACTATGATTTTTCCTTTAAAGCTTTCATTATATATTTTATTAATGCTTTACCTTGTCTCATGTCTTTAATGACTTTGCTTTCTAAGACTTTAAATGTTCTACTTGGTCATGCATTACATGTTTTAAGCCTACTATGATATCATGTCTATGTTTATGCATATTTCTCCATAGTACACTCCATGTACTAATGCATACTTGTGCCTATATTGTTTCATAATATAGGGTCTGACTCTTCTCCTCATGCTCGTGGCTAGATTTGGATTAATATTAGCTATTGGATTAGTAAGTCCTCATACTCTGAGGGCAAAGCTATTTTATTTCTTTTACTATTTATTCTTGAGACTTTGTACGTAGTTTATGGGTTACATGTCAACCACTCTTATGATAATTTAGAATGGCTTTTCAATACATAGTTATGATTCTTCATTTATGTTCAAACTCTCTTTCATGGTATGCGATGTCTTACTTAAACTCTCTTATTGTGTATTCTATTGTGTTGGATGTATGTCAAGTTTCTTGTGTAGGGCCTCTCAGGATCCTATACGACATTTCACATCTAGGGTATACTTTGGATTGTGGCAGGTACTTTAGTAGATGACAGTTAAAGCACCTAGCCATGAACTTTTCAACATCCCTCTTCATCCCACACAAGCAATAGGGCTGCCTCAGATCATGACACATCTTCGTAGCACTTGGATGAATACCAGTACCTGGAACATTGAGACTCTTAAAGAATCAGCCCAACTAACTCACCAACTCTTGGTACACAGGTACGACCCTCAATCCTCAAAATGACCTACGAATCAAAGGTCACCTTCCTAGCCTCACTGCTAATAACTTTGCCTGAATCACCCTGAACTGGTTTATGTTCAAACTCTTTTTCATGGTATGCGATGTCTTACTTAAACTCTCTTATTGTGTATTCTATTGTGTTGGATGTATGTCAAGTTTCTTGTGTAGGGCCTCTCAGGATCCTATACGACATTTCACATCTATGGTATACTTTGGATTGTGGCAGGTAATTTAGTAGTTGACAGTTAAAACACCTAGCCATGAACTTTTCAACATCCCTCTTCATCCCACACAAGCAATAGGAGTGCCTCAGATCATGACACATCTTCGTAGCATTGGGATGAATACTAGTACCTGGAACATTGAGACTCTTAAAGAATCAGCCCAACTAACTCACCAACTCTAGGTACACAGGTACGACCCTCAATCCTCAAAATGACCTACGAATCAAAGGTCACCTTCCTAGCCTCACTGCTAATAACTTTGCCTGAATCACCCTGAACTGGTTTATGTTCAAACTCTTTTTCATGGTATGCGATGTCTTACTTAAACTCTCTTATTGTGTATTCTATTGTGTTGGATGTATGTCAAGTTTCTTGTGTAGGGCCTCTCAGGATCCTATACGACATTTCACATCTAGGGTATACTTTGGATTGTGGCAGGTACTTTAGTAGATGACAGTTAAAGCACCTAGCCATGAACTTTTCAACATCCCTCTTCATCCCACACAAGCAATAGGGCTGCCTCAGATCATGACACATCTTCGTAGCACTTGGATGAATACCAGTACCTGGAACATTGAGACTCTTAAAGAATCAGCCCAACTAACTCACCAACTCTAGGTACACAGGTACGACCCTCAATCCTCAAAATGACCTACGAATCAAAGGTCACCTTCCTAGCCTCACTGCTAATAACTTTGCCTAAATCACCCTGAACTGGGAATCCTCAAATTGTTGTGCCTGAATCCACTCCATTAATGAATATCTAGCCTTAACACACATAAGCACCCTGCCCAACTAAAAAATATCAAGTCTAACCATCTGGTTGGCTAAGGACTAAATGTTTGTATCCTTATGTCTCTCCTCGATAGCTAAGAAAGAAAAATTCCCCATGCTTCCTGCCTCCGGCTTAAGGCGTCTGCTACCACATTAGCCTTGCCCGAGTGATAAAGAATAGAAATTCCATAGTCCTTCAGTAACTCCAACCACCTGCGTTGTCTCAGAATAAGGTCCATCTGGATGAAAATATACTGGAGCCTGTGATGGTCGGTGAACACCTCGCAGTGATCTCCATACAAGTAGTGCCGCCAAATCATCAACATAAAGATGACTGCCGCCAACTCCAAGTCATAAGTGTGGTAGTTATTTTGTGAATTTTTAGTTTCCTGGATGCATAAGAAATAACTCTACCCTATTTCATCAAAACACAACCTAGGCTAACACTAGTAGAATTAAAGTACATCATAAACCCCTAAACCCTTGGTCCTCAACAGGTAGAGTCAGAATCGGCGGTGAAGTAAAAACGGCCTTGAGCTTCAAAAAGCTCATCTCACACTCATCAGATTACTAGAAGCAAACATTCTCTTAATTCAATCTAGTTAAAGGTGCCGCTATAGAATAAAACCCCTCCACAGACCGTCTATCATAGCCATATAACCTGACAAAAATATGAACCTTAGTAGGAGAAGCAGGTTTGGCCCAAATACAAATTGCCTCAAAATTCGCTGGATCCACCATAATGCCATCCTTAGACACTACGTGCCCCAAGAATGATACAGACCCAAGCCAAAACTCACATTTGGTTAATTTGGCATATAATTGTTGATCTCTCAAGGTGTGGAATATAATCCTCAGATACTGCTCTATATTTTCAGAGTAGACCAAGATTCAATCGATTGACACTATCATAAATTAGTCCAAGTAGTTCCAGAACACATGGCTCATCAACTCCATAAACATTGTTGGGGATTAGTCAACCGAAAAGATATTACTCAGAACTCATAGAAGTCGTACCGAGTCCTAAAGGTAGTCTTAGGGATGTCCTCCACCTTAATCCTCAATTAGTGGTAGCTCAATCTCAATTCAATATTAGAGAACACCGATGCATGATAACTCTCAAATGTCCTACTCCCTCCATTTCAAAAAGAATGGCCAAGTTTCCTTTATTAGTCTGTTTAAAAAAGAATGACCTTCCTTTTTTGGCAACACTCTAACTTCAACTTTCCACGTGGCATGTTTAAGGCCACAACATTAAAGGGCATTTCGGTACATTTGACATAACTTTAATTTGGAACCACAAGATTAAAAAGTCTTCTTTCTTTTATTAAACTTTGTTCCAAGTCAAACTAGGCCATTCTTTTTAAACAGATGGAGTATTTAAAACCAAATAAAAGGGACAGCGATCATAGTCAATAAAAAACCCAATGATGAGTCAGTGTCGAATCCCACAGGGAATGGTATATCGTAAGAATTCCTATCAAGAAATTTAGAGTTTAAAATTGCTCATTTGTATTAGTAAGAACAAGTGAGTGGATAATTCCACATATTCAATAAAAATCTTTGGTTATCAATTATCACAATTAAACTAATATTTTGAAGAATTCAAGAATAAACAAGCAATATAGGGGTGCGGGGATTGGAAATCAATGTCACATAGAGGTTATTGGGTTGCTCTATAGTGATGAATATTTATGAATAGGGTAAGTAATCTTCATTGATGCTAATCATCTTTTGATCTCAAAGCATCTATGCATAGAGTCTCCTTTCGGTATCATTTAATTGTAAATCAAAACCACCCAAAACCTTACTTTATTCTCTCTTTAGATCTAGAAATAGGGTAAATAGATCTGATCCATAACCTATATTTTCAAGCAATTCATAGACATCAAACCTAAATTTCTAGTATTGGACTAGTTACCCACTCCAATCAATCTTTTTTTAGCATCGACCAAAGATCAGAAGTATTAATTAAGTTTCCAACCTTAACCCATAAATTATACACATGCTAATTAGACCAAATTCATGCATGAATAGAAAAAAAATAGAGCATAGGACAATACCTACTACATTAAATCAACAACTAACCCCATAATTGCACCCCGTAGATCTTGGGATTTTAGCCACCCATCACAAAAAGTAAAGAGATTATACCTTCCATGAAAGCAGCCATCGACAACTTGAAATTAAGAAATTACAAGTAAACCCATTGTGGATTCAACTTCAATTTATCAATTTCAATTACCAAAGTTGAAACCCCATAAGCTAGAAAAGTGTTCTTCAAAAAGGTAAAGTGTTCTCTCTCTTAATTTTTTCTATTTAGATTTCTACTCTACTTGATTTCATTTCATCATATCCAATTTCTCTCTCCTTTGGGATATTTATAATTACCAAAAATTAGGCCAAAAACCCAATACGTGACTCAATTGATGACATTAGTCGAGCTCGATGAGCTTCTCCGGTGAATCTTCTCTTCCTCTTCAACTCACCTTTTTATGCTCAGGATTCATGTGTTTGAACCTCAGTTGGTAAACTTGTTTAAATGATCCTTTCACATTAAGCAAATCACCAAGTACCACCTTGGTTGGTCTTTCGAGCATTCAATCTTTCCTTTCACACTATTATTTTAGGCGATGTTCGCAAGGCCACCTTTCTCATTCTGTAAATCGCTTTCTCTGATGGAGTTTTCCAACCTGGTTCTGTAACACCTCAGATTCAAAAGAAGAAAAATTTCTATTTTTCAAAAACTCTGGTTCCAGCATAGACGAAACCACCAATGGTTTGTAAGTCAAACCACAGACCGTAGTTAAGGTCGTGGTAAGCCAATCTAAAATGTCAGATTCCAGTACTATTCTGACGGTTCACCAGGACGGCCCGTCATCCAATGCAAGAGCCATAGGTAGGTATTTTCGGTGAGTCCCAAGCTTAGAGAAACTTCAGAGTCAAAGTTGAGATCCACGACTAGGCATGTACGACCCATAGGTGGACCCATGGACCGTATATGGGTGAATCAATGGGAGTCCAAAAATCGTGGTTTCTGAACCCATTACTGAGCAACCAATGGACCATAGATTGGGTCATCAACGGGAATCGGCACTTTTATTTATGAGGTCTTTTGGGTTTTTTCCTAATCATTCTAGCCTAATACAATGTCATTTTATTCCCTATTAGAAACCCTATATAAATGTTTTTAAACCCAAGGTCTTTCAAATCAATTCATTCTCTTAAATTGTCAAAAGATGAAGAAATAGAAGAAGAAGAAGAAGAAGAAGAAGAGGAGGAGGAGGAGGAGGAGGAGGAGGAGGAAGAGGAGGAAGAAGAGGAGGAGGATAAATAAGAGGAAGAAGAAGAGAAAGAAGAAAAATAGGAAGAAGAAGAAGAAGAAGAGGAGAAAGAAGAGGAGGATGAAGAAGAAGAGGAAGAGGAAGAAGAAGAAGAAGAAGAATAAGAAGAAGAGGACGAAGAGGACGAAGAAGATGAAGAAGAGGAAAAAGAAGAAGAAGACGAAGAAGAGGAAGAAAAGGAGGAAGAAGAGGAAGAAGAGGAAGAAGAAGAAGAAGAAAAGGAAGAGGAAGAGGAAGCAAATGGCGATTACCCATGACCTCCAATGATAAGACAAGTGGTGATTACCTGTGTCTCATTATTGTTAAGGAAAGTTAAGAATAATGAATATTCCATGGGAATTATGCTTAGCACTGAGTGAAAAAAGTGGTGATTATCCATGTCCCATAAACTATGTGCCACCATAGGCTGTCTAGATAGACATTAGTTAGTAAATCCATGTAAGCTAGAAGTTTATGGTTCTTACCTAGGCAAGTGAAAACACCCATTTTCAGTGTGGGGTAGACACCGGATTCCATGTTAATAGCTCACATGGTATTACATATCGTTCAAAGGTAAATTTCCCAAAAATATGAACTAAGGTTATTTCAAGAAGTATCTCGCGAATGGTTAAGGATGTTGGCTTGCATTGACCATGTTTTATGACTCATATTTTCTAACTCTTTTAATTCATGTTTTAGCTTCGTCATTGCGTGTTACGTAAAGGTCCCTTTTTAACAGGATTTTCATACTTTATGAATTGCTATCATACTTGGTACATTTTTATACTAACGCATACTCTTGCCTACATTCTCCCAAATATAAGGTCCGACACTCCAGATTTGCACTTCTGTGTCTAGGGTTCTCATAGTAGAAGTTCAAAGATTGGTGAGTCCTCATGTTTTGAGGACCAAGCCTTTATTTCATATTGTCTTTACATTTCAGTACTAGATGGATTTGAGACATTGTTAGACTTCGGTTTTGTTTTATGAAACTCTAGTCTGTTTTGAAATTGTCTTTTAAATTCCATTGAATTTCTATTATCTTGTATGATGTATGCTAAGTGTCTTGTGTAGGGCCTCTAGGGGTCCCATACGTCATGTTACTCCTAGGGTATAATTTGGAGCGTGACAAACTTGGTATTCATCGCACAAGGTTTAAAAAGGTCCTAGGAAGTCTCATAAGCCACATCGAATAGACTCTTGTTCATGAGATTGAAGCGCGCCACATTAATGAATGAGAGGCTATAAGATGTTTAGGAAACTCTACCTCTTTCATTACTCTATGTCGTGTGATAGAGTTTAACTCTACAACTCTCTCTCCTAATCCTTATCAAATGCTCTGCACGATATGGCCACTCGAAGAGCATATGCTAGAAGGAATGCTAGAGAAAATATGGAACAAGAGGCTCTTCCTCAAGCACCTCAAGTTCTAGTCGACCCTATGGCTTAGCAAGTTACTAATGTGGAGTTTAGGGCTGTTTTTCAAGTGTGGGCTCAAGACAATAGAGAGATTGTGGTCCCTGTGAAACCAAATGTGGGTACGGCGGCAACTAGAGTGAGGGATTTCACTAGGAAGAATCCTCTGTAGTTTCACGGCTCTAGGGTTGAGGAAGACCCTTAAGAGTTTATAGGTGAAGTGTATAAGTTGTTGATAATCATGGGAGTAACGCCAGTGGAAAAGACGGAATTGGCCGCTTACTAACTTAAGGGTGTTGCTCAAGTTTGGTTCAACCACTGGAAGGAAGAGAGGGCAGTTGATGTGGGTCCTCTTGATTGGGAAAATTTTAAGGTTGCTTTCCTTGATAGGTTCTTTCCCCTTGAGATGACGGAGGCAAAGGCACTTGAGTTCATCAACTTTCACCAAGGAAGCATGAGTTCAAAGGAATATGATTTGAAGTTCATGCAATTGTCTCGATATGATCCTATTATGGTTGTTGATCCTAGGGCAAGAATGAGTAAGTTTGTTTCGGGTGTGTCCAAAATGATGGTTTAGGAATGTCTTACCATCATGCTTATCAATAATATGGACATTTCTTGCCTCATGTTTCATGCTCAACAAATCGAAGAAGATAAACTTAAGGAAAGGTCTAGGGAGGGAAAGAGGGCCAAGACCGGTGATGGTAACTTCTGACGCTTAAGGTGTGATGAACATGGTCGTTCGAAATATTGACAAAGGTATTCCGACCAAGGTTACTCCAATGCTCCTCCTAAGTTCAACAAAGATAGGGTGTCTAACCCTAGGCCTCAAGGAGGAAACGATAGTGGATCTTCATTGTCTACTTGTGCTAAGTAAGGAAAGAAGCATGAGGGTAGATGTCTAGCCGGTTTTATTTTTTTCTTTGGTTGTGGTAAGATGGTTCACAAGTTAAGGGAGTGTCCCTCAGTTGCCAAGAATGATGGAGATGATCTTTGAAGGGCTAACCTTAATCTTCCGTCCAGTTCTAGTTGGAGTTCGAGGCAAAACAGGTTCTATGCACTTCAAATTCGTCATGAGTAAGAGGGTTCTCCCAACTTAATTACCTGTATGTTGAAAGTCTCCCGACTTAATATTTATGATTTACTTGATCTCGGTGCTACCTTGGCTATTCTAACGCCATATCTGGCTATGAGGTTTGATATTCTTCTGGAGGTATTGTTAGATCCCTTTTCTGTCTCTACTACTGTTGGTGATTCTGTTGTGGCTAAGAGGGTCCGTAGAAAGTGTACCATCTCCTTGTCCCGTAGAGTCACTCATGTTGATCTCGTAGAACTCGATATGCTAGATTTTGATGTTATCCTTCGTATGGATTGGCTGCATTAATGTTATGCTTCTTTTGATTATAGAACTCGTGTAGTCAAGTTTCAGTTTCCAAATGAACCCATCCTAGAATGGAAAGGGGGAAATTCTATTCCTAAGGTTCAGTTTATTTCTTATCTCAAAGCTATAAAGATGATTTCTAAGAGTTGCATATACCATCTAGTTAGGGTAAGGTATATGGATTCAGAAACCCCTACTCTTGAGTCAGTCCCCAGTGTAAAGGAGTTTCCGGAAGTATTTCTAGATGATTAATTTGGAATTCCTCCTGAAAGAGAAATAGACTTTGGTATTGACCTTCTCTCTAACATGCAACCTCTCTTTATTCCTCCTTATCGAATGGCTCTAGAAGAACTTTAGGAATTAAAGGAGCTTTGAAAGATTTATTGGATAAAATTTTCATTCCATCGAGTATCTCTCCATGGGGTGCTCTAGTTTTGTTTGTTAAGAAGAAAGATGGTTCGCTTTGGATGTGTATTAACTACCAACAATTAAATAAGGTTACCATTAAGAACAAATATCCTCTCCCAAGGATAGATGATTTGTTTGACCAACTTCAAGGGGCAAGTTACTTCTCTAAGATTGACCATCGGTCACATTATCACCAATTTAGGGTGAAGGAAGATGACATTCCGAAGATGAATTTTCAAACTTAGTATGGTCATTATGAGTTCTTGGTAATGTCGTTTGGTTTGACTAATGCTCCGGTGGCATTTATGGATTTGATGAATAGGATGTTTAGACAATACCTTGACATGTTTGTGATTGTGTTCATTGATGATATATTGATCTATTCAAAGAGTGAAGATGAGCATACCAATCATTTTGAGGATTGTGTTGCAATTCCTTAAGGACCAACAAATATTTGCAAAGTTTAGTAAATGTGAATTTTGGTTAATATATGTGGCTTTTCTTGGTCATATTGTTTATGGCAAGTGTATTGAGGTAGATCCTAAGAAGATGGATGTGATCAAAAGTTGGCCTAAACCTCTATCCCTTTTGGATATTAGAAGTTTCTTGGGTTTAGCCAGTTACTATAGAAGGTTTGTTGAAGGGTTATCTTCAATTGCCTCTCTATTGACGGCAGTGACCCAAAAAATGGTTAAGTTCATATGGTCGGAAGCATGTGAAAAGAGTTTTCAAGAATTGAAATATTGGCTTACTTCCACTCTGGTGTTGACTTTACTGGAAGGAACTGATGGATTCGTTGTTTATTATGATGCCTCAAGAATTGGGTTAGGATTTGTACTTATGCAAAATGGGAAAGTCATTGCCTATGCCTCAAGGCAACTTAAGGTTCATGAGAAGAATTATGCTACCCATGATCTTGAACTAGCGGCGGTTGTGTTTGCCCTTAAGATTTGGAGGCATTACTTGTATGGTGTTCATGTAGATGTCTTTACCTACTACAAGAGTTTGCAATATGTGTTTATCGCCAAAAAAGGTGGTTTGAGTTATTAAAGGACTATGACATGAGTGTTCACTATAACCTCGGCAAGGCAAATGTGGTTGTAGATGATGTTAGTCAATTGTCCATGGGTAGTGTGGCTCATGTAGATGATAGTAAAAAGGAGTTGGTTAGAGATATTCATATATTGGCCTGATTGGGTGTTCAGTTAATTGACTCTACCAAACGTGGTGATGTGGTTCACAACGGTCCAGAGTCGTCCCTTATGGCAGATATGAAATCAAAAAAAGGTCTTGATCCGACTTTGGTTGACATGAAGAAAACAGTGCTTAAAAAGTCTATAGAAGCTTTCTCCCAAGGGGGAGATAGTGTGTTTTGATATCTTGGTCATTCATGTGTTCCAAATGTAAATGACTTGAGAGAACAGATCTTGTCAGTAGCCCATAATTCTAAATATTCCCTTCACCCGCGAGCCACCAAGATGTACCGTGACTTGCGGGAGATCTATTCGTGGAATGGGATGAACAACGATATTGCGGAATTTGTGGATAAGTGTCCTAATTGTTAAAAATGAAAGTTGAACATCAAATGTCGGGAGGTTTATCCCAAGATATTAGCATTCCCACTTGTAAGTGGAAAGATTTGAATATGGACTTCATTGTTAGTTTAGCATGCACCCGACAGCAAGATGACTCTATTTAGGTTATTGTAGATCAAATAACGAAATCAACTCATTTCATTCCCGTGAAAGTTTCCTATTCGGCTGAGGAAAATGCTAAATTGTATTTGAGGGAAATGGTGAGGTTAAATGGAGTGCCCTTGTCCATTATCTTCGATTGTGGTACCCAATTCACTTCTCAGTTTTGGAAATCTTTCCAAAAAGGTCTTTGTACTCGTGTTAAACTTAGTACTTCCTTTCATCCACAAACCTATGGGCAAATGGAGTGTACCATCCAAACATTAAAGATATATTGAGGGGATGCATAATCGATTTCAAGGGTAATTGGGATAATCATTTGCTTTTGATTGAGTTTGCAGACAACAATAGCTATTACTCAAGTATTTGCATGGCTCTGTTTAAGACTCTATATGGTAGGAGGTTTGTAGTGGGTAAAGTTTCTTTGATAGTTCTCGAATAGAAACACGAGGATGTGGAGAAAGTTCGGCTTATAAGAGAAAGGTTGAAAATAGCTCAAAGTCAACAAAAGTCCTATGTAGATGTTAGAAGAAGAGATCTTGAGTTTGAGGTAAATGATTGGGTCTACTTGAAAATTTGAACCATGAAAGGTGTAATTCGGTTCGGGAAGAAAGGGAAGCTTAGTCCCCATTATGTGGGCCCATATCAGATTTTGAAGGGTATTGGGAAGGTTGCTTAAGAACTTGACTTGCCTAATGATTTGGCATCGGTGCATCCAGTTTTCCACGTCTCCTTGTTGAAGAAATGTGTTGGAGATTTGACATCTATAGTTCCCTTAGAAGGTTCAGGAGGTAAGAAAAGTCTTTCTTATGAGGAAGTTCCGATTGAGATTTTAGACGGGCAAGCTAATAAGTTGAGAAACAAATAAGTTGCTTTCGTAAAAGTTCTATGGAGGAATCAGTTAGTGGAGGGTGCTACATGGGAGGTCGAGGCCGATATGATGCCCTGTCATTCTCATCTCTTTCCCTCCGTCCTTACTCTAGCTTGCGGTATTGAGTTCCGAATTGTTTAGACTTTTGGTGTCATGCGTCTTATATATACCCATGATTTCCTCATTTATACATGTTCATGAAAATCTTAAAATTTTGAGAAAAATGAATTACTAGATTGATTTCTACATGTTTTTGTGCATTTGAGTATGAGTTTCATATAGACTTCATGATATAATGTTTTTAACATGCTTTAGCTTGGAGTTGATGTTTCCTCCTCAAATATGTGCATTTATGAAATTACATTCATGTTGGGTTGTTAGATTAAGTTCCTACCCTCCTTAGGATGTCTTGGAATCTCATTCAAGGACGAATCTTCTCAAGGGGGAGATATTGTATCACCTCGGATTTAAAGGACAAAAAATTTAGGTTTTCCAAATCTCTGGTGCCAGCACAGATGGAGCCACCAATGGTTCATGGGTCAGACCACAGATCGTAGGTGGGGCCGTGGTTAGCTAGTCTAGAATGTCATGTTCCAGTACTTTTCTGACGGTTCACCAGGACAGCCCGTCATCCAATGTTTTACCCATAGGTAGGTTTTGTAGGTGAGTCCCAGCCTTAGAGAAATTTAAGAGTCAAAGTGGAGCCCTACGACTGGGAATGTACGACCCGTAGATGGACCCACGTACCATACATGGATCCATCTATGGGAGTCCAAAAATCTTTGTTTCTGAACTAGAACGGACTGTGGTCTGACCAAAAGATCATAGGTCGGTTCGTCGGCGGGAGTCAACAGTTATTTTTATGAGGGCTTTTTGGTCTTTTCCTAACTATTCTATCCTAATACTATGTCGTTTTGTTCCCTATTAGAAACCCTATATAAACGTTTTTAACCTTAAAGTCTTCCAAATCAATCCATTCTCTCAAATTCCCAAACAAAGAACAAGTCATCCTCTCAAATAATTCTCTCTCTACAAGAAAAAGAAGAAAACTAGGATTTTCAAGTCAACTCTCGAATTCCACCATTGAAGTCAATATTTTGGCGTTAAGGTATGATAGTATTCATCTATGGAGCCCTTTATTCCATAGAATTCCTATATTCCCCAATTTATAAGCGAGATATTCCCAATTGAAGTTAGGGTTTTCTTCTATGTCATGGATTCCATTCAATATATATTTATTTGGTTGTTTTATGATATAATATGCATGAACTGTGAAGATCCCATGTTTTAAAGATGAATTCCTATGAACCCATACTTAACCCATGTTTTCTAGATTATGATGATTGAAATTGGGTTTTGAACTATGAAAGGAGAATTATAGAAATATGCATGTTCTTATGAAATTGATGTAATATGATGTAAGTTGCTTTGAGAATAAAGCATATATGATGTGGTTTTTGTTCATTGTTGTGAAAGGATTTCTCACATAATTACTCAATTCCTGAATGTGAAAGGTTTTCTCACATAAAGGATTCTAAGGTTGAAAGGTCTTCTCACCTAAAATGAATCAAAGTTGAGGAGTTATTCTAATAATGAAGCAAACGGCGATTACCCATGAGCTCCAATGATAAGACAAGTAGAGATTACCCATGTCACATAAATGCTAAGGAGAGTTAAGAATAATGAATATTCTGTGGGAATTATGCTTAGCACCGAGTGGAAAAGTGGTGATTACCCATGTCTCATAAACTATGTGCCACCATAGGTTGTCTAAATAGACATTAGCTAGTGGATCCAGGTAAGCTAGAAGTTCATGGTTTTTAGCTTGGCAAGTGAGAACACCTCTTTTCACTGTGGGGTAGACACCGGATTCCATGTTAATAGCTCGCATGATCTTACATGTCAGTCAAAGGTAAATCTCCAGTAATAATAAACTAAGGTTATTTCAAGAAGTATCTCGCGAATGTTTAAAGATGTTGGATTGCATTGACCATGTTTTATGACTCATGTTCTTTAACTTTTTGACTTCATGTTTTAGCATGGTCATTGCGTTTTACGTGAGGTTCCCTTTTAACATGATTTTCATACTTTATCTATTGCTATCATACCATGTACATTTTTGTACTAACGCATACTCTTGCCTACATTTTCTCAAATATAGGGTGCGACGCACCAGATTTGTACTTACGTGGCTAGGGTTCTCATAGTAGTAGTTTGAAAATTGGTGAGTTCTCATATTCCGAGGACCAAGCCTTTATTTAATATTGTCTTTGTATTTCAGTTTTGAATATGATGTACAGGTTACGCCCCGATCATTCTTATGAACTAGATAGCTTTGAGACATTGTCATATTTTCGCTTCATTTTATATAACAAAAATCTGTTTCGAAATTTTCTTTTAAATATCATTGAATTTCTATTATCTTGTATGATGTATGCTCAGTGGCTTGTGTAGGGCCTCTCGGGTCCTATATGCCATGTTACGCCTATGGTATACTTTGGGGCATGACAAACTTAGTATTCAGAGCACAAGGTTTAGAAAGGTCCTTGAAAGTCTCATAAACCGCGTCGAATAAAGTCTTGTTCATGAGTATGAAATGCGCCACATTTATGAATGAGAGGCTATAAGATGTTTAAAAAACTCCACTTCTTTCATTACTCTAAGTCGTGTGATAGAGTTTAACTCTATGATGTCTCTCTCCTAATCCTTGTCCAATGTTCTGCATGATATGGCCATTCGAAAGGCATATAATAGAAAGAATGCGAGAGAATGTGGAACAAGAGGCTCCTCCTCAAGCTCCTTATGTTCCAGTCAACCCTTTTACCGATCAAGTGACTATTGCAAAGTTTAGGGCTGCTTTTCAAGTGTTAGCTCAAGCCATGATGGCTCACTCAAATAGAGAGGTTGCCATCCCTATAAACCTTAATGTGGGTACAGCGGTAACTAGAGTGAGGGATTTCACCAAGATGAATCTTCCAGAGTTTCATGGTTCTAAGGTTGACGAAAACCCTCAAGGGTTCATACATGAAATGTATAAGATTTGGATGATCATGGGAGTGACGCTAGTGGAAAAGGTGAAATTGGCCACTTACCAACTTAAGGGTGTTGCTCAAGTTTGGTTCAACCAATGGAAGGAAGAGAGGGCAGTTAATGTGAGTCCTCTCGATTAGGAAATATTTAAGGTTACTTTCCTTGATAGATTTTTCCCCTTAAGATGAAGGAGGCAAAGGTACTTGATTTCATCAACCTTCACCAAGAAAGCATGAGTTTGAAGTAACATACGGTAACGACCCGAGAGCACCCCCTAGTCGTTACCAGCGTATTCGACCTCTCGGAGGTCTTATACAAGCCCTTATCATTCATCATAGCATTTATCATAGAAAAATAGTGGAAAATTTAAAAA
>NW_006238974.1:1952687-1953423 GCF_000226075.1 Solanum tuberosum
TCATACTAGTGCAATGTGCAAGTAGCATCCCATAATACTACTCCCACCAAGTGTTCTTAGGAAGCCAACATATACTAGGCACATCATCTTCAACAAGTCATAACATCTTCATTTAACATTAGACATAAGACCAACATACTTCATAACATCATATAAGGTCTCATTCCTTTGCTATATCATTAGTCATAACCCATTTAGTTCATACCATAGGTAAACCACCCTTACAACCCCTTCACAAGCTCACTTGTGCAATGTACACATGGAGTCCCATACCCCCACATATACTAAGCAAACCCATTAAGAAGTCATAAGTGTAATTCACATGCATAAACATACTTCATGTCTTAACATAAGTGAAGTCAACCTTAACATGGTTTCATATTAACATACATAGACCATAGTCTTCATTACATAAAGAGCCTAATCATAATCTCCCTTAGAGTCCACTTGTGCAATGCATAAGTAGGGTCCATAGTCCTACCTACACTAAGTAACTCTTCAAGAAATCATGACTAGAGTTCATTTCTTAACTTTCGGGAGACATTGCCATAACCAACATAGACCATATGAGCTAGATGGAATCCAATGTTCTACTCCCACACCGAAAAAAGAGGGTACTACTTGCCAAAGTAGGACCTACATACATAATAGCTATCTAGTGGATCCACTAAGCTAATACCTACGGGGCCATGTAGGTATGGAACAAGGAGATTGCTACTAGAAAATCTTGACTTAC
>NW_006238974.1:1954824-1973885 GCF_000226075.1 Solanum tuberosum
TAATCTAAATATAATTTCACCAATAGAGATCATATTCACAAAGACCCACATCATAGGCCCATTTTTTGAGAATTTGGGGATCATGGGTTCTTCAAGAATTCCTTTGAAAATTGTCTTAAAAACTTTAATTCCACATTAATTCATCAATAGAATGATTTATAAAATCGTTTGACAAGGAACCCATGTTTAGATTGAAAATTGGGAATTTTTGTCTTTGAATCACTTTTGAAAATCTTTGATAGAACTCCTTGAATGAGAGGTTATTCAAGAATCAAGAGTCACCATACCTTAATTATTGAATACCCATGAAATTGAAGAAGAAATCAGTTGAAAACCCATCTTCTAGCTTGAGCTTCATCAAGGTCTTCAATGGAATTTTCGAGAGAATCAATTTTGAGAAAGAATGGTCAATTTGAAGAATGGGGTCTAATTTTAGGTTTAGGGGTTTTAACCAACTTAAAATACCCTAAAATAGATAGAATAACCATTTATAATAATTCCCCAAAGTACCCAAACTACCCCTCACTTAGTTGGACATTTTAAACAAGCCAAACTTGAGTTTTATTTTTGCAGATTTCGTCGGGAAACAAGTTCGCGACGAGGAGGTGTTCCCACAAGTTTTTTGAAAATTAAATTCGAGACAGTAGAGCCCGGGACATGTCCGGGACGCGGACCAAACTTTTGGCCTTTGGTGGAGCTAGTCTGCGACGCGGACATGCTCCCTCCAAGCACAATCTCAAGTTGCCTTGGCAGCTTGCTTGGCCAAGGTTGGGGTCCTCCTCGGGGACCCTTAGAGTGGCCCCCGACGCGTCGTATCCAAACATTTTGACCCTAAAAACATTTATTAAGACACTAGGGTCACCTCCACTGATTTTTTTACTCCAAACAACACATAAAAACACGAACAACATACTAGAACACACCAACACGTAAAGGACTAGTTTCTGAACGTCTTGGTCGTCCCTTGACGTTTGACTTCCAAACTCTTTAAAACTAACTTAAAAGGCTATTCTTCCTTATTTTGACAAGTTATAAATGCATAAAACCCATGTGAGGCTGTACTTTATCCTAGTTTATTTTGAGGGTCGTTACACATACTTTGAAGTCCACAAAATTGTCTCGATATGCTCCAACTACAGTTGTTGATCCTAGGGAAAAAATGAATAAGTTTGTTTCGAGTGTGAATGAAATGGTTGTTATAGAATGTCGTACCGCCATGCTTATCAATGATATGGACATTTCTCATCTCATGTTTCATGCTCAAAAAATTGAAAAGGAGAAACTTAAGGAAAGGTCTAGGGAGGCAAAGCGGGCCAAAACTGGTGATGCTAACTTCTCACACTCAAGATGGACATGGTCGTTCTAAGTTTCGACAAAGGTTTTCTGGCCAAGTATCCTTCAATGCTCCTCCTAAGTTAAACAAAGATAGGGTGTCTAACGCTAGGCCTCAAGGAAGAAACGGTAGTGAATCTTCATTGCCTACTTGTTTTATGTGTGGAAAGAAGCGTGAGGGTAGATGTCTAGTCGGTTTCAATGCATGCTTTGGTTATTATAAGATAGATCATAAGATAAGGGATTATCCCTCAGTTGCCAAGAATGATAAAGATGATCGTGGAAGGGATCAACCTAATCCTCTATCCGGTTCTAGTGGGAGTCATAAGCAAAACAGGTTATAGTCAGTTCAGACTTGTCATGAGCAACAGGGTTCTCCCGATGTGGTTACTAGTATGTTAAAAGTCTTCCAACTTTATGTTTATTCTTTACTTGATCCCAGTTCTACCTTGTCTTTTGTGATGTCATAAGTGGCTATGAGGTTTGATATTCTTCCGAATGTGTTGTTAGATCCCTTTTATATCTCTACTCTTCTTGGTGATTTTGTTGTGGCTAAGAGGGTCCATGAAAATGTCCCATCTCCTTCTCCCGTAGAGTCACTCATGTTGATCTTGTAGAGCTTGATATGCTAGATTTTGATGTTATCCCTGATATGGATTGGTTGCATTCATGTTATACTTATATTAATTATAGAACCCGTGTAGTCAAGTTTCAGTTTCCAAATGAACCCATTCTAGAATGGAAAGGGGGAATTTCTATGCCGGAGGGTCTTTTTATTTCTTATCTTAAAAATAGAAAGATGATTTCTAAGGGTTGCATATACCATCTAGTTAGGGTGAGGGATATGGATTTTGAAATCCCTACTCTTGAGTCAGACCCCCTTGTAAAGGAGTTTCTGGATGTTTTTCCAAATGACCCTATATTCCTACCGAAACAGAAATACACTTTGGTATTAACCTTCTTCTAGACACGCAACCTATCTCTATTCCTCCTTATCGATCGAATGGCTCTGGCAGAACATAAGAATTAAAGGAGCAGTTGAAAGAATTATTGGATAATAGTTTCATTCGACCGAATATCTCCATGGGGTGCTCTAGTTTTGTTTGTTAAAAAAAAGATGGTTCCCTTCGGATGTGTATTGACTACCGGTAATTAAATGAGACTACCGTTAAGAACAAATATCCTCTCCCAAGAATAGATGATTTTTATGACCAACTTCAAGGGCAAGATACTTCTCTATGATTGACCTCTGGTCGGGTTATCACCAATTGAGGGTGATAGAAGATGACATTCCGAAGATGGCTTTTCAAAATCGGAATGGTAATAATGAGTTTTTGGTAATGTCATTTGGTTTGACTAATACTCTGGCGGTAATAATGGATTTGATTAATAGGGTGTTTGGACAATACTAACATGTTTATGATTGTGTTGATTGATGATATATTGATCTATTCAAAGAGTGAAGATGAGCATACCAATCATTTGAAGATTGTGTTGCAAATCCCCAAGGACCAACAACTCTTTGCAAAGTTTAGTAAATGTGAGTTTTGGTTAAGATCTGTGTCTTTTCTTGGTCAGATACTTTCTGCAAGAGTATTGAGGCAGATCCTAAGAAGACGGATGTGGTCAAGAGTTGGTCTAGAGTTCTATCCCCTTGGGATATCAAAAGTTTCTTGGGTTTATCTGGTTACTATAGAAGGTTTGTTAAAGGGTTCTCTTTGACTACATCTCCATTGACAGCATTGACCCAAAGGAAGGTTAAGTTCATATGGTTGGAAGTATGTGAAAAGAGTTTTGAGAATTGAAAGATAGACTTACTTACGCTCCGGTGTTGGCTTTATCGGAAGATCATTGTTTATTGTGATGCTTCAAGAATTGGGATATGATGTGTACTTATTAAAAATGGGAAAGTCATTGCCTATGCCTCAAGAGAACTTAAGGTTCATGAGAAGAATTATCCTACTCATGTTCTTGATTTAGCGACGGTTGTATTTTCCCTTAAGATTTGGAGGTGCTCATGTATATTTCTTTACCGACCATAAGAGTTTGCAATATGTGTTTAAACAGAAAGATCTAAATCTTCGCCAAATAAGGTGGCTTGAGTTATTAAAGGACTATGACATGAGTATTCTCTATCACCCCAGCAAGCCAAATGTGGTGGTCGATGCTCTTAGTCGATTGTCCATGGTAGTATTGCTCATGTAGAGGATGATAAGAAGGAGTTAGTTACAGATGTTCATAGATTGGCCCAATTGGGTGTTCGGTTAATTGACTCTACCAAATGTGGTGTTATGGTTCACAATAGTTCAGAGTCGTTCCTTGTGGCAGATGTAAAAGCAAATCAAGGTCTTGATCCAACTTTGGTTAAATTGAAGGAAGCGGTGCTTAAAATATTCGTAGAAGCTTTCTCCCAAGGGGGAGATGGTGTGCTTCGATATTAAGGTCTTTTGAGTATTCCTAATGTAAATGACTTGAGAGAGCAGATCTTGTTAGAAGCCCATAGTTCTAGATATTCCCTTCACCCAGGAGCCACCAAGATGTACCGTGACTTGCGAGAGATCTATTCGTGGAATGGGCTGAAGAAGGATATGGCAGAATTTGTGGCTAAGTGTCCTAATTGTTAACAAATGAAAGTTGAACATCAAAAGAAGAGAGGTTTATCCCAAGATATTAGCATTCCCACTTGTAAGTGGAAAGATTTGAATATGAACTTCATTGTTAGTTCACCATGCACCCGACGGCAAGATGACTAGATTGGGGTTATTGTAGATCGAATAATGAAATCAACTCATTCCATTCCCGTCAAAGTTTCCTATTCGGCTGAGGACTATGCTAAGTTGTATTTGAGGGAAACGGTGAGGTTATATGGAGTGCCCTTGTCCATTATCTTTGATCGTGGTACCCAATTCACTTCTCAATTTTGGAAATCTTTCCAAAAGAATCTTGGTACTCGTGTTAAGCTTAGTACGGCCTTTCATCCACAAAACGATGGGCAAACGGAGTGTACTATCCAAACTTTAAAGATATGTTGATGGGATGCATAATTGATTTCAAGGATAATTGGAATAATCACTAGCCTTTGATTGAGTTTGCAGACAAAAATAGCTATCACTCAAGTATTTGCATTGCTCCATGTAAGGCTCTATATGGAAGGAGGTATAGATCTTATATAGGTTGGTTTGAAGTGGGTGAAGTTGCTTTGATAGGTCCCGAATTGAAACACGAGGCTATGGAGAAAGTTCGGCTTATAAGAGAAAGGTTGAAAATAGCTCAAAGTCAACAAAAGTCCTATGCTGATGTTAGAAGAAGAGATCTTCAGTTTGAGGTAAATGATTGGGTCTACTTGAAAATTTGAACTATGAAAGGTGTAATTTGGTTCGGGAAGAAAGGGAAGCTTAGTCCCCATTATGTAGGCCCATATCAGATTTTGAAGCGTATTAGGAAGGTTGCTTATGAACTTGACTTGCCTAATGATTTCGGGTCGGTGCATCCAGTTTTCCACATCTTCTTGTTGAAGAAATGTGTTAGAGATCCAACATCTATAGTTCCCTTAGAAGGTTCGGGAGTCAAGAAGACTCTTTCTTATGAGGAAGTTCCAGTTGAGATTTTAGACGGGCAAGTTAAGAAGTTAAGAAACAAAGAAGTTGCTTTCGTAAAAGTCTATGGAGGAATCAGTTAGTTGAGGGTGTTACATGGGTGGTCGTGGCCGATATGATGCCCTGTCATTCTCATCTCTTTCCCTCCGTCCCTACTCTAGCTTGCGGTATTGAGTTACGAATGGGTTGGATTTTTCATGTCATGCGTCTTATATATTCCCATATTTCCTCATTTATGCATGTTCATGAAAAGCTTAAAAATTTGAGAAAAATGAATTATTATATTGATTTCTACATGTTTATGTGCATTTGAGTAAGAGTTTCATATAGACTTCAAGATATAATATTTTTAACTTGCCTTAGCTTGGAGTTGATGTTTCCTACTCAGATATGTGCATTTATGAAATTGCATTCATATTGGGTTGTTAGATTAAGTTCCTACCCTCCTTAGGATGTCTTGAAATATCATTTGAGGATGAATCTTCACAAGGGGGAGATATTGTAACACCTCAGATTTAAAGGAAAATATTTTCAGGTTTTCTGAATCTCTGGTGCCAGCACAGACGAAACCACTAATGGTTCGTAGGTCAGACCACAGACCATAGGTGGGGCCATGGTTAGCCAGTCTAGAATGTCAAGTTCCAGTAATTTTCTGATGGTTCACCAGGACAGCCCGTCGTCCAACACTTTAGCCTTAGGTAGGTTTCATAGGTGAGTCCCAGGCTTAGAGAAATTTCAGAGTCAAAGTTGAGACCCACGACTAGACATGTACGACCCGTAGATGGACCCACGGACTGTACATGGGTCCATCAATGGGAGTCCAAAAATCTTTATTTCTGAACCAGTATGGACTATGGTCTGGCCAAAATATCGTAGGTCGGTTCGTCGGTGGGAATCGACAGTTATTTTTATGAGGGCTTTTGGGTCTTTTCCTAACTATTCTATCCTAATACTATGTCGTTTTGTTCCCTATTAGAAACCCTATATAAACGTTTTTAACCTTAAAGTCTTCCAAATCAATCCAGTCTCTCAAATTCTCAAACGAAGAATAAGTCATCCTCTCAAATAATTCTCTCTCTAGAAAAAAAAACTAGGCTTTCAAGTCAAGTCTCCAATTCCACCATTGAAGTCATGATTTTGGCATTAAGGTATGATTGTATTCATCTATGGAGCCCTTTCTTCCATAGAATTCCTAAATTCTCCAATTTATACGCGAGAAATTCCCAATTGAAGTTAGGGTTTTCTTCTATGTCATGGATTCCATTCAATGTATATTTAATTTTTTGTTTAATGATCTATTATGCATGAATTGTGAAGATTCCCTGTTTTAAAGATGAATACCCATGAACCCATGCTTAACCCATGTTTTCTAGATTATGATGATTGAAAGTGGGTTTTGAACTATGAAAGGGGAATTATAGAAATATGCATGTTCTTATGAAATTGATGAAATATGATGTAAGTTGCTTTGACAATAAAGTATATATGATGTTGTTTTTAATCATTGTTGCGAAAGTATTTCTCACACAATTACTCAATTCATGAATGTGAAAGGTTTTCTCACACAAAGGATTCTAAGGTTGAAAGGTCTTCTCACCTACAATGAATCAAAGTAAAGGAGCTATTCTAATAATAAAGCAAGCGACGATTACCCATGAGATCCAATGATAAGACAAGTAGAGATTACCCATGTCTTATGAATGTTAAGAAAGGTTAAGAATAATGAATATTCTGTGGGAATTATGCTTAGCACCGAGGGGAAAAGTGGCGATTACCTATGTCTCATAAACTATGTGCCACCATAGGTTGTCTAGGGAATTATGCTTAGCACCGAGGGGAAAAGTGGCGATTACCTATGTCTCATAAACTATGTGCCACCATAGGTTGTCTAGGGAATTATGCTTAGCACCGAGGGGAAAAGTGGCGATTACCTATGTCTCATAAACTATGTGCCACCATAGGTTGTCTAGATAGACAATAGCTAGTGGATCCAGGTAATATAGAAGTTAATGGTTCTTAGCTTGGCAAGTGAGAATACCTCTTTTCAGTGTGGGGTAGATACCAGATTTTATGTTAATAGCTCGCATGATCTCACATGTCGGTCAAAGGTAAATCTCCAGCAATAATAAACTAAGGTTATTTCAAGAAGTATCTCGTGAATGTTTAAAGATGTTGGCTTGCATTGACCATATTTTATGACTCATGTTCTTTAACTCTTTGACTTCATATATTAGTGTGGTCATTGCGGTTTACGTGAGGTTCCCTTTTAACATGATTTTCATACTTTCTCTATTGCTATCATACTTGGTATATTTTTGTACTAACTCATATTCTTGCCTACATTCTCTCAAATGTAGAGTGTGACGCACCAGATTTAATACTTTCGTGGGTAGGGTTCTCATAGTAGTAGTTTTAAAATTGGTGAGTTCTCATGTTCCGAGGACCAAGCCTTTATTTAATATTGTCTTTGCATTTCAGTTTTGAACCTGATGTATAGGTTATGTCCCGATCGTTCTTATGAACTAGATGGCTTCGAGAGGTTGTTAGATATTCGCTTCATTTTATATAACTCAAATCTGTTTTGAAATTATCTTTTAAATTCTATTGAATTTTTATTATCTTGTATAATGTATGCTAAGTGGCTTGTGTAGGGCTTCTCGGGTCCTATACGCCATGTTACACCTATGGTATACTTTGGGGCATGACAAACTTGGTATTCAAAGCACAAGGTTTAGAAAGGTCCTTGAAAGTCTCATAATCCGCGTCGAATAAAGTCTTGTTCATGAGTATGAAATGCGCCACATTTATGAATGAGAGGCTATAAGATATTTAGAAAACTCCACTTCTTTCATTACTCTAAGTCGTGTGATAGAGTTTAACTCTAAGTTGTCTCTCTCCTAATCCATGTCCAATGTTCTGCATGATATGGCCACTCGAAAGGCATATAATAGAAGGAATGCGAGAAAATGTGGAACAAGAGGCTCCTCCTCTAGCTCCTTAAGTTTCGATCAACCCTTTTACCGAGGTAGTGACTAATGCAAAGTTTAGGGCTACTTTTCAAGTGTTGGCTCAAGCCATGATGGCACATTCCAATAGAGAGGTTGTCATCTTTTTAAACCTAAATATGGGTACGGCGGTAACTAGAGTGAGGGATTTCACCAAGATGAATCTTCCAGAGTTTCATGGTTCTAAGGTTGAGGAAGACCCTCAAGGGTTCATAAATGAAGTGTATAAGGTGTTGATGATCATGGGAGTGATGCTAGTAGAAAAGGAGAAATTGGCCGCTTACCAACTTAAGGGTGTTGCTCAAGATTGGTTCATCCAATGGAAGGAAGGGAGGGCTGTTGATGCGAGTCCTCTCGATTAGGAAATGTTTAAGGTTTCTTTCCTTGATATATTTTTCCCCTTGATATGAAGGAGGCAAAGGTACTTGAGTTCATCAATGTTCACCAAGAAAGCATGAGTGTGAAGGAATATACTTTGAAGTCCACAAAAATTGTCACGGTATGCTCCTACTACGGTTGCTGATACTAGGGAAAAAATAAGAGAGTTTGTTTCGAGTGTGTCTGAAATGGTTGTTATGGAATGTCGTACCGCCATGCTTATCAATGATATGGACATTTCTCATCTCATGTTTCATGCTCAAAAAATTGAATAGGAGAAACTTAAGGAAAGGTCTAGGGAGTCAGAGAGGGCCAAGATTGTGATGGTAACTTCTCACACTCAAGATGGACATGGTCATTCTAAGTTTTGACAAAGATTTTCTGGCCAAGGATCCTTCAATACTCCTCCTAAGTTAAACAAGGATAGGGTGTCTAACCCTAGGCCTCAAGGAGGAAACGGTAGTGAATCTTCATTGCCTATTTGTGCTATGTGTGGAAATAAGCATGAGGGTAGATGTCTTGTCGGTTTCAATGCTTGCTTTGGTTATGATAAGATAGATCACAAGATAAGGGATTATCTCTCTGTTTCAAAGAATGATGGAGATGATCGTGGAAGGGATCAACCTAATCCTCTATCCGGTTCTAGTGGGAGTCATAAGCAAAACAGGTTATAGTCAGTTCAGACTTGTCATGAGCAACAGGGTTCTCCCGATGTGGTTACTAGTATGTTAAAAGTCTTCCAACTTTATGTTTATTCTTTACTTGATCCCAGTTCTACCTTGTCTTTTGTGATGTCATAAGTGGCTATGAGGTTTGATATTCTTCTGAATGTGTTGTTAGATCCCTTTTCTATCTCTACTCCTGTTGGTGATTTTGTTGTGGCTAAGAGGGTCCATGAAAATGTCCCATCTCCTTCTCCCGTAGAGTCACTCATGTTGATCTTGTAGAGCTTGATATGCTAGATTTTGATGTTATCCCTGATATGGATTGGTTGCATTCATGTTATACTTCTATTAATTATAGAACCCGTGTAGTCAAGTTTCAGTTTCCAAATGAACCCATTCTAGAATGGAAAGGGGGAATTTCTATGCCGGAGGGTCTTTTTATTTCTTATCTTACAAATAGAAAGATGATTTCTAAGGGTTGCATATACCATCTAGTTAGAGTGAGGGATATGGATTCTGAAACCCCTACTCTTGAGTCAGTCCACCTTGTGAAGAAGTTTCTGGAAGTTTTCCAAATGATTTACCCGATATTCCTCTCGAAACGGAAATAGACTGTGGTATTGACCTTCTTCTAGACACGAAACATATCTCTATTCCTCCTTATCGATCAAATGGCTCTAGCAGAACTTAAAGAATTAAAGGTGCAATTGAAAGATTTATTGGTTAATGGTTTCATCCGACCTAGTATCTCCATGGGGTTCTCTAGATTTGTTTGTTAAAAAAAAGATGGTTCGCTTCGGATGTGTATTTACTACCGGAAATTAAATAAGACTACCGTTAATAATAAATATTCTCTCCTAAGAATAGTTGATTTGTTTGACCAACTTCGAGGGCAAGTTACTTCTCTAAGATTGAACTCTGGTCGGCTTATCGCCAATTGAGGGGTGATGGAAGATTACATTCTGAAGACGGCTTTTCAAACTCGGTATGGTCGTTATGAGTTTTTGGTAATGTCATTTGGTTTAACTAATGCTCCAGCGGTAATAATGGATTTGATGAATAGGGTATTTGGACAATACCTTGACATGTTTGTGATTGTGTTTATTGATGATATATTGATCTATTCAAGGAGTGAAGATGAGCGTACCAATCATTTGAGGATTGTGTTGCAAGTCCTCAAGGACCAACAACTCTTTGCAAAGTTTAGTAAATGTGAGTTTTGGTTAAGATTTGTTGCTTTTCTTGGTCAGATACTTTCTGCAAGAATATTGTGGTAGATCCTTAAAAGACGGATGTGGTCCAGAGTTGGTCTAGAGATCTATCCCCTTTGGATATCAAAAGTTTCTTAGGTTTAGTTGGTTACTATAGAATGTTTGTTGAAGGGTTCTTTTCGATTGCCTCTCCGTTGACGGCATTGACCCAAAAGAAAGTTAAGTTCATATGGTCGAAAGAATGTGAAAAGAGTTTTGAGAATTGAAAGATAGACTTACTTACGCTCCGGTGTTGGCTTTACCGGAATATCGTTGTTTATTGGGATGCTTCAAGAATTGGGTTAGGATGTGTACTTATGCAAAATGGGAAAGTCATTGCCTATGCTTCAAGGGAACTTATGTTTCATGAGAAGAATTATTGTATCCATGATCTTGAACTAGCAGCGGTTGTTTTCCCTTAAGATTTGGAGGTATTACTTTTATGGTGCTCATGTAGATTTCTTCACCGACCACAAGAGTTTGCAATATGTGTTTAAACGGAAAGATCTAAATCTTCGTCAAAGAAGGTGGCTTGAGTTATTAAAGGACTATGACATGAGTATTCTCTATCACCTCAGCAAGCCAAATGTGGTGGCGGATGATCTTAGTCGATTGTCCATGGTAGTAGGGCTCATGTAGAGTATTATAAGAAGGAGTTGGTTACAGATGTTCATAGATTTGCCCGATTGGGTGTTCGGTTAATTGACTATACCAATTGTGGTCTTATTGGTTCACAATAGTTTAGAGTTGTCCCTTGTGGCAGATGTGAAAGCAAAGCAAGGTCTTGATCCGACTTTGGTTGAATTAAAAAAAGTGGTGCTTAAAACGTTCGTAGAGGTTTTCTCCCAAGGGGGAGATGGTGTGCTTCGATATCAAGGTTTTTTGTGTGTTCCTAATGTAAATGACTTGAGAGAGCAGATCTTGTCAGAAGCGCATAGTTCTAGATATTCCCTTCACCCGGGAGCCACGAAGATGTACCGTGACTTGCGGGAGATCTATTCGTGGAATGGGATGAAGAAAGATATGGGGGAATTTTTGGCTAGGTGTCCTAATTGTTAATAAGTGAAAGTTGCACATCAAAAGTGTCACACCCCGAGCCTACACCCTGGGCGAGACTAGCACTCAAGAACAATTACTGGCCCCAAGTAAACCCTTGGCCTGGCTTACTTACTCACCGAAAGACTTTACTCAAGATAAATATACTATAAAAGGAAAACTAAACTGCTCAGTAAATAACTTAGAATGTAATAAATAACATTCACTGCCAAGGTGGCAACTCAAGTCTCAACTTAACTGAAAGGGGAAACTAAAGACTCATGAACTAACATAACTAACTCTTTCTATGAAGCCTCTAAACAACTAAGATGGACGTTAGGACAAGACCCACGACATTCTAATGAACTAAAATAACTGAAAGCAATAAAAAGGATCCTCTAGAAAGCTAGGAGGCTCACCAACTGACTCTGAGTGCTCAACTGGATCAACGAAGCGCTGGATACTGATCATGGTTCCTTGCGTCTGCATCATAATAAGATGCAGTCCAACTGGCATCAGTACATTGAATGTACGAGTATGCAAGTAAGAATGCTAAACATAACTTAAGCTTGAAAAGAATCTAAAAGAAAAACTAACCTTGGCTTTACTCAACTCCTAAATAACTTAACTCAATATAAAGCAATAAAACACATGCAATATATAGAAAGCCTTTAAAACAGTAGAAAACAACCTAGTTCATTAATAAAAAATGCAATAACAAACTAAACCTTACTCATATAATAAAGTAATATAGTTTCTGTGGGATTTTCTCTAATCGACAACCACCACTATGAGCCTAAGTGGTGATACATCGTCTTGCCCACACTGCCAGAATTGTCCTATACTTTGTCGTCATATAGAACGCCTTAACTAAGTGGATCCACTAGTCTATGCTAAAAGCATCTTAAGTAGTCATCTAAAAAGTATGATCCTTTACTACCCATGATGGCTACATGGTTTATGGAGACATGAGTTATCTGAACTCAAATTCGTCCCCATATTGGTGCTCAATACTACTCCCAAAATATACTTAGCTCATATGTTTGTGAAAACAAAACTTTTTCTTTGGTTTGAGATAATTATTCAAAAACGTAGCTTAAAAGCTCTTTTGGAAATCTCAGTTTCTTTTCTTGCTCAAATGTGAAAACATTTTAACTCTTGGGAATACTTAGTTCCCGTATAATCTTTGAAAAATGAACTTTACTCTTACTATTTACTGAAAACTAGCTCAAAGGCTCTGTTGGAATTCTCAGTTTCCTTTCTTGTTTAAATGTGCAAACATTTATTCTTTGGAAATACATAGTCCCGATATACTCTTTTGAAGAAATGAACTTCCAACTTTACTCTTTACTCAACTTAAAACACAAGTCTTAAAACAAAGTTAAAACATTTGTAAAAGACTTTTGGAAGACTCTATTAACTTCTCTTGACTTGACTCTTAACTTCTCTTCACTTGACTCTTAACTTTTCTTGAATTGAATCATGGATTCAAGGATTGTGATTTGTGAAAGGAAAGATCTTATGATGTTTAGGAGTGTTTTTAGATAGTTAAACATGAGAAAAGATCAAGAAATCACTGTCTGGAAGCAGGTCCGCGATGCGGAGACGCATTAAAATATTTGGTCGCGAAATAACTTTCGAGGCAGAGAGGTCAGTGACCTCTCCGCGATGCAAAGAGATAGTTACACTTATGAGGAACAGGTCCGCGACGCGGACCTGGTACCCAGTTTCTGCCCGACTTGTTCCTTCTTCGTTTTCTTACCCAATTCACTTAAACTTGTTTTTTTTTCTCAAATTCCCTTTAGATTCAGATACCCAGTATGTATACACAACAATCTAACTCAAACAACTCAAGGAAACAACATTTTAACCTCAAGAAACTCCTCAATCGCAACCTAACTCTAGAACGAAGGCCAATTTCAAGAACACCATTCAAGATTCATCAACTTTCAACTTTCTAGAACAAACTTCGCTGAAATAAACATGATTGTCGCGAGCTATGAAAGACTCACATACCTCGTAGGGATCACCCCTTGACGAAATCCACGAGCCTAGCTTCAAGAACTTGACGATTCCTTGCTCCTTCTCCTCTTTTCTCCTCTTTGTTTCTCTTCTCTCAAAACCCTAACTTGTTTCTCAAAAACATAAACTGAATCCAATCAGTTTAGACCCCAACTTAATTACCAAAAACGAAATTAATTAATTGGGTGGTGAAAATACCATAATGCCCTTCTAAAATCCGGATTGGACTTTCCTTATTTGAATTGCCCAGCTTTCAATGGGCATAACTCACTCATACGAACTCAGAATCGCGCAAAATCGGCGGCGTTGGAAAGATTATTCCAATATATTTCCTATGATATCTCGAAACACACCTAAATCATCCTGAGCTAGTAGTTATGGTCGTTTGAAGTTGACCAAAAACTCAAGCTTAACTTAACTTAACCAATTTTCCTGATTTTTATTATTTCCAAAAATCATTCTTCTAATTCCAGCTCTTTCTAGTTCTTTCAATTTGTGAGATGTTACAATATCTCCCCTTTGGGAACATTCGTCCTTGAATGAGACTCTTAGTAGGCTAAGGGTGTAACATTAACATTCAGCTCAAACACCCAACAAGCAATGTAATTACAACATGCTAATCTTATAAATAAAAGACAAGAAAATGATTAGTACCTTAATTTGGAACTTCTTCGGATTCGAAGAGATGTGTATATCTCTTCTTTATATCTTCCTCAGCTCCCCAAGTAGCTTCCTCAACAAATTGGTTCCTCCAAAGGACTTTAACTGATGCTACCTCTTTTGTTCTCAACTTGCGAACTTGGCGATCTAGAACCTGAACAGGATCTCCTCATAAGACAAGCTATCTTTGATCCCAATATCTTCAGTTGGTATGATCAACGAAGGATCGCCCATACACTTTTCCAACATGGAGATGTGGAACACCAGATGGACTGCTGCTAATTCTTGTGGTAGCTCTACCTCATAAGGTGCATTGCCAATCCTCTTGGATATTCTGTAAGGCCAATATACCGGGGACTAAGCTTCCCCTTATTACCAAATATCATAACACCCTTCATGGGTGAAACTTTCAAGTAAACTCAATCATCTACTTCAAACTCTAACTCCCTCCTCCTACCATCAGTGTAGGATTTCTGACGACTCTGTGTTGTTCTCAATCTCTCTTGAATAACTTTCACTTTCTTCATAGCTTAATGAACTAAGTGTGATACTATAAACCCTGCTTCACGAACTGCAAACCATCCAATAGGAGATCTGCATCTTCTCCCATAAAGAGCCTCATATGAAGCAATTTGGATGCTAGCATGGTAACTATTATTGTAAGCAATTCAATGAGAGGTAGGTGATCATCCCAATTACCCTTGAAATCAATCACACAATCCACCTTGATACCTCAAAACACTATCCCCCCTTGTTCAAAAGCTATTACTTTTTGCTTATGAGCACTTGCCTTTAATTCAAGCAATAAAGGATCTTGGTCTTGCTTATTTTTTACTTCTGACACTAATGATGATTCATACCCATTCATCACCACTACTCATCTTTCTATGGAATCCATTAGTCAAACTCCTAGCCTTGCAAGTCTATGCACCTCTTTTGCTAACTCTTTCTTACCCTCCTCAAAATAGGTGGTACTACCCATATACAACCTGCTCAAGGAATCAGCAACAACATTAGCCTTACCTAGGTGATAAAGAATACTCATGTCATAATCTTTGAGTAATTCTAACCACCTCTTCTGTCTGAGATTAAGCTCTTTCTGACTAAACACATACTGAAGACTCTTGTGATTAGTAAATACATCTACATGAACACCATATAAAAAATGACGCCATATCTTCAAAGTAAATACTACAACAGCCAACTCTAAGTCATGGATTGGGTTATTCTTCTCAAGAACCTTCAACTGTCTGGAGGCATAAGCTATAACTTTGCCATTTTGCATTAATACACAACCCAAACCAACTCTAGACGCATCACAATATACAACAAAGCCTTGCATACCTTTTGGTAAAGTCAGCACTGGGGCAGTAGTCAACCTCTTTTTCAATTCCTGAAAGCTTTTCACAAGCTTCAGACCATTGAAACTTCACTGTTTTCTGAGTCAACTTGGTCAAAGGGGACGAAATAGACTAGAATCCCTCTACGAAACTTCTAGAATCCCAGCTCATTTTAATTATTTCTTAAAGGGTATTTTAGTCCTAAAAATCCTTAGGAGGTCATCTAAATTGCCCTAAACGTGTAGAAAACCAGTTTTCATAAATCAAACCCTCTCATCCACTCCAAAAATGCTAACGCTCAAGGGATTCAAGAAACGCTAAGGCTAGGGTTCATCTTTCAAGAATTTCCTTCAAGTTCTTCAAGAAGATGATTCTTTCAGGTATGTAAGCTTCCATAGTATTGGGCTTGGTCACCCTCACGCCAATCATGTTTAATTCTATCCTTGAATTCGTTTTTGAGATTGAATTATTAAGTTCTTGACAAGTTCTTGAGTTTTAGCCATTATTGAATGTCTTTGAGTTCTTGAGGTTTGAGTTTTGCAAATGAGTTGAGTTCCTTGATAGATTTTATATGGGTTTCATTGAATTCGTTCTGGGTTTGTGACTTTTTGTGAACTTGGTCGATAAAACTACTTTGGGTGCGAATTGAGTCGAGTTTGGGAGAGGAATAAAAGATCGGGCAGATAATTGTACTTAGGTCTGCGTCGCAGAGGCGCTTAAGTTATCAGTATCCAGTCAGTCACCCCCTCTCCGTGTCGCAGAGAGGATACGGAGTCCTCTGCCTCAAAAATATTTTAGCGAACAACAATTTATTTCCATCTCCGCGTCGCGCCAGTGTTCTTTGATTTGGGTCTTCGCCCGTTCTTGTGATCAACTATCTTAACCCTCCTAAATCATTGAGAGGTCCTACATTCCAAAGCATAACCCTTGAATCCATAATTCAAATTCAAGGTAGAGTTAAAAGTTGAGTCTTGAGAGTTCTTGCGGACATTTTGAGAAAGTCCCTTTGAGTCCTTTGAGGAGTCTTCTACAACTTCTAATAACTTGTTTCAAGGCTCGAGTAAGTGAGCATGAGAGTGAGGAGAATGTATTCATGAGTCTATTTTTTCATCATGAGATCTTTCATATCATGAACCATAACTCTTGAATTCATAATTCACATTCAAGAGAGAGTTAAGAGTAGAGTTCAAGAAAGCTTTTGAGTTCAATTGTGAATCCTTTGAGATCCATAATCGATTTGAGTAAATTTTGAGAAAGTAAGTATGAGAATGAGAAGAGTTGTATCATGAGTTCCATAATGTTATGTAGACCTACGAGTCAAGAAGTTCATGCCCATAAATTTCGCATGAACTCCAGAAGTTAAGTATCTATGAGAAGAGTAATATCTTCATGTCCTAAGTCTTAACTATTGAGTTTCTAACCCATTTGAGATTACATTCCTAATCATGGGACCATTACATGTTACCGATGAAGTCCTTGAGTTGGGTTATTCATGTCCTTAATTCTGCATGAACCCTATAATTCGAGCAGTCTTGAGATGAGAAGTATCTTTGAGTCATTGAGTTGAGTAGTTCATGCTCATAATTCCGCATGAACTCTGAGTTGAGCATTATTGAAATGAGTAGTATCATTGAAGTTCTTGAGTTCCAAGTATTTGAGTTCTATCTATGGTTATTGAAAACCTTGCATTGAGTCGTTCATGTCCATAATTCGGCATGAACCATATTTTAAGAAGTCTTTTACAAACGTTATAACTTTGTTTTAAGACTTAAGTTTTGAGTTCAGTAAAGAGTAAAGTTGAAGTTCTTTTATTCAAAAAGTATATGGGGACTAAGTATTCCCAAAGAAATTTTAAAATGTTTTCACATTTAAATAAGAACGGAAACTGAGATTTCCAAAGACCCTTCGGGCTAGTTTTCAGGAAAGAGTAATCGCTTTCTAAATGAAGCAAGAGGGGAAACTTTGATTTCCAAGATAGCATTTGAGCTAAGTTTTTTAGCACTAATCTCAAATCACAGAAGAAGTATGTTTTTAAACATAAAGAGCTAATATAATGTAATATTTTTGGGAGTAGTATTGAGCACCGATGGGGAAGAGTTCATACAACTATCAGCCCCCTTAAACCATGTAGCCATCATGGATAGAAAAGGGTCATACTTTTTAGATGAATCCTTTTCGCATAGACTAGTGGATCCACTTAGTAATTCAGGTCCTACACCTTTGGCCGGGTATAGGATGTGTTGGCAGCGTGCGGAAGATCGTTGTATCATAACCATAGATCTTATGTGATGGTTGTCGGTTAGAGAAACTCCCACAGCAGTATTTGCATGGTTCCTCAAGGGGTTCTGCTTAGTATGAATGGGGGTATGGGACTTCATTCATGCATTGCACAAGTAGACTTTGAGAGGGAGCATGGTATGTCTTTTATGATATTATGATTATAAGTTAACATCATGTTTTAAACAGTTTTCCTTTTTCTTTATATTGCATTTGTTTTAAACTACTTTATATTGAAATGAGTTCAGTTATGTTGAGTTGAGTTGAGTTGAGCCAGGTAAGTTCTTCAGTTTCTTTCAGATTCTTTTCAAGCTTATGTTTATGCTTTAGAATTCCTCTTACATGCTCGTACATTCCACGTACTGAGCCATTTGGCCTGCATCTTCTCATGATGCAGACACAGGTATTCAGGATCTTCAACAAGAGATTCGTTGATACATTCGAAAGTTCGAGTTAGCTATGGTGTGCCTCCTTGATTCTGGAGGATTTCATTTACTTTTTTAGTTTAGTCAGGATGTCGTGGGTTTTGTCCCGACTTCCATATTTATCAGTTAGAGGCTTCATAGATAGTCAGTATAGTTGAGAAGTTTGTATATTCATTTATTTTATTCAGAGTTTTCTTTTGCATGCTTGAGTTAGTCTTCCGCTTGTAGTCAACCAGGATGAGGGTTCTCTTGGGGACCAGCAATGGTCTTCGAGTGTCGGACACGTCCAGGATGTAGACTCGGGTCGTGACATTCATAAACTCCCTAGGACTCTTAAACTCTGGGCTCTGATACCAAGTTTCTCAAGCCCCGAGCCTACACCCCTAGGCGGTACTAGCACTCGAGAACCATTGTTGGCCCCAAGCGAACTCTGGCCTGGCTTACTTACTCAGCGAAAAACTTTACTCAAGATAAATATACATTAAAAGGAAAACTAAACTACTCAATAAATAACTTAGAATGTAATAAATAACATTCACTGCCAAAGTGGCAACTCAAGTCTCAACTTAACTGAAGGAGGAAAGTAAAGACTCATGAACTAACATCACTAACTCTTTCTATGAAGCCTCTAAACAACTGAGATGGACGTCGGGATAAGACCCACGACATCCTAATGAACTAAAATACTAAAAGCAATAAAAAGGATTCTCCGGAAAGCTAGGAGGCTCACCAACTCACTCTGAGTGCTCAACTGGATCAACGAGGCGATGGATGTTGATCCTGGTTACCTGCGTCTACATCATAATAAGATGCAGGCCAACTGGAATCAGTACATTGAATGTACGAGTATGCGAGTTGGAATGCTAAACATAACTTAAGCTTTAAAAGAATCTGAAAGAAACACTTACCTTGGATTTACTCAACTCCTGAATAACTTAACTCAATATAAAGCAATAAAACACATGTAATATATAGAAAGCCTTTAAAACAGTAGAAAACAACTTAGTTCGTTAAAGAAAATGTAATAACAAACTTAACTTTACTCATATAATAAAGTAATATAGTTTATGTGGGAG
>NW_006238974.1:1974343-1982533 GCF_000226075.1 Solanum tuberosum
ACTCTTTTGAATAAATGAACTTCAATCTTTACTCTTTACTCAACTCAAAACTCAAGTCTTAAAATAAAGTTAAAATATTTGTAAAAGACTTTTTGAAGACTCTATGAACTTCTCTTGACTTGACTCTTAAATTTCCTTGAATTGAATTATGGATTCAAGGATTGTGATTTGTGATAGGAAACATCTCATGATGTTTAGGAGTGTTTTTAGATAGTTAAACATGAGAAAAGATCAAGAAATCACTGTCTGGAAGCAGGTCCGCGATGCAGAGACGCATTTAAATATTTGGTTGTGAAATAACTTTTGAGGCAGAGAGGTCACGGACCTCTCTAAGACGCGAAGATAAAGTTACACTTTTGAGGAACAGGTCCGCAACGCGGACCTGGTACCTAGTTTCTGCCCAACTTGTTCTTTCTTCGTTTTCTAACCCCAATTCACCTAAACTCGATTCTTTTTCTCAAATTTCCTTTAGATTCAGATACCCAGTATGTATACACAAGAATATAACTCAAACAACTCAAGGAAAAACCATTTTAACCTCAAGGAACTCCTCAATCTCAACCTAACTCAAGAACGAAGGCCAATTTCAAGAACACCATTCAAGATTCATCAACTTTCAACTTTCTAGAAAAAACTTCGCTGAAATAAACATGATTGGCGCGAGGTTGAATGAACCCAATGCTATACAAATTCACATACCTCGTAGGGATCACCCCTTGACGAAATCCACGAGCCTAGCTTCAAGAACTTGACGATTCCTTGCTCCTTCTCCTCTTTTCCCCTCTTCTTTTCTCCTCTCTCAAAACCCTAACTTGTTTCTCAAAAGCGTAAACTGAATCCAATCAGTTTAGACCCCAACTTAATTACCAAAAATGAAATTAATTAATTGGGTGGTGAAAAGACCATAATGCCCTTCTAAAATCCGGATTGGACTTTCCTTATTTGAACAACCCAACTTCCAATGGGCATAACTCACTCATACGAACTCAGAATCGCGCAAACTCGGCGGCGTTGGAAAGATTACTCCAAGATATTTCCTACGATATCTGGAAACACACCTAACTCATCCTGAGCTAGGATTTATGGCCGTTTGAATGTTACCAAAAACTCAAGCTTAACTTAACTTGACCAACTTTCCAGATTTTTATTATTTCCAAAAATCACTCTTTCTAGTTCTTTCAATTTGTGAGATGTTACAAAAAGTTGGGAGGTTTATCCCAAGATATGATAATTCCTACTTGGAAGTGGGAAGATTTAAATATGAACTTCATTGTTGGTTTACCATGCACCCGGCGGCAACATGACGTGATTTGGGTTATTCTACATCGAATGATGAAATCAACTCATTTAATTCCTATCAAGGTTTCGTATTTGGCGGAGAACTATGCTTATTTGTATTTGAGGTAAATGGTGAGGATGCATGGAGTGCCCTTGTCCATTATCTCCGATTGTGGTACCTAATTCACTTCTCAGTTTTGGAAATCTTTCCAAAAGGGTCTTGGTACTCGTGTTAAGCTTAGTACGGACTTTCATCCACAAATCGATGGGCAAGAGGAGCATATTATCCAAACTTTGGAAGATATGTTGAGGGCATATGTAATAGATTTCAATGGTAATTGGGATGATCACTTGCCTTTGATTGAGTTTGCATACAACAATAGTTATCACTCAAGTATTGGCATGACTCCATTTGAGACTCTATATGGTAGGAGGTGTAGATCTCCTATAGGTTGGTTTGAAGTGGATTAAGTTGCTTTGATAGGTCCCGAATTGATACACGAGGCTATGGAGAAAGTTTGGCTTATTAGAAGAAGGTTCAAAATGACTCAAAGTCGACAAAAGTCCTGTGGCGATGTTAGAAAAAGAGATCTTGTGTTTGAGGTAAATGAATTTGTCTACATGAAAATTTTACCCATGAATGGTGTAATGAGGTTTGGTAAGAAAGGGAAGCTTAGTCTCCATTATGTGGGCCCATATCAGATTTTGAGGCATATTGGAAAGGTTGCTCATGAACTTGACTTTCCTAATCTTTTGGCGTCGGTGCATCCAGTTTTCCTCATCTCCTTGTAGAAGAAATGTGTTGGAGATTCGACATCTATAGTTCCCTTAGAAGGTTTGGGAGTTCAGGAGAGTCTTTCTTATGAGAAAGTTTCGGTTGAGATTTTAGACTGGTAAGTTAAGAAGTAGAGAAACAAAGAAATTGCTTCCGTAAAAGCTCTATGGAGGAATTTGTTAGTTGAGGGTGCTACTTGGGAGGCCGAGGCCGATATGATGTCCCATCATCCTCATCTCTTTCCCTCCGTCCCTACTCTAGCATGAGGTATTGATTTCCTCATGGTTTACTCTTTTGGTGTCATGTGTCTTAGATATTCCCATGATTTCCTTATTATGCATGTTCATGAAAAGCTTAAAATTTTGAGAAAAATGAATTACTTGATTGATTTCCACATGTTTATGTGCATATGAGGATGAGTTGCATAGAGACATCATGATATAATGTTTTGAACATGCTTTAGCTTGGAGTTGATGTGTCCTCCTTAGATATGTGCATTTATGAAATAACATTCATGTTGGGTTGTTAGATTAAGTTCCTACCCTCCTTAGGATGTCTTGAAATCTCATTCGAGAATGAATGTTCCCAAGGGGAAGATATTCTAACACCTCGGATTCAAAGAACGAAAATTTTCAGTTTTTCCAAAACTCTGGTGCCAATATAGACGGAGCCACCAACGGTCCGTAGGTCAGACAACGGACCGTAGGTGGGCCATGGTTAGCTAATCCAGAATGTCAAGTTCCAGTACTTCTTCAGCGGTTCACCCGGATGGCCCGTCGTCCGATGTATGAGTCGTAGGTAGGTTTCATAGGTAAGTCCCAGGCTTAGAGAAATTTCAGAGTCAAAGTTGAGACCCACGACTAGGCAGGTACGGCCCGTAGGTGGACCGTACATGGGTCCGTCGATGGGAGTTAAAAAATCTTGGTTTTTGAACTCATTAACGACCAACTAGTACGATCTGTGGTCTGACCAACAAACCATAGATCGGGTCGTGGACGGGGGTCGACAATTATTTTTATGAGGGTTGTTCGGTCTTTTTTTAATTATTCTAGTCTAATACTATGTCGTTTTATTCCCTATTAGAAACCCTATATAAACGTTTTTAACCCCAAAGTCGTCCAAATCAATTCATGCTCTCAAATTCTCAAAAGAAGAACAAGTCATCCTCTCAAATATTTCTCTTTCTCTAGAAGAAGAAGAAGAAGGAGGAGGAGGAGGAGGAGGAGGAGGAGGAGAAGGAGAAGGAGAAGGAGAAGGTAGGGTTTTCAAGTCAAGTCTCCAATTCTACCAGTTTTCAAGTCAAGTCTCCAATTCTACCATTAAAGTCAAGACTAATACTATGTCGTTTTATTCCCTACCATTTGTTAAAATGATTGTTAGCTCTTTGAAACATTGTGTACACCCTAACACACATGTCATTGTGTATGACCATTGGTTGGGTTTTCAAGTCAAGTCTCCAATTCTACCATTAAAGTCAAGACTAATACTATGTTGTTTTATTCCCTGCCATTTGTTAAAATGATTGTTAGCTCTTTTAAACATTTTGTACACCCTAACATACATGTCATTGTGTATGACCATTGGTTTATTGCTTTCTTCAGCCTTATACTCAATCTTCAATATCTTCTTATTCACATCAACACCAATCTGTGTCGCAATTGTTGTATAAAACTCAAGAAACAATGTTTGTTCCTTAATCACTATACCCTCTATAGTATAATCAACGTAACAATTTGTATCGTCCCATTTTCCAGAATGCATAACCAAAACAGCTAAAGAAGACATTTTCTGTAGAATTTACAAACAGTTTAATCATTAATATAAAAAAAACTCAATTTAAACCCTTTTACATATGAGCACAAATATAATATATATACAAAATTAAGGGAAATTATACAAAAAATACATATAATACAAAGTATGAACATGGTACAATATACAAATCTTACACAAACATATATATATATATATATATATATAAACAAATTACACCAAAAATTAAGAAATTACAAAAAAAATTATTAATCCGATTCTTCATTCGTTTGAGGAAACATGTTGGTATCATCTTTCTATCTCTATTGAACTTTTTTTTTGGGAAAAATTTTTATTTCGAAGGTTTAGCTTAAATCATGGGATTATGTGAATTTACTGTTACCGTATTTAGCGCTAATGTTACCATTCATGAAAAAAATAAAATATTGTATATATTTAAAACAAAACAAAAAAACGTTTTATACATATTTCAAATTCCATAACAAACTAAACTATACCCATGGAATGTAATTATGTAAACTATACATATAGACCATTATTTCATAAAATATGTTTGTCATATATGAAATTTTCCCTTTAATATAATCTGAATCATTTAATAAATTTTAAATATTACATAGAGTCCCTACTATTTACTCATGAAAATATGCGTAAACTTGTATTTTACCCAACCCAATATTATTCATATGAAATATGAGCGAGTTGAATTATTACCCATTTTATACTGACCCATTTTCAACCCGCCCAATTTGACCCAAACCATTTATTTGCCGCCACTAATCCATGCATAACCAGAACGTTAAGGGGTCGGTTGGTACAAAGATGCATAATGCAGGGATTACTAATGCAAGGTTTAGTAATGCAGAGATTAATTTTTATCAAATGTTTGGTTCATTGTTTCTCATTTAATCTTATGTTTTGTTTAAAATTCTAGAAAAAGTTTTTTTCCTATTATACCCTTAAGTTATTGTGAGATTTTATATTTCATTTAATTTTTCAAGTTAAATACTAAGATATTTTTAAAAAATTATTATTAATTTTGAGGTGTGATATGTCACCATAGAGATCCTTGATAGCATGGTATATTTCTAATTTTTTTTGTTGGTCAAATATACCTTAAACTTAACATAGATTTAAGGTTACTTAAATTGTTCAAATACACGAAGTCTTTTTTTTTTTTTAAATAGTTCAAGTGGTCAATCGACGAACTAGATTTTAAAAAAACCCGAATAAAATCAACCCAATATATCAAATCAAACATGGAGAAAAAAATACCAATTAGTGAAATCATCAAATTACATGAAACGAATTTGGAGAATTTAAAAGAATATTCTCATATAAATAAAAAAGAGCATTGAATTACAAAAAAAAAAAATTAGGAAAAAAGATTTGGTGAATAGTTTAGTCATTTAGGGGTCTTATCCAAGGATTGTTAAGCCTTGGATTAGTTATCCCTCCCTTTTCTAGGGATAAAATAAGACCTTGAAGAATGATCCCAACTACGTAAACAATTAATCAGAGATAAATTAAAATAAATATAACTTCCTACAATTTTAAAAAACGAAGTCATTGTTTTTTATTACTCTTGTTCCAAATGATTGGTTCGATCCTAAACTCTAAGCAAAACTTACACAGGGAGGCGATGACAAAACGTGAGAGACACTATGGATATGATACAACCAGAGGCACACGTTATAGTGCCTTCTTATATCCAATACAATTACAACTTTTTTTACTATATCTACATTATGTGTTTGTTTTCTGGAAAAGGGCTTTCAGCATGATATAATTTCTACAAAGTGATAACAATCTATAAATCTTTTGAAATTTCAATGAAAAAAATTCAGCACATGATATATCTGGAAAAATCAGCCAGTTATCTGTTACTGATATCATCCGCTGAAGACTCCGAAGCTGTATCATCCAACGTTGAGGTTGAGGCTGTGTCCACAGAGCTACTATCACTATCTGAAGATCCAAAACTTTGGTCTTCCGACGGTTGTTTCAAGTGCCAATACATTATACTTGCTGTCAGGGTAAGGATCATCTTTTGGTTTACCTAATTAAACACACCATTATATTAGTTTTGCAGCATACTAGAGGAAACTTGTGAGTTGTGCCCAATACATTGGCTAAATCCATGGGTTTCCAAACCTAAAAGAGGGGATTATTTTTCCAAAAAGTAAAATAATCCAGGCATTATTAGATATGAAACCTCTGTTCAGGAAGGATGCATCAATTATTAGAATGTCTTAGTGGAAATTAACAGAAGTAAAAGAAAGTAACCAAAAGACAACTGCATACAAATGAACAATTACCTCAATTATATCTTCAGGCAGCAAAAAAATTGAACATCCAAGCTTCCTGGCAATACTGATTATGTAGGTTGCATTCATCTTCTTCTGTTCCTCTGCATCATCCAAAATTTAAAATGAATCAGAGAGTCATCCTCAAGCATACTACATGAACTGCGAAAGCAAACGAGCACCAAAAGGTACAGGTGACGAAGTTTCTCAGAGGTGTGATCTTAGCTCCCTCACAGTAGGAGAAGAGGAAGGAAACTATAACATTCAGCCGTCTGAATGCAAAGAAATCGATTGAAAGATAAGATTCAGTTATTTCAACTGTTCAGTCTGTTTTAGAGCCACGAAACAGATTGTATAGCTAGGCAAAAGCAGACATAAAGGTTATGCTATATTCATCAACAGACATATAGCTGTTGTGCTTAGGGTTCGGTTCATAAAGGATAGGCTGATGGGAATGTGATGTTTTTAAACCTCGGACCCTCTGTTACTTAGGAAAAAATATTCCAGTCATTTGACTAAAATATTTCTGAAATTATTGTTCGGAAAAAGCTACACATGATATGTAGTGTGTTAAGCAAAAGTGAAAGTAGATCTGGTAATTATTTCAAAAATTACCATACAATTCAGTCGGGCATCCCTCAACATTTACATCGAATTACATTAGATAATATTTAGAGACTAAAGGGTTCAGGTTAAGCAGGACCAAAACAGAGTATTTGGGGTGCAAATTCGGTGATTCAACGCAAGAGGCAAGTGTGGAAGTGAGGCTTGACACTCGGGTTATCCCCAAGAAAGATAGTTTCAAGTACCTAGGGTCCATAATCCAGGAAAGTAGGGACATCGATGAGGATTCACATACTGTATTGGGGCGGCGTGGATGAAGTGGAGGCTTGCATCCGAAGTCTTATGTGATAAAAAAGTACCATCGAAACTTAAAGATAAGTTTTATAAAGTGGTGGTTAGACCGACTTTGTTGTATAGGGCGGAGTGTTGGTCAATCAAGAACTCCCATGTTCAAAAGATGCATGTCATGGAAATAAGGATGTTGAGGTGGATGTGTGGGCATATAAGGAGCGATAAGATTAGAAATGAGGATATTCGGAATAAGGTGGGAGTGGCCTCTGTGGTGGACAAGATGAGGGAAGCGAGATTGAGATGGTTTGGACATGTGAAGAGGAGATGTGGAGACGCCCTAGTGAGGAGGTGTGAGTGGTTGGTTATAATGGATAAGAGGAGAGGTAAAGGTAGAGCGAAGAAGTAATGGGGAGAGGTGATTAGACGAGATATGACTCAACTCTAGGTTACCGAGGACATGACCTTAGATAGTAGGGTGTGGAGAGCGCGTATTAGGGTAGAAGTTAGTAGGCAATGGAGTGTTGTCTTGCTTTTCGAGGGTTTAGGTGTTTGTCGCCATACTAGTTGTAGTAGTGCAAGTCAGTTGTTTAGTTAGTTTTGATTGTGACACTATTTGTTGTTCTTGTCCCTTTCTCGCAGGATTTGCACTGCTTCCACTTTTCTCACTGTTTTCTTACTCTCTATACTTGGATTTGCTACACTTGAGCCGAGGGTCTTTTGGAAGACCCCACTTGTGGGATTCCACTGGGTATGTTGTTGTTGTACATTTGATAATAAATTGTTATCATGATGCAAAACCAAAACAAAAGGAGCAAAGAAATATATTGCATGAAAATATCAAGAACCAATTTCTTTTGTGCACCACCAAGCAAGTATATTGACTTGAATTACTGGAAGCAGGAATCTGTTCAAGTCTGAAAGAAAATTACCAGTTTCCCCTTTTGTTACAAGACTCCAGTTAACAGCTCGAGGATGAACCGAACTTAGTAGTTCCAGGAAAAAGATTCCAGTTGACAAACTCTTATCCTGTAAATAAAATTAAAGTCCACACCTTTTTCATCGTAGTAAACCAAGGGGTAAAATAGAAGTAAAATTAAACATATGAACTGGACATCTTGTAGCACATTATTCAACTCATGCCTTGTCGGTCGTTTGGTAGAGTGTATAAATAATACCCAATAGAGTGTATTAGTAATGCATGTA